>NC_140649.1:36849538-37449538 GCF_978046115.1 Saccoglossus kowalevskii | reverse complement strand
CCAGAATGTAGGAACCATGCATACTATAATATACGATGATAGTAGACATTACCAGGATGTAGGAACCCTGCATATTATAATACACAATGTTAGTAGACATTACCAGGATGTAGAAACCATGCATACTATAATACACAATGATAGTAGACATTACCAGGATGTAGGAACCCTGCATACTATAATACACGATGATAGTAGACATTACCAGGATGTAGGAACCAAGCATACTATAATACACAATGATAGTATACATTACCAGGATGTAGGAACCATGCATACTATAATACACAATGATAGTAGACATTACCAGGATGTAGGAACCATACATACTATAATATACGATGATAGTAGACATTACCAGAATGTAGGAACCATACATACTATAATATACGATGATAGTAGATATTACCAGGATGTAGGAAGCATGCATACTATAATACACAATGATAGTCGACATTACCAGGATGTAGAAACCATGCATACTATAATACACAATGATAGTAGACATTACCAGGATGTAGGAACCACGCATACTGTAATATACAATGATAGTAGACATTACCAGGATGTAGGAACCATGCATACTATAATACACAATGATAGTAGACATTACCAGGATGTAGGAACCATGCATACTATAATAGACAATGATAGTAGACATTACCAGGATGTAGAAACCATGCATACTATAATAGACAATGATAGTAGACATTACCAGGATGTAGGAACCATGCATACCATAATACAGGATGATAGTAGACATTACCAGGATGTAGGAACCATGCATACTATAATACACAATGATAGTAGACATTACCAGGATGTAGGAACCATGCATACTATAATACACGATGACAGTAGACATTACCAGAATGTAGGTACCATGCATACTATAATACACGATGACAGTAGACATTACCAGAATGTAGGTACCATGCATACTATAATACACAATGATAGTAGACATTACCAGGATGTAGGAACCATGCATACTATAATACACAATGATAGTAGACATTACCAGGATGTAGGAACCATGTATACTATAATATAAAATGATAGTGGACATTACCGGGATGTAGGAACCATGCATACTGTAATACACAATGATAGTAGACATTACCAGGATGTATAAACCATGCATACTGTAATACACGATGATAGTAGATATTACCAGGATGTAGGAACCATGCATACCATAATACAGGATGATAGTAGACATTACCAGGATGTAGGAACCATGCATACTATAATACACAATGGTAGTAGACATTACCAGGATGTAGGAACCATGCATACTATAATACACAATGATAGTAGACATTACCAGAATGTAGGAACCATACATACTATAATATACGATGATAGTAGACATTACCAGAATGTAGGAACCATACATACTATAATATACGATGATAGTAGACATTACCAGGATGTAGGAAGCATGCATACTATAATACACAATGATAGTCGACATTACCAGGATGTAGAAACCATGCATACTATAATACACAATGATAGTAGACATTACCAGGATGTAGGAACCACGCATACTGTAATATACAATTATAGTAGACATTACCAGGATGTAGGAATCATGCATACTATAATACACAATGATAGTAGACATTACCAGGATGTAGGAACCATGCATACAATAATAGACAATGATAGTAGACATTACCAGGATGTAGAAACCATGCATACTATAATAGACAATGATAGTAGACATTACCAGGATGTAGGAACCATGCATACCATAATACAGGATGACAGTAGACATTACCAGAATGTAGGTACCATGCATACTATAATACACGACGACAGTAGACATTACCAGAATGTAGGTACCATGCATACTATAATACACAATGATAGTAGACATTACCAGGATGTAGGAACCATGCATACTATAATACACAATGATAGTAGACATTACCAGAATGTAGAAACCATGCATACTATAATACACGATGATAGTAGAAATTACCAGGATGTAGGAACCATGCATACTATAATACACAATGGTAGTAGACATTACCAGAATGTAGGAACCATGCATACTATAATACACGATGATAGTAGACATTACCAGGATGTAGGAATCATGCATACTATAATACACGATGATAGTAGACATTACCAGGATGTAGGAACCATGCATACTATAATACACAGTGATATCAGATATTACCAGGATGTAGGAACCATGCATACTATAATACACAATGATAGCAGACATTACCAGGATGGAGGAACCATGCATACTATAATACACAATGATAGTAGACATTACCAGGATGTAGGAACCAGGCATATTATAATACACGATGATAGTAGACATTACCAGGATGTAGGAACCATGCATACTATAATACACGATGATAGTAGACATTACCAGGATGTAGGAACCATGCATACTATAAAACACAATGATAGTAGACATTACCAGGATGTAGAAACCATGCATACTATAATAGACAATGATAGTAGACATTACCAGGACGTAGAAACCTTGCATACTATAATATACGATGATAGTAGACAATACCAAGATGTAGGAACCATGTATACTATAATACACAATGATAGTAGACATTACCAGGATGTAGGAACCATGCATACTATAATATAAGATTATAGCAGACATTACCAGCATGTAGGAACCATGCATACTATAATACACAATGATAGCAGACACTACCAGGATGTAGGAACCATGCATACTATAATACACAATGATAGTAGACATTACCAGGATGTAGAAACCATGCATACTATAATACACGATGATAGTAGACATTACCAGGATGTAGGAACCATGCATACTATAATACACGATGATAGTAGACATTACCAGGATGTAGGAACCATGCTTACTATAATACACAATGATAGTAGACATTACCAGGATGTAGGAACCAAGCATACTATAATACAAAATGACATTAGACATTACCAGGATGTAGGAACCATGCATACTATAATACACAATGATAGTAGACATTACCAGGATGTAGGAACCATGCATACTATAATACACAATGACAGTAGACATTACCAGGATGTAGGAACCATGCATACTATAATACACAATGATAGTAGACATTAATAGGATGTAGGGACCATGCATACTATAATACACAATGATAGTAGACATTACCAGGATGTAGGAACCATGCATACTATAATACACAATGATAGTAGACATTACCAGGATGTAGGAACCATGCATACTATAATACACAATGATAGTAGACATTACCAGGATGTAGGAACTATGCATACTATAATACACAATGATAGTAGACATTACCAGGATGTAGGAACCATGCATACTAAAACACACAATGATAGTAGACATTACCAGGATGTAGGAACCATGCATACTATAATACACAATGACAGTAGACATTACCAAGATGTAGGAACCATGCATACCATAATACACGATGATAGTAGACATTACCAGGATGTAGGAACCATGCATACTATAATACACAATGATAGTAGACATTACTAGGATGTAGGAACCATGCATACTATAATGCACAATGATAGTAGACATTACCAGGATGTAGGAACCATGCATACTATAATAGACAATGATAGTAGACATTACCAGAATGTAGGAACCATGCATACTATAATACACGATGATAGTAGACATTACCAGGATGTAGGAATCATGCATACTATAATACACGATGATAGTAGACATTACCAGGATGTAGGAACCATGCATACTATAATACACAATGATATCAGACATTACCAGGATGTAGGAACCATGCATACTATAATACACAATGATAGTAGACATTACCAGGATGTAGGAACCATGCATACTATAATATAAGATTACAGCAGACATTACCAGGATGTAGGAACCATGCATACTATAATACACAAGGATAGTAGACATTACCAGGATGTAGGAACCATGCATACTATAATACACAACGATAGTAGACATTACCATGATGTAGGAACCATGCATACTATAATACACAATGATAGTAGACATTACCATGATGTAGGAACCATGTATACTATAATACACAATGATAGTAGTCATTACCAGGATGTAGGAACAATGCATACCATAATACACGATGATAGCAGACATTACCAGGATGTAGGAACCATGCATACTATAATACACAATGATAGTAGACATTACCAGGATGTAGGAACCAGGCATACTATAATACACGATGACAGTAGACATTACCAGGATGTAGGAACCATGCATACTATAATACACGATGATAGTAGACATTACCAGGATGTAGGAACCATGCATACTATAATATACGGTGATAGTAGACATTACCAGGATGTTGGAACCATGCATACTATAATACACAATGATAGTAGACATTACCAGAATGGAGGAACCATGCATACTATAATACACGATGATAGTAGACATTACCAGAATGTAGGAACAATGCATACTATAATACACGATGATAGTAGAAATTACCAGGATGTAGGAACCATGCATAATATAATACACAAAGATAGTAGACATTACCAGGATGTAGGAACCATGCATACAATAATACACAATGGTAGTAGACATTACCAGAATGTAGAAACCATGCATACTATAATACACGATGATAGTAGAAATTACCAGGATGTAGGAACCATGCATACTATAATACACGATGATAGTAGACATTACCAGGATGTAGGAACCATGCATACTATAATACACGATGATAGTAGACACTACCAGGATGTAGGAACCATGCATACTATAATACACAATGATAGTAGACATTACCAGGATGTAGAAACCATGCATACTATAATACACGATGATAGTAGACATTACCAGGATGTAGGGACCATTCATACTATAATACACAATGATAGTAGACATTACCAGGATGTGGGAACCATGCATACTATAATACACAATGATAGTACACATTACCAGGATGTAGGAACCATGCATACTATAATACACAATGATAGTAGACATTACCAGGATGTAGGAACCATGCATACTATAATACACAATGATAGTAGACATTACCAGGATGTAGGAACCATGCATACTATAACACACAATGATAGTAGACATTACCATGATGTAGGAACCATGTATACTATAATACACAATGATAGTAGTCATTACCAGGATGTAGGAACCATGCATACCATAATACACGATGATAGCAGACATTACCAGGATGTAGGAACCATGCATACTATAATACACAATGATAGTAGACATTACCAGGATGTAGGAACCAGGCATACTATAATACACAATGATAGTAGACATTACCAGGATGTAGGAACCAGGCATACTATAATACATGATGACAGTAGACATTACCAGGATGTAGGAACCATGCATACTATAATACACGATGATAGTAGACATTACCAGGATGTAGGAACCATGCATACTATAATACACAATGATAGTAGACATTACCAGGATGTAGGAACCATGCACACTATAATACACGATGATAGTAGACATTACCAGGATGTCGGAACCATGCATACTATAATACACAATGATAGTAGACATTACCAGAATGTAGGAACCATGCATACTATAATACACGATGATAGTAGACATTACCAGAATGTAGGAACCATGCATACTATAATACACGATGATAGTAGAAATTACCAGGATGTAGGAACCATGCATAATATAATACACAAAGATAGTAGACATTACCAGGATGTAGGAACCATGCATACAATAATACACAATGGTAGTAGACATTACCAGAATGTAGAAACCATGCATACTATAATACACGATGATAGTAGAAATTACCAGGATGTAGGAACCATGCATACTATAATACACGATGATAGTAGACATTACCAGGATGTAGGAACCATGCATACTATAATACACGATGATAGTAGACACTACCAGGATGTAGGAACCATGCATACTATAATACACAATGATAGTAGACATTACCAGGATGTAGGAACCATGCATACAATAATACACAATGGTAGTAGACATTACCAGAATGTAGAAACCATGCATACTATAATACACGATGATAGTAGAAATTACCAGGATGTAGGAACCATGCATACTATAATACACGATGATAGTAGACATTACCAGGATGTAGGAACCATGCATACTATAATACACGATGATAGTAGACACTACCAGGATGTAGGAACCATGCATACTATAATACACAATGATAGTAGACATTACCAGGATGTAGAAACCATGCATACTATAATACACGATGATAGTAGACATTACCAGGATGTAGGGACCATGCATACTATAATACACAATGATAGTAGACATTACCAGGATGTGGGAACCATGCATACTATAATACATAATGATAGTAGACATTACCAGGATGTAGGAACCATGCATACTATAATACACAATGATAGTAGACATTACCAGGATGTAGGAACCATGCATACTATAATACACAATGATAGTAGACATTACCAGGATGTAGGAACCACGCATACTATAATACACAATGACAGTAGACATTACCAAGATGTAGGAACCATGCATACCATAATACACGATGATAGTAGACATTACCAGGATGTAGGAACCATGCATACTATAATACACAATGATAGTAGACATTACCAGGATGTAGGAACCATGCATACTATAATGCACAATGATAGTAGACATTACCAGGATGTAGGAACCATGCATACTATAATATAAGATTACAGCAGACATTACCAGGATGTAGGAACCTTGCATACTATAATACACAAGGATAGTAGACATTACCAGAATGTAGGAACCATGCATACTATAATACACGATGATAGTAGACATTACCAGGATGTAGGAATCATGCATACTATAATACACGATGATAGTAGACATTACCAGGATGTAGGAACCATGCATACTATAATACACAATGATATCAGACATTACCAGGATGTAGGAACCATGCATACTATAATACACAATGATAGTAGACATTACCAGGATGTAGGAACCATGCATACTATAATATAAGATTACAGCAGACATTACCAGGATGTAGGAACCTTGCATACTATAATACACAAGGATAGTAGACATTACCAGGATGTAGGAACCATGCATACTATAATACACAACGATAGTAGACATTACCAGGATGTAGGAACCATGCATACTATAATACACAACGATAGTAGACATTACCAGGATGTAGGAACCATGCATACTATAATACACAATGATAGTAGACATTACCAGGATGTAGGAACCATGCATACTATAATACACAATGATAGTAGACATTACCAGGATGTAGGAACCATGCATACTATAATACACAATGATAGTAGACATTACCAGGATGTAGGAACCATGCATACTATAATACACAATGATAGTAGACATTACCAGGATGTAGGAACCATGCATACTATAATACACAACGATAGTAGACATTACCAGGATGTAGGAACCATGCATACTATAATACACGATGATAGTAGACATTACCAGGATGTAGGAACCATGCATACTATAATACACGATGATAGTAGACATTACCAGGATGTAGGAACCATGCATACTATAATACACAATGATAGTAGACATTACCAGGACGTAGAAACCTTGCATACTATAATATACGATGATAGTAGACAATACCAAGATGTAGGAACCATGTATACTATAATACACAATGATAGTAGACATTACCAGGATGTAGGAACCATGCATACCATAATACACGATGATAGCTGACATTACCAGGATGTAGGAACCATGCATACTATAATACACAATGATAGTAGACATTACCAGGATGTAGGAACCAGGCATACTATAATACACAATGATAGTAGACATTACCAGGATGTAGGAACCATGCATACTATAAAACACAATGATAGTAGACATTACCAGGATGTAGAAACCATGCATACTATAATAGACAATGATAGTAGACATTACCATGATGTAGGAACCACGCATACTATAATACACAATGATAGTAGACATTACCAGGATGTAGGAACCATGCATACTATAATACACAATGATAGTAGACATTACCAGGATGTAGGAACCATGCATACTATAATATAAGATTATAGCAGACATTACCTGCATGTAGGAACCATGCATACTATAATACACAATGATAGCAGACACTACCAGGATGTAGGAACCATGCATACTATAATACACGATGATAGTAGACATTACCAGGATGTAGGAACCATGCATACTATAATACACAATGATAGTAGACATTACCAGGACGTAGAAACCTTGCATACTATAATATACGATGATAGTAGACAATACCAAGATGTAGGAACCATGTATACTATAATACACAATGATAGTAGACATTACCAGGATGTAGGAACCATGCATACCATAATACACGATGATAGCTGACATTACCAGGATGTAGGAACCATGCATACTATAATACACAATGATAGTAGACATTACCAGGATGTAGGAACCAGGCATACTATAATACAAAATGATAGTAGACATTACCAGGATGTAGGAACCATGCATACTATAAAACACAATGATAGTAGACATTACCAGGATGTAGAAACCATGCATACTATAATAGACAATGATAGTAGACATTACCATGATGTAGGAACCACGCATACTATAATACACAATGATAGTAGACATTACCAGGATGTAGGAACCATGCATACTATAATACACAATGATAGTAGACATTACCAGGATGTAGGAACCATGCATACTATAATACACGATGATAGTAGACATTACCAGGATGTAGGAACCATGCATACTATAATACACAATGATAGTAGACATTACCAGGATGTAGGAACCATGCATACTGTTATACACATAGACATTTCATCAGTGATTTTCTTAACTAATCAACCGTTCCACAGGTTCTCATCGAGCAACATTGGATTTACAAACACTGAACCAACGAGTCTGATCATAGGGGTCGATGCGTTTAGAGAGTTTTGCCTAGAGGGTTTATTGACATCGAGCTTGTTGTCGTTTTCGGTCTATATATAATTAAATTAATGATATATATTGTGATGCATCTGGACATGATTTGTATAAATACTTATTTATGATAACCACATCATTCAGGTTTTACATTTATTTTAATAGATCCATTGACGTCCCTTATAGTAATATTATTGCTGTGCATAGTACATATGTCTCTGCTCTCTTAATTAAACAATTGTCATTATTTTAACACTGACAGATACACGACAACTTGGATCATTATTGACTCTGGTTCCTAATTTTGTGCTACGCGCATAGTTTATAGAAACATTCAGCAACAAGTAGGTGTACTATTTTCGCACTACTACAATATGAGTAGTATCATAATACTTTATTTTATATATTTCATAAACACAAATGTTATCATCTGTATTGCGTATCGTGGCAACAAGACCAAATATGGAGGGATGGTGAATAGAGTTGTCAATCAATCTGTTCGAATACGGAATTATGGCGATCAGAGTTGGCAACCAGGCCAGAGTGTTTGTCACTAGAGTTTCACCTTACCAGAGATTGATAGATATTGATTGGAGTTGGCAGTCAGACAGGAGATGGAGGGTTGGTGATTGGCGTTGGTATCTAGATCATTGATGGAGGTGTTATGGATGGAATTGGAGATTGGAGTTGGCAACCTGGAGGGTTCGTGGTTAGACTGGGTGACCAGATTGAAGAGTGTTGGTGATTGAAGTTGGCGACAATACCAGAGATCGATGGTTGGTGATTGCACTTGGCAATCAGAAAGGAGATGGACGGTTGGTAAGACTACCAGAGATGGAAGTTTGGTGATTGGAGTTAGCAACATAACCAAAAATTGGGATTTGGTGTTTGTAGTTGGCAGCCTACCAGATTGGAGGGCTGTTAGTTTCGGTTAGTAAACCAACGGGAGAAAGAGGCCTGGTGGTTGAAGTTGTCAACGTCGAAAGATGAAGATTGAAAGTTTGTGATTACATTTGGCAATCCGGCTGGCAATCGGAAACCCAAATGGCGATGGTAACCTGACTAAAAATGCGGAGTCGATTAGTAGTAAAGGTGAACTATCTGTGAGGAAACTTGTGTGCGTTCTTTGGCTTGATTCATTTAATACCTCTTCTGTGTTTGTGTACACTGCAAAGCGAGTAGAGTTCCCCAACGTTCGGCGGCCATTCAATTATAAACCTGTTGGCACTTGTTTTGTGTCAGGTCTTTTCATGCATTTGTGTTCAAACTATACAAATTGTAATGGTTCTCTCATATCTTGTGTGAATTTAAATAAAACTAATTGATGAGTTAAACAGGGACTGTATACTGCCAATCAGATTCTAACAGGATCCTAGTTTATTTTTCTCTCTGTTTAGGCCTGCACGATCATTCTGAGAAACTATAACCAAACATTTACAATGTACAATAATCTCAATCAAAATTTAGCTAGGGGCAATATTAGGAAAGGTGGTCAGATACCCAATTTTTGAGTTGCCTTTCAAGGAAATAATTCCTGTTGTCTACAACAGTCCTCCCGTAACTTACTATTGCAATAGACAGTTTATTTTCAATGTTTCTGACCGTGACGTGTTCTTGTTAGTTGCACAAAACACAGACATCTAGATCGTCATTGCCCCAGCAATCTAAATGTGCGGTTGATTGCTGAAGTCTTGTCTAATATGATAGATAAATTGTCCCGCCAATTTACGCTGACTTCTGATGATCTCGCCATATATCAGTGCGAAGTTCGACATGAGCCAATAAATTGGTGACAGTTTGGATTATCGACATTAAAACTGTGTTTTACGTTTACAGATTTTATTTGAAAATTTCACCCCGTCACCTCGGTTGAAATCTCGCCGCATTGATGTTATCAAGTGCAGCTCAGCAGCGAGAAAGTGTCAGTTTCACAATATTTTTCGAGATGCTCATCCTTTTCAGAGTAGCAATTTTCTACGGCAATTTTCCTGTACATTATACTCTCCCACTAATTCATGTACAACTCAATAAATTGGCCTGCATAGACCATTACTATTTTGTTTTTACAAATGAGTTTTCACAACAGTTAACAACACCGCTAGCATAGATAGAATCCGCCATTTTATTTAAGTCTGTTTGTGACATGTTCTCACCGATGACATATAGACGGGCTATAGAAGGAGGTCTATGATTGGTTTGCTAAATAAATCAGAAAGGATCTCGTTGAAATAGTTAAAGTAATAGAAAATTGAATGTAGGTAATAATGATACAAATTCTTAGTAAAAATTAAATATATACAATTAAATTAAATACCCGCCGTACAATAAATCATAGTTTTGTTACCAGCCTTGTATACTACCGAGCAAGGACCCGTTTTATGGAGTGAGGTCACTCCATATTGGGAAAATTACCATATTACCAGCCTTGAATACACTCAAATGATCCCAAACCATATACCAGGCCACCGTCAAAGTCCAGTCATTCTTGTTTATTTTGAAAAGGTCACCAAAAAAAATTAGCTAATATTCAATAGTCTGTTTTATTAGTTTAGTATTAATTGTGAATTATAACAGACGCTCAGTACAACTACATGTACTATACCCACAGTACGCTAATTACAGTTATATTTACATATCGGCGGGTCTGCTTGGCCAATATTAGTACATTGCGAATACCACGTGACCCGTGTCCCTTCCCTATAAAAAAAAGAAAGACGGGAGTGATTTGATTCTCGGTCGTCGTCGGTCTGTGATCTTGGTCAGCCGTGGTTGTCCAACATCATATATCTCCAGGCGTAGCCATGAGGTTGTTACATAGCAATCAACTTATGTCAACATAATGTATTGTATCTACCGATTGAATCCTCTACAACAAAAGACGCATGTTACAACTACAAGAATAATACCGTGTGTCCCGAATGGTTCCCACAACAAGCACAAACAGAAAAAAAGCTTACAAATCTGTAATGCTTTAATCAGATTGGAATACTGCCCTCCTTTGCACTCTGCCTCTACCTCTATAAATATTTGCTAATCAATAGATGCGGGCTACGAACTAGGTAACTGCAAATCTCGACACGATGGCCGAATCCAACATCATTGCGATGCCAGTCGTTGATTTCAGCGCGTACAGTCTTGACAAGCCGCGTCCAGCCCGGGGTCCAGCCAACGATGTACACGTTCGGGACCTCGTCGACGAAGTACAGCGTGCTTTCCGTACCATGGGATTCCTTTATTTAAAGAATCATGGCATCGATAAGATTCAGGTGTGTCTCACTGTGTTTGTTATAACATTGGTATACTGTGGTGATAAGTTGCAATTCAAAGCACGATCTATAAATCGGTAGACATATTATATAATGTAACGTCAAAAGCCAAACTGCTAATTAGCTTAAGTATATCAGTGAAAATTTATTTTAGCACATCTGTGCACACCCCCTGGGGGGTACTTCTACATTAAGTGGGTAAGGGTGTGAAGCCCACCTCTCGAAAACCATACTCGCTTCTAAACCATTATTTTTTCTATTTATATACCCACTTCTAAACGCAAGCGTTTTCAGCGAAAAAAACAAACACCCAGCTCACAACTTTCGCAACCAGTGAGCGCAACAGGGCAATGCATTTTATTCAGCCTTTTCCAGTAGTTGGCTTTGAATATAAGGATCTGTGAAAAAGTAAATAAATGCTACACATTTCTAAACCAAACCATTGATAAATGGCTACCCACTTCTAAACAAATTAACGTATTGCACTTCTATGGAAGTAGCCCCCCCCCCCGGATGTACACCCGTGTGGGTAATTGTAAAATAGACCAGCGGGTACGTTTTTCTGAGCAGCGTTTGAAAACGTACAATGAAATATACAGTACATACACGTACAATGAAATATACAGTACATACCCGTACAATGAAATATACAGTACATACACGTACAATGAAATATACAGTACATACACGTACAATGAAATATACAGTACATACACGTACTGCATTCTAATCAGAGGTTGGGGTTTTCAAAGAAACGAGTAAGAATATCACGTGAATATCACGTGAACTAATTCCTCAACAAAGCGTAGATAACATGTATCGTATTGATTAGTGTTCTATGAGGGAGGTCAGTGAGTTGTTGATGAATACACACGTTCTTTCTTTTCGACGGCATGCATGGCTGGACACATCATTGCAACCTTCAAAAACACCTGTAACACAACTCTCAATACACTGAATGAAGTCAATTAATGTGGTGAGACATATTAGGGAGAAATATTTACCGACAATAAACGGCAAATTCAAAGCGATGATATTCTTGTTTCGTGGGTTGTTTTCCCCGTCTGCATGTCTATTCACGCCGATATACGACATAGAACCGTAGAGACCCAGAGAAATAAATAGTTCATATTTTATGTTCGGATCAGTATTTACAACCCACAGCTTAACTCTTGGACAATTTAATTTAAATTACGAACACCGGTCTATGTATATAACATCCTAATGTGCGTGACCTTAGTGTCACCGAAGCCTTGTAAACAAAGAGGAATTGTTTATATTTGCACAAACGTGATAAAAATAGCTGATAATCCGTGTGCAATCGCAGTCAGCACATACGGGTATACAATAATGCAAATTAAATATCAAACACCCAACCGCCGCAACTCGTTTGGCATAATACGCATCAATTTAAAAATGGTTTCGTTGCTTGGAAGTATTTAGCCAGCAAGTAATTGTGACAATTAGGGATAACCAATTATGTACAATAGCGTTGAACAATAAAATACGATACGCACGGTGATATCCGCAGGTCCTCATCGCAATTTATTCGCATGTTCAATTTTAAAATGTGTGGTGTCTTTAGTGACAAATCTCCATGTCCGCTCATCAATGTGGTACTCGTTGGCAAAAACGGCACAACCATATATATTCCTTGAATATGGCAAAATACGATGACAAAGTATTTCAGTAAAGATTTATTAAAATAATTGTATTTCTAAGAGATTGTGTCACTGTCTAGAAATGTCCGTTTGTTATATAGTGAATATCAGTGATACATCAATAGATTACGTTGTTGTGTGCATGAAGTGCAGCAAACCTAAGTGCATCACGTGTTGCTTAGTTGCATTAATCACACCTGTCAATCACATATCAAATTATGTTTATTTAATTCAACAATAGCATGACATGTACACCAACATAATAAAATTGGCGACATTTTGCGCCAAAATAGAAGCCGGATAATGTCGTTCAAAAGGTTGTTCGTACTATATATACCATACAGACCATAAATGCATGAACGTCAGTGAGCCAAACAAGGCAAAGTTATTAGCCAATACTAGTAGTTCCAACTAATTTAAAGGGCGGCAGTCGTCACGCCGCGCATGTGTTGATAAACATTGATTTTCTCACAATCCAATGCACTGTAATGGAAATCACGAATACGAGTTTTGACCTAATTACTGTTTGTCACTCCTTCAACATATTCCAGTCATCAAGGAAATGTCATAGTTAAAGCTTAGTAACGTCTCAATTTGTCCTCGTTGGACCGCGCAACATTCAAAGTCGCCATCTTTGTTCATACGAGTCCCATATCTCGCGCATGCGTGGCGCGACGGCCACCGCCTTTTAAATGACACAACACAAAACTCACTTTCTAGATTCAGCGCTCATTTGAAGCTTCCAAAAAGTTTTTTGTCTTACCAGAAGATATTAAGATGAAATATGACATGGCTACTCTTAGTAAGTATGGCTACGTGCATGGTTACGTGCGAATGGAAGCCGAAAGGTAAGTCATGTATACTCACTCAAGCATGAGCACTTTGTCTTCTCATGATATTCACTTAATTACTTTATTCTCGTACTATGTATATTACTGTGACCTGGGAACAAATTCTCATTGACCGCTGTGATTTTCAAAAAGGTATTGGATTGTGTATTCATGAAAAATCTTTATCAAATAGGCGATCCCCAATGCAGCCTAGCTTCAATAGTTCAGAATTGTTTGCCAAATCAACTGATTTTTTTTTGATAACGATCATATAATCAGTGGAAGTGCTCATTACGTGGGAGGTGACAATGACTCTTGTTTCAATATAAGAAAATAATTTCGATTAATCTTATTTTACATTTGAATTGATTTGAAGAAGCGACACGGTTGTCCCCCATGGTGACCTGAAGGAGTGTTTCAATTATCTGCACAACATTGAACCTGATGTAAGTATGGTGTTTATTAGTTTATCCATTATTAATAAATTAAACACTGAAACATGTACATGTTGATTTACTGTGCATTGCCAACACAATCTCCTTTTTTCAGTCATTTACCAGTGACACGGACGTGGTAGCAGATTTTAAAGCAACAATGTCGGATTTCTTCAAGTCATGCGCAGAATTGAGTCAGCGTTTGTTGGAAATAATTGGTCGTGGAATGGAGCTTGAGGTATTAACAAGAATACAATATAGATTTATACTTCAGTGACGTGCCCATTGAAAAATCTTCAGAATGGGCCAGCAAACCTTTTTTTATGTCTTTTTCACTATCACATATAATTGACCATGATGTTTGTCTATCATAAATGTCACTACAAAAGAATTCTAATGAACTTTTCTTTGTTTTATATGTTTAAATTTATGTGAGCGTATTGAGCACATGCTCAATAACGTCTAAAACATGTGCGCATGCGTAAACCAATATCAACAATGTGATTATTATCTTCAAAGGACCCTCGCATCTTTCTTAAAGCTCACGATGGAATTATTGGTGGAGATAACCGTTCGGTTTTAAGAACTTTGTATTACCCAGCACTAGAGGGCGATCATCCAGTCAAAAACGGACAAACTAGATGCGGTGAACACAGTGATTACGGATCCCTGACTTTATTGTTCCAGGACGAGGTTGGCGGTCTCCAGGTAATGCTCTCTCTCTATTTCATTGTGGGTGTCTGCATAAATTTGGTAGAGATCATTTTATGCTTACCACATTCAACAACAGAGGGCGCGCGATGCGATGCGAGCAAGGAGCAGTCCTCATTATGTAAAAAAAATGCGTCGAATACAATAAATGAAAATAATTGTAGTGACGCTAACATAGTTCATGATTTTATGTCAACGCATACATTTTATGATTTTCAAGTGTATGAATTGTGTTACAAATATCAAGTGTTTGAAAGTCCTCTCGCTTTGAGAGATCTTGGCGGTCATTATGTGTTAAGTTGGCGACCATAATTATTGCGTCCCGACGGCCATTGCGACTAAGGTCAACCAATGTGCATTGTTTAGCTGAGAATATAGGTGTGAATGTGAAGTGATGGTACGCTGCTAATGAAGGCCAAGTCAATTTCTAACATTTTCTAAAATCTAATATTTTGGTTTTTGGCGTAATTTCTGTTTATAAATTGGCGATAAGTGATAACAATTTAAAGCTTAGAAGTGGTTCTCAAAGTATTGCCTGTGGTGGCGACATCGCCCTTTCGAAAATAGGATTTTAAAATGAACAACGAAAATCAATTCAATTTGCGACTGTTGGAATAAGGTTGGGGTGTCTGGGTTATTTTCTGGCATGTTATATATAATTGAGGCAACGTGTGGAAGTCTTGGCATAGACATAAAAAAAAAATGAATACAAGCGGCTTATCAATCGTTCATTAAACAACCGGTCGTTTGGTCGTCACGTGGCTATATTCCAGCCACACCATTTGTTGAAACTTTGTTCACTGTCATTATTATTCAAAATTGAAACCCCCTTCTAGAAATCGCACTTCTATGCTTGAAAGTTTTGAGTTGTATAATATTTCGGAGTTGACGTTGGGTCGTGCAATGTTTCAGTCCCGTAAATTTGTTCACAGACAGCCTCATTTACAATGCGATCTTTCAGAAATTCATTTTTGCTCGGATATTAAGCGGCCAACTGACTGTTGATCTCTCTGTTGAAGTTCACTGTTTGACAAAAGCGCTGATATACTCAATGTCAACATTTTTTTCGGTCACCATTTCAACTAGCAAGGCCACAAATCAGTTAGCATGGCTTTAGTTCTGTACTATGACGTCATGTACGAAACGAGCATGTGTTAATCAATTGAATATAAAAAAGTGGGCCTCAATTCAGAACTGACTGGTGACATTGTCGTTTGCGATTTTATTTTATTCGTTGAAATCAATTGAAATTGCGTCAAAAACCAAAATGTTAGAATCGAGAAAATATTAGAAATTCACTGGATCGTCATTAGCCCTTATCTGATACCTTATTATACATGTGCTGTTTAGTAACATAATATCTTCAAAATGACATTATTCTTGAATATCGTGACAAATGAAAACATAATTTTGCTTTGTATTAGAAAATCGGATAATCCGTGAATCGCCGTAATCAACAGACTACCATAATCCGTAAAACTCTAAAATCAACATACACTAAACTGTAGATTACAATAACTCGTAGACTACTGAAATCTGTGGATTAACGTAATTTGTGGATTACCGTAATTCGTAATTCGACTATCACTATCCGTAAAACTCATGGACTAGTGTAATCTGTTGATTGCATTAACCCGTGGATTATAGTAATCTGGATACAATCGTAATTTGTGGATTAGTTTAATCTGCAGACGACTGTAATCTAAGGATTACCGCAAGTCCAAGACTACAGTAGATCCGTAGATTACAGTAATAAGTAAACTAACCTAAATTGCAGACTATCGTAACCGTAGACCACTGTACTATCATTACAGGTGATGTCCAGTTCTGGTGAGTTCGTTGATGCCACACCCATAGAGGGCACAATCATAGTGAATATCGGTGATCTGATGCAACGATGGACGTCAGACAAACTTGTATCCACGGTAACTACTGAGGTTTTACTTTACCTGTAATATCAATCAATTGATTAAATTAAATTATCGAATAAATTACAGTTTCGTGGATGGCCATCGGTGGATTAAGATTCATATTATGTTAACAAAACAACAACATCGTTGTAAAAAGACATGTACCACATTCAATACCGTACGTAATACTGTACATTGCATTGCCCACATCCAACACCGCAATATTACTACTGTACACTGCCCACATTCAACACCACAATATTCAATATTACTACTGTACACTGCCCACATTCAACACCACAATATTCAATATTACTACTGTACACTGCCCACATTTAACACCACAATATTCAATATTACTACTGTACACTGCCCACATTCAACACCACAATATTACTACTATGCACTAACTACATTAAACACTGGGTATATATTTGTGTTAAGTTCAACGTAAACAATGCGCTGTTTGCGTTTATTTCAGAGACATCGGGTGTTGGTACCATCGTCAGTTGACAAAAAACGGAAAACAAGGCAGTCTATAGCGTTTTTTGCAAATCCTAACTGCAAACATCTCATAACTCCTGTCGACGCATGTGACAAGTACCCGCCAATCACTGTCGCCGATTTCCTGAAAATGAAATTGGATTCTACGTATTAACTGCAATACTGCCGAGATTTCGGGAAAGTTATAGCTAAGAAGTGTGATCAGAACGGTAGAACATACATCAAAACGCAACACATCCCCTAAATCAATAAAAGACTACATGTAAGCAGCGACTAAAATAGGAACTTAAATGAATACATTCTAAATTCTTGCACCAACTAAACATTTCAATTATTTCAAATATTCTGACCACCTATCCAAGGAATGTAATTACATAACACCTGACGTGAAAAATATGCCAGAGGATGATATCCTGTTAAAACTGATAAAAGTAAACATGAAGCCTATTGGGAATAAAGATGCACATTTTCCTTCAAAGCCAGAATATGCTTTCTTGATAATAAATGTAATAAAATTGACATTAGTACAATATACATCATGTGTATGGTTAAATGACATCTATATTGTAATAAGTAACCTAGAACCTGTGTGTCACAGTGTAAGGCCTGCTAATTGCTAACGAGAGGGCACCCACAGAACTCACACTGAACAGGGGGTTCTTTCACTGCTAGTATGGGATAGACAAGAAAATAATAGTCACAGTGTAAGGCCTGCTAATTGCTAACGAGAGGGCACCCACAGAACTCACACTGAACAGGGGGTTCTTTCACTGCTAGTATGGGATAGACAAGACAATAATAGTCACAGTGTAAGGCCTGCTAATTGCTAACGAGAGGGCACCCACAGAACTCACACTGAACAGGGGGTTCTTTCACTGCTAGTATGGGATAGACAAGACAATAATAGTCACAGTGTAAGGCCTGCTAATTGCTAACGAGAGGGCACCCACAGAACTCACACTGAACAGGGTGTTCTTTCACTGCTAGTATGGGATAGACAAGACAATAATAGTCACAGTGTAAGGCCTGCTAATTGCTAACGAGAGGGCACCCACAGAACTCACACTGAACAGGGGGTTCTTTCACTGCTAGTATGGGATAGACAAGACAATAATAGTCACAGTGTAAGGCCTGCTAATTGCTAACGAGAGGGCACCCACAGAACTCACACTGAACAGGGGGTTCTTTCACTGCTAGTATGGGATAGACAAGACAATAATAGTCACAGTGTAAGGCCTGCTAATTGCTAACGAGAGGGCACCCACAGAACTCACACTGAACAGGGGGTTCTTTCACTGCTAGTATGGGATATACAAGACAATAATACTGGAAATGGAATACACATACAACAACATATCAAGTTAAAATTCCTGGCTTTAAAACCTCTCAAAATAATTACAGAAAAATACAATTAATTAAGTCACTGAAATAGGGGATTGCTTAGGGAAGTGTGCATTGGTGATAACTCACAGTTCCAGGTGGTAATAATGGACGACAGTCAATGGCTTCTGAAACAACAACGAAGGAACGCAGAGGAAAGCTGTTATTCTAGAGGGCACCGCTGAAAGCAGGAGATCGCAGAGCAGTTTATACTAGTCTCATAGAATGATGGTTGTAGCCTGTATCACTTGTCACACAATATCGTAGCACACACAGGGTACCAAGTTGATAAGCCAATCAGAATGTGATATTGCTAGCAGCCGTGTCACGTAGGCAACTCAGTAGATCATAAACATCCTTTGTTATTCAAATAACAACACACCTGGTAGATTCCAATTCTCCTTCGAAAGTTGTAAACACCCTTTGTTATGTAAATCACAAACACACCTGGTAGATTCAAACTGTCTTTCCAGAGTTGTAAACAAGTATGACCTGTCAATCACCTTTATGACAGTTATCACACGGCAATGCACACCGTTTCTTCCCATGATTCCATGCACACTTCCATTTGCAGGGTTCGAGGTAATATGACAAAAACATGAAATAAAGGTTGTTGACAACCTGGTAATCTTCAACATTGAAGTTAATTATGCACGTGGTCATCACACCATCGGTCAATTACTCTCTCTTTATTGGTCATATTTATTGATTTATATTATTCCCACTACCTTAGATTTTGCCAATAATTATATCACTGTAGTTATTCAGCAAATAAATATAGATATTAACAATCTACATTCAAATTAATTGTCCTTGCGAATTTAAAAATGTGTCACAAAATATGTTTTCATTTTAATATGTGAAAGTGTGTAGTCTTCCAAAGTTTACTCCTGTCAGTGTCAGTTCCGTGTGTATGTATGTATATATGTATTCATGTATGAAGGTTCGTGTTATAAATCAATGGTACAGACTTCGAACAAAGCATCAGCAAACGTTTGGTGAGAAAAAAAAACCAAAAGCTAAGATCACATCGTGTGTTTATGTTTTTTTTTTTTGTATTTTATACTACAACTACATAGGAAAAATATCCCGTACCATCAGCATTTGCACAAATATATTCCATATGATTCACAAGACTTGCATATTCAGGTCAAATATCAACGTCTCTGGCTCTGAGGCGTGTTGATGAAATTTAAATCTAGCAGTTAGTATCTTCATTGAGTGCTGTGTCGTTTATGGCTTAGTTTACCTTTAATAATTACCATCTTGTTGTGACATTTTCGAATCATGCCCTACACATATGCATATGTAGTCTTCCATTGCAGTTCTCATTCCCTTACATAATGTCCTCTGTGGGTACTTAAATCGAATATAGTGAGTGTTGACTTGAGTAAAAAAAAGTAATAATATGATGTGGTTTTATGAAAAACATATCTCACCCGACAAGCTAAGGAGGAAAGCAAAATCAATATTGTTACAGTAATGCTCACTGAATGGATCGAATGTTTGTGTGTTTAGTACCGATAATTCCATTAGTACAACCACATATTGCATACTTTATTCATAACGTTAAGCTTAGTTTCTGAGGGGATTATTTCTTTGGACTATTGGCTTGTTTTTGGTAACTAGTAGACTCCGTGGATTTGGATACTGACAGGACGAAGGAGTCGTGAGCACGCAGAGATGCAGATTATGCTAGATGGATGAGAATAGTGATCCGGGTTCGCCAGGAGAAAGAGGTGAGAGCAATCGGAAAATGCATAGCCAACGTGAGAAGATATCAGTCGGATACCACCACGAGTTAAAGTACCGTTACCTGTAGCACGACTACACGCACAACACAAGCACGAAAATACAATGCGCGATTTAAGAATCGCAATATACTATAGGCAACTGTAAAAAATGCGGGTTTTGTCTATCAGGGGTTGTTATGGATGGATGGTTCGTCAGGTTGAATACACGGGAAGTGGTTGTAACGGGGAATGGGTAACTCGCAAGGCAGTGAGTGGTACACTAGGATCGCTCGACACTTATACGCACCATTCAGTCATAAGGACACCAGTAATATAGTATAGCCGGATATTTATTACAACTACAATCGTCACCATACGCCCCCGGTCCTCTTCTCACTTAATACGCTAGAACCCCCCATTTTTATAAACGACAGTGTTAATCGTTCAACCAATAGTCTAAATACTTTGCATGCGTTGTCATGACGGCATGTGGACTCCGCCAGTGAAGGCGTCGCCCCATAGCATCGTCATGACAACATCAATGCAACTTGGTGACACTGTCCTGTCCAACAAAAGATGAAAATGACCCCATTTTCGGACCGTGGCAACGTATGGTAAAAATATATAAACAGTAGAAAGTGTAAAAATTAGATATATGCAATAGGAATTGTACAAAATCAGATATAGACAACAAGAAATATATAAAAAAAATTAAATACAGATAGAAGAAAATATAAAAAACAAAATTGATGATTAAATGAATAGGATGATTATAATGTGGAGGTAATGGAAGAGTCTGGACCGTGAGTCTTTCAGATGAGTCTGGACCGCGAGTCTTTCAGATGAGTCGGGACCACGAGTCTTTCAGCTGAGTCGGGACCGCGAGTTTTTCAGATGAGTCGGGACCGCCAGTCTTTCAGATGAGTCGGGACCGCGGCCCTCATAGCATCGTCATGACAACATCAATGCAACTTGGTGACACAACTGTATAAAGATTCAACTTTAAGGTTATCCGTAAAGTTTAAATTTATTCGCACCTATAACTACATGGATTATTGGCAACGTTGATAGTAGACAAGTGCGCCTCCATTTTACGCGCAATATCGGACGATTAATGAGAATTGGAACATTATTTAGTCTAACACATGGAGTAAGAAACGATGAATTCGATTGAGTTACATTTACACGTACATTTATGTGTATCCTTGTGCATAACCATGGAATAAATTATTCTTTGCGTGACATTACTGTGAACAATAACTTGAAACTTTGACAACAATGGTCAAACTACGTAGTGATCGAACATATCAATTCAAATACATATGTGTCTTATAATTATTTGCACACATAAGTCCGTTGGGTATCTACAAATAAACCAAACGTGATATGCTCTTGATATTAGTTATGTAACTGTGTTTGGTCGTCAGCTATAGGAATAGGGTTGTATTCATTGTTACCAGTATTTAACACAAACTACTAAGAAAGTGATGAAAACAAAACATGCACGATATTCATAGACAATAACACGTGTTTTTGTAATAGTTCATTACAACAAGTCAATGTTTCAATCACTACTGTAGATACTCACGTGTTGATACAGGGAAAGGATATGACTCTTATGAGAACACGTAAAATCACGTGGAATGTCGATACATCATGAATTCATGCAGACGGGTTTCTTGGATGATTTCAATGAGTCAATAATAGCGAGCACAGAATAGATGTGCATATAGTGTGTATAGGGAAGAAATGTGTTAACTCCATATTGTATTTTGTAAAGATTTATGGGATATAAAATTGAACTGTAGAGGGCGTTTTTTTAAATTAGTCCTGTGTTAAAACATGGAGGCATTCTGTTTATACCTCCGTGGTTAAAAAAAAAACAGCTTTTTACCTCTCCTGTTTTCAAGCAACGCGTTATTATTTTTTTTTAATTATGGTTATATTTTGGAATTTTTATTAATTTTACTGGACATATTGTATTTAAGATTTTTTGGGTTTTTTTTTTACTCTTTTGGCTGCAAGCTGTCTAAATGTAGGAACCATAAAGATATAGGTAAGTGTATCCGATTTCTACTCATTTACTTATTTTAATTTATGTTTTATTATTTTCCACATCACAGCGAAAAAAACATGCATCTATCTCGTCTACTGAAAACTTTTGATGGATTTTAAATCAGGTTTGTAGGAGAGTATGAAAAAATCTATATACCCTAAGAGTTTGGGTCAATCAAATGCAGGGCTGCGCTCGCTCGCCAGGCATTGCCTGCTACATATTGGATAATGTTTTTATTATACTTACCGAAAACAAAGTTTGCACAGAACACAATCTCTTGTAATTTTGTCAAGCTATATGATGGCTGTCATCTTGTTTCAATACAGGCCAACTCTGCCAGCAATTACTAGTGATGAAACCTTCAACGCACTCCAATACACTCCAATACACTCTAACATATATCGTATTATTTTACGTCAGACTTGCCTGACAGAGGCGACGGCACGAAATTAGCATGGTGATCTTGATTCTATTACGTCATCACCTCACTCGAGATTACATGAGATAGCACTGCGCATGTGCGGTCTCTGCATATTCAGGTTTCATTCCACTAATTAACCAATGGCTTGCCTAGCAAGAACCAATGAAATTTTTTAAATATTATTTTTCTCAGGTGCTCCCTGTTTGAGGGCGTAATCACCTGGGTCAGAGGTGAGACCAACATGTGGTCTTTTGTTTACTACTTAGTGGCTGTGTACCTGTGGGTTTATTCTGTGTGTTAATGGATGTTCTAATCTAGGTGTTTTTCCAGTGATTTCTCTTGGTGCAATCCAAATACAGTAGGTGTGTCTTGTTTGCCTGAGATTTGCAAGAGTTTGAGCTGGCCAACATGTTAGTTTTTTCATATGGTTGATTACTGGCATGTTGGTTTCCCATTTTTGAGCCATATTTTCAACTTTCTTCGTCATTTTCATATAGCAATCTCGTCATATGTTAACATTGTCGTCTATGGAAATTCAATTAGTGGTATGAGCCCTTCAGTGCGCTGTAGTCTTTCGACGAGGCTGGACGTGTTGCTGAATACGTCCGCATGAAATTGTCTCTGTGACAATTTGATACACTTATTGACTGAGGTAACGTGTTACTTGTCTGACAGTCTATTGTGTTGTTACACACTGTGTGTACTAATTACTGTCGTCATTAAACAACATAGTTGTTTATCCACGTTCTTCTTTTTGAAAGTTGAACATTTAAATATGGCACAAGAGCTGATGCTACGGCTGAAGACAGACGTTCTCAAAAAAGAAAGAATGTCTCGCTAGCCACATGTGCTGCGGCTAAAACAAAGACAACAATAACAGTTGATAAAGAATGCACGTCCGATACGGCAGCTATATTGGGAATGTTAAAATCTATTCAAGAAAACCAAACAAAGCAAGGCGAGACTATTTCTTCACTGTCTACTAGAATGGACACATTTCAGGAAGCCTGCGAGTATTATGATGATAACCAATGTGGTGTTGGATTTGTGGATTTGGATAACCCCTTGGGGGAAAATCCTAGCAAGAAACCGAAAACGTCAGTAGGACCTGATGATAACAATGGCGACGCCATTAATACTGAACACGCTGGAGAGTCCAGTCTGAGTCTGTTTAATAGTATGGCTGACAAATTTGTCGTCAAAGAAAAGTGCGACGAGCCAGTCGATGATGGACTTGCTGAGATTATTAATGGTTTATTTAGAATGGGAACTTCTGATGAGAAATTTGACGATTTGTCTAAAAAATATAATAGACCAGAGAATTGTGAAGATCTTGCTAAAGTGAGAGTAAATCAGTTGGTTTGGGACATCATTCGCTGAGAAACCAGGACCCTCGACTCTAAATTCCAAATGGCACAGACTGCCCTTGTGAAGGGATCTGCAGTTGTTGTTAAATTGGTAGATGAATTGGCAAATTGCCTGAAAATAAAAAGTGGCTAGATTTAGGCACTGATGCACTGGCTTGTTTGGGTCATGCTAATCGTTTGCTCAATCTACGTAGAAGAGATTGTATGAAACCTGATTTGAAACAGGACTATCCATTTAATATCTACCACTGTGCCATTTACGGATAATCTATTTGGTGAAGATGTCACTAAAAGAGTGAAAGATATAAAGGAAGTTAATAAAATTGGTCAGAATTACTGGCAAAAGACTGGAACTCGAGGAAGGACCAGAGGTCGTATATTTAGATTTAAAAGGAAGAGGACGTGGTGGATACCAGCGTCAACAGAAATTTGACTATTCAAAAAAACTATTCAAAGACCCAGACTGCAAAACAGTCAAAATGAGTACCGAAGCAAAGAGCTCTCAGGTAAGTGATGTAAACGTTAATAAAGTCAACTTTGAAGCAGGGAGACTTAAATACTTCGTTGATATGTGGGGTTCTATTACTTGTGATAAGAGGATACTAGATTTGGTATCGCATGCCCATATTGAATTTACACGGAATCCAAAACAGATTAAGGTTCCTAAATCATATCCTCGTAGTAGTACGGAGGAAACAGTTATTGAAAAAGAAATCCAAAAATTACTGGATAAAAAAGTTATTGTACCATCTACACATTGCTTTGGTGAATTTATTTCCACCATTTTTGTGTGTCCTAAAAAAGATGGTAGTTATAGAATGATCTTAAATTTGAAAGATTTGAATCAATATGTGGCATACCATCATTTTAAGATGGATACGTTTGAGACAGCTGTCAAACTAATTTCCCCTGGTAGCTACATGGCATCTATTGATTTACGAGATGCATATTATTCTGTTCCTATTCCTGAGGAACACCAGAAATATCTCAAATTTGAATGGAAACAGCGGTTTCAATATACTTGTCTGCCAAATGGGTTGGCGAGTGCACCTCGCTTATTTACGAAGCTACTCAAACCGGTTTATTCCACATTGAGAAAGTTAGGTCATGTCAACCTTGGCTATATTGATGATTATTAGTGGGTGACACTATAACAGAGTGCAACCAGAATGTACACGACACATTAGATTTAGTTACAAAGCTGGGTTTCATACCACATTCCGAAAAATCTGTCACATCACCAACTTAAGAGATTGTATTTCTTGGTTTCATTATCAATTCAGTGTCAATGAGAGTAAAATTGACTCCATTGAAGACGGAGAGAATAGTAAGCGGGTGTACTTCATTATTACAGAAAGAAAGGGAGAAAATCCGCACTGTTGCCAAAGTTGTTGGTTTATTGGTATCTAGTGTACCAGCTGTAGAGTATGTGCCATTATTTATCAAATCTTTAGAGATTGAAAAGGCAAGAGCATTACAATTAGATAAGGGCAATTTTGATGCATATATGATCATTACTGCAGTTATGAAAGATAATTTATTATGGTGGGTTGAAAACTTACCAAGTGAAATAAGACATATTTGCAGGAGTAGTCCTGAAATTCAAATAACATCTGATGCTTCTCAAGTTGGCTTGGGAGCAACTTGTCAAAATAAAAAAGACTGGAGGCCCTTGGAAAGAGCAAGAGGCCTTAAATCATATTAATTTTTTGGAGTTACAAGCAGCGTTTTTTGCTCTAAAATCCTTTTGTCCTACAAGGACACATGTGAAATTGCTGCTTGATAATACAACTGCAGTTGCCTATATCAACCACATGGGTGGTGTAAAGTCAAAAATCTGTAATGAAATAACAAAGGATTGGTAGTTATGGTGCAAGGAAAAAAATATTTGGCTTACAGCTGCACATATTCCAGGAATATTAAATGTAGAGGCTGACCATGAATCTAGAAAGTTTCATGACGACACTGACCGGAAATTAGACCTTTGTATATTTAAAAAAGTAACCAAGAGGTTGGGCAGGCCTAATATAGATGTTTTTGCATCTAAACTTAATACACAACTTGAAATATTTGCCTCGTGGAGGCCAGATCCAGATGCAAAATATGTTGAAGCTTTCACATTTAACTGGCATGACACTTATTTCTATGCTTCTCCCCCTTTCAGTGTAATAGGGAAGTGTCTTCAGAAAGTCTGTCTAGATAAAGCAGAAGGAATTATACTAGCACCGATTTGGCCAACCCAGCCTTGGTTTACGAAGCTACTCGGAATGTTAGTGGCGACACCACTGGTCCTTCCAAGGAAACATGATCTACTTCAGACCAAAGGGAAAGTACATCCACTGTGGAGAGATATGTCACTAATGGAATGCAAGATATCCGGATATCACTGGAAATGTGTAAACTTTCTCGAGCAACAACAGAAATCATGTTTCAGTCTTGGAGAGGAGATACAAGGAAACAGTACTCAATTTATACAAGGAAGTGGATACACTTTTGTGATAAAGTCAAGAAAGATCCTTTTCACACAGATATAAATGTACTGTTGGACTTTTTGACTGAACTGTTAGAGTCTGGTTTGGGGTATTCTGCCTTAAACACAGCTAGATCAGCATTGTCTTCTATCTGTATATCTGAGGGTTTTTTGTCTGTTGGGACACATCCTCTTGTTATTAGATTCATGAAAGGTGTATATAATTTGAGGCCTACAGTGCCTAGATATCAGGAAATATGGGATGTTTCTAAGGTGTTAAACTTCCTAAGAAATAATTCTCCAGTAAAAGATTACATTAAAATTACTAGCTTTAAAACTAATTATGCTTATACCACTTTCGGTCACGTGCATCATTGTTCTCGATTTATTCTTGCAAACAGAGTGAATTTATATGCAAATTGTAAAAAGCAACGCATTCGCAAATATGCAAAGTGTAAAGGTCACTTTCATTCATATGCAAAGTGTAAATGCTACACTTTGTATCAAAAGTGTAGCGTTTACAATTAACATATCAATAGAAGTGTAACCGTTTACAATTTGCATTACAAATTAAACAAAGTATATGCATTTAATCACACAAATCACAATGAGGGTGCAAATCTCACTAATTTAATTATACTTTCTATGGGAAAAAAAGTACTACAAAACTACAATTCAATATTGACACATTTGTTTCCGTCCTGGATCTTAATTTTAATTTGTTTAGAACAACAATCATTTGAACGACACATTTCTCTGAATTCTGCATGTGATGTTGCAGTCACTGGTTCAGGCGGTGGCTGTTCATATCTTTCAACCTTAGGCTTGTGTACGGAATCGGAATCGTCAATTACGATGGCTGAAGTACTTGCTTTCGGTAGTGGAGGTTGGAGAGCATCAGATACGATTTTCTGAAGAGAGTTACTTGTTCGTTTATATGTTCTCAACCCATCAGACGATCTGTGACCAGTGCGTTCTTTGATTAGTTGCTCATCAAAGCCTTTTTCATACAACGAAGTCGCCGCAGTAACCTAAAAGTATGAAAAGAATGATTTGAGAAGTAAATATACCGACATTTATTTGCATCGCGTTTGAAATACGTTTTCACAATGTACAATATTTGTTTTCAATCGACGAAATTCAAACACATTTGAAACCATCCCAAGATCCCACCCACCCCAGAATCACTTGAGACAAACTTACCTTACCCGAGTGTCCAGTATGATACCAATCTATTCCAGCCAGATCACACATTCTTTTTGGATATTGTAAAGTATTTACTCCAATCTTCTGTTTAGAAAATTTGAGCCCTCCGGTGGACGTCAGTGGACGTCGGTAGAAGGGACCTTTCGGTGGAATACATTGCAAATAACGTTTCAATAACTGAACAACACAACGCGTGTTGGAAGGATCGCCGTATTGGCGCACATTTTTATACGGGATTTTCCGCGAGTAATACAGTCCTCCTTGATTATTTTTACACGGTCTACCATTAAATTCAATATAGTCAGCTTGATTGTCTGATCCTTGTACGAACTGTTCGGCTGTAAGGTTACTATGTTCGTCGACTGCTCGGAGAGCGAACACTTTACACACATAAAAGTAGACCGCATAACTCAAATTTGTAGCAGACTCTATGGAAAAAACCTTATCCCACAATTTGTTTTCATCATCATCTGTGTATGGTTCAGCTTGACGTTTAATAACACCTATTCCCCGTCTGTCTATACTCTTCATTACACCGTCCAGGGTGTGATGGAATTCCATAAATTCCCGAGCATGTGTAACCATAAAGCACAAGTCAATTCTTTTGCATTCGTCACGTAAATATCTCTGAATTGCGCTACAAAGCACACGCAGGCTATTAGATGGATATTCTGTTCCGTCTTGTCGACGAGCCTCGACAACAAAGCGACACAACCAAAATGAAAGTTCACGTACACCAAGTTCGCTGCATAATCTGGAAACAAATGTGAACACGTCACTACTGCTTACCCCGTGCTTCTCGACTCGTTCATTTCTGGCTCGGTCCCATTCATCCCACACAGACACTCGCGAATTCTGAGTGGCAGCTATCTGTTCATTGTCTACAGGTAAACCGAAACGTTGACGTTCTTGTTTTGTTAACTTAAAATCTTCTTTTTCGTCGTATTGAGAGCAAAATCTCTCAATGTCATCGTTGTACTCAAGCTCCGAATCGGAGATGTCACTGTATTCGACCATCACTGAGCGCTGCCTGCATTCGAAATGACAAGACCATGCTTTGACACGTGGAAAATTCAAATGTATTCAAAATATTGACCAATGAGTGGAGTTTATTTGAAAAGACCATTCAGCAAATAAGGCTTATTGGTCATATCACTTAACATCCAATCGTATTCGAATTGATTGGAATTCTATGTAGTCATCACGAAACGAAGAGATTACATGCCCACCATCGTTTTTATCCCACCCATTGTTGATCTGTTGCAATCCTAGGGTTTACCTTCTATGGCTTGACATGTGTACGTATGTGAACATTTCGATCTATATAAAGCCTGAATATGCAGAGGCCGCACATGCGCAGTGCTATCTCATGTAATCTCTTCGTTTCCTGATGAGTACATAGATTTCAATCAAACTTCACTTCTGGAAGTTCGTTTAATTTTTGAATTTTATATTATGGTTTATGTCTAGTCACACTATATTACATTACAATAATAGTAAGATACATTGTAACCACATTATTTTGAATGGTTGATGTTTCAGGTTTTTATTATCATATGGAAATTGTGTGGTACTTTAATGAAACACAAGTCGATTCATCAAATACACCCATACGTTTATTACCGAATTATTATGCCTCACTTAAAATAGGGCTATGTAATTTTAAAATGTACAATATTGTATTTTTCATGGTTACAAAATGGATGATTATAATAAACTGGAACAACCTGAGATATATACGTTGGTGAATGAAGTAAACAGAGTTCTGAAATAGCATTTTATATTTTTTTGTTTCAACATTCTCGTAATGACTAAAAGTACAATTTGCAAGTTATAAAATCTCTTTATGAAAACATCACATACAAGTGAGATAAACTGTAGCCACACTACATCACATTACATAAAAGTAACACATAGTAACCACATCACATTATATAAGAGTAACACACTGTAACCACACTACATTGCATTACATAATAGTAACACATTGTGACCACACTACATCACATTACAAAATAGTAACACATTGTAACCACACTACATCACATTACATGATAGTAACACATTGTGACCACACTACATCACATTACATAAGAGTAACACACTGTAACCACACTACATCACATTACGTGATAGTAACACATTGTGACCACACTACATCACATTACATGATAGTAACACATTGTGACCACACTACATCACATTACATGATAGTAACACATTGTAACCACACTACATCACATTACATGATAGTAACACATTGTGACCACACTACATCACATTACATAATAGTAACACATTCTAAACACACATCACATTACATAATAGTAACACATTGTAACCACACTACATCACATTACGTAATAGTAACAATGTAACCACACTACATCACATTACATAATATTAAAACACATTATAGCCACACTACATCATATTACATAATAGTAACACATTGTAACCACACTACATCACATTACATAATAGTAAACACAATGTAACCACACTACGTCACATTACATAATATTTAAACACATTGTAACCACACTACGTCACATTAAATAATAATAAAACACATTGTAACCACACTACATCACATCATATTACATACTAGTAAGACACAATGTTGCCACACTACATCACATTACATAATAGTAACACAATGTTGCCACACTACATCACATTACGTAATAATAAGACACATTGTTGCCATACTACATCACATTACATAATAATAACACACAATGTTGCCACACTACATCACATTACATAATAGTAAGACACAATGTTGCCATAGTACATCACATTACATGATAGTAACACACAATGTTGCCACACTACATCGTATCACATAATAGTAAGACAAAATGTTGCCACACTACATCATATTACGTAATAGTAAGACGCATTGTAACCACGCTACATCACATTACATAATAGTAACACACTGTAACCGCACTACATAACATTACATAATATTAACACACTGTAACCACATTACATCACATTGCATAATAGTAAGACACAATGTTGCAACACTACATCACATTACATAATAGTAACACACACTGTAACCACACTACATCACATTACAAAATATTAACACATTGTAACTACACTACATCACATTACATAATATTAACACATTGTAACCACACTACATCACATTACAAAATATTAACACATTGTAACTACACTACATCACATTACATAATATTAACACATTGTAACCACACTACATAACATTACATAATAGTAACACACTGTAACCGCACTACATCACATTGCATAATAGTAAGACACAATGTTGCAACACTACATCACATCACATTACATAATAGTAACACACACTGTAACCACACTACATCACATTACAAAATATTAACACATTGTAACTACACTACATCACATTACATAATAGTAACACACAATGTAACCACACTACATCACGTTACATAATAGTAACACACACTAACCACACTACATCACATTACATTATAGTAAGACACAATGTTGTCACACTACATCACATTACATAATAGTAAGACACAATGTTGCCACACGACATCACATTACATAATAGTAAGACACAATGTTGCCACACTACATCACATTACGTAATAGTAAGACACAATGATGCCACACTACATCACATCACATTACGTAATAGTAAGACACAATGTTGCCACACTACATCACATCACATTACGTAATAGTAAGACACAATGTTGCCACAATACATCACATTCCATAATAGTAAGACACAATGTTGCCACACTACAACACATTACGTAATAGTAAGACAAATTGTTGCCACACTTCATCACATTACGTAATAGTAAGACACAATGTTGCCACACTAAATCATATTACATAATAGTAAGACACAATGTTGCCACACTACGTCACATTACATAATAGTAAGACACAATGTTGCCACACTACATCACATTACGTAACAGTAAGACACAATGTTGCTACACTACATCACATCACATTACGTAATAGTAAGACACAATGTTGCCACACTAAATCACATCACATTACGTAATAGTAAGACAATGTTGCCAAACTACATCACATTACGTAATAGTAAGACAAATTGTTGCCACACTTCATCACATTACGTAATAGTAAGACACACTGTAACCACACTACATCACATTATATAATAGTAAGACACAATGTTGCCACACTACATCACATTACATAATAGTAACACACACTGTAACCACACTACATCACATTACATAATAGTAAGACACAATGTTGCCACACTACATCACATTACTTAATTGTAAGGCACAATGATGCCACACTACATCACATTACATAATAGTAAGACACAATGTTGCCACACTACATCACATTACATAATAGTAAGACACAATGTTGCCACACTACATCACATTACGTAATAGTAAGACACAATGTTGCCACACTACATCACGTCGCATTACGTAATAGTAAGACAGTGTTGCCACACTAAATCATATTACATAATAGTAAGACACAATGTTGCCACACTACATCACATTACATAATAGTAAGACACAATGTTGCCACGCTACATCATATTACGTAACAGTAAGACACAATGTTGCCACACTACATCACATCACATTACGTAATAGTAAGACACAATGTTGCCACACTACATCACATCACATTACGTAATAGTAAGACACAATGTTGCCACACTACATCACATCACATTACGTACTAGTGAGACACAATGTTGCCACACTACATCACATTACGTAATAGTAAGACACAATGTTGCCACACTACATCACATTACATAATAGTGAGACACAATGTTGCCACACTTCATCACATTACATAATCGTAAGTCACAATGTTGCCACACTACATCACATTACATAATAGTAAGACACAATGTTGCCACACTACATCACATTACATAATAGTGAGACACAATGTTGCCACACTTCATCACATTACATAACAGTAAGACACAATGTTGCCACACTACATCACATTACATAATAGTAAGACACAATGTTGCCACACTACATCACATTACGTAATAGTAAGACACATTGTTGTCACACTACATCACATTACTAAATAGTAAGACACAATGTTGCCACACTACATCATATTACATAATAGTAAGACACAATGTTGCCACACTACATCATATTACATAATAGTAAGACACAATGTTGCCACACTACATCACATTACATAATAGTAACACATTGTAACCACACTACATCACATTACATAATAGTAACACATAATGTTGCCACACTACAGCACATTACGTAATAGTAACACATACTGTAACCACACTACATCGCATTACATAATAGTAAGACACAATGTTGCCACACTACATCATATTACGTAATGGTAAGACACATTGTTGCCACACTACATCACATTACATAATAGTAAGACACAATGTTGCCACCCTACATCATATTACATAATAGTAACACACAATGTTGCACACTACATCACATAATAGTAACACACACTGTAACCACACTACATCACATTACATAATCGGAAGACACAATGTTGCCACACTACATCACATTGCGTAATAGTAAAACACAATGTTGCCACACTACATCACATTACATAACAGTAAGACACAATGTTGTCACACTACATCATATTATATATTAGTAAGACACAATGTTGCCACACTACATCACATTACGTAATAGTAAGACACAATGTTGCCACACTACATCATATTACATAATAGTAACACACAATGTTGCCACACTACATCACATTACATAATAGTGAGACACAATGTTGCCATACTACATCACATTACATGATAGTAACACACAATGTTGCCACACTACATCACATTACGTATTAGTAAGACACAATGTTGCCACACTACATCATATTACATAATAGTAAGACACAATGTTGCCACACTACATCACTTTACATAATAGTAACACATTGTAACCACACTACATCACATTACGTAATAGTAAGACACAATGTTGCCTCACTAACGCCAAGATATACCAATATGTTTAGGATTCTAGTTATGTGAATCTAGTTGTTTGGTAGGCGATTAGATTAGTGATAAGATGCAACGGTCTGAGCTTTGTCGTCTGACCTATGCGTGCGTTTATAGAATCACTGCAATTGATTACGCATAATCGGATTCACATAAAAAGGAAACATATGTGGTTACCATGGACACGCGAGATTTGCCAAGGACACACTCGTTTGTGTGTGTGTGTGTTTATCATATTATTCATTCATCGACATAGCTTAATGATCTCAGATCAGAATAATTTCACCCACGTTTCAAAGTGTTTCTAATCTACACACTACATCACAATACTTAATAGTAAGGCACAATGATGCCACACTACATCACATTACCTAATAGTAAGACACACTGTAACCACACTACATCACATTATATAATAGTAAGACACAGTGTTGCCACGCTACAACACATTACGTAATAGTAAGACAAATTGTTGCCACACTTCATCACATTACGTAATAGTAAGACACACTGTAACCACACTACATCACATTATATAATAGTAAGACACAATGTTGCCACACTACATCACATTACATAATAGTAAGACACAATGTTGCCACACTACATCACAATACTTAATAGTAAGGCACAATGATGCCACACTACAACACATTACGTAATAGTAAGACAAATTGTTGCCACACTTCATCACATTACGTAATAGTAAGACACACTGTAACCACACTACATCACATTATATAATAGTAAGACACAATGTTGCCACACTACATCACATTACATAATAGTAAGACACAATGTTGCCACACTACATCACAATACTTAATAGTAAGGCACAATGATGCCACACTACATCACATTACATAATAGTAAGACACAATGTTGCCACACTACATCACATTACATAATAGTAAGACACAATGTTGCCACACTACATCACATTACGTAATAGTAAGACACAATGTTGCCACACTACATCGCGTCACATTACGTAATAGTAAGACAGTGTTGCCACACTAAATCATATTACATAATAGTAAGACACAATGTTGCCACACTACATCACATTACATTACATTATGTAATAGTAAGACACAATGTTGCCACACTACATCACATCACATTACGTAATAGTAAGACACAATGTTGCCACACTACATCACATCACATTACGTAATAGTAAGACACAATGTTGCCACACTACATCACATTACGTAATAGTAAGATACAATGTTGCCACACTACATCATATTACATAATCGTAAGTCACAATGTTGCCACACTACATCACATTACATATAAGTAAGAGACAATGTTGCCACACTACAACACATTACGTAATAGTCAGACAAATTGTTGTCACACTTCATCACATTACGTAATAGTAAGACATACTGTAACCACACTACATCACATTACATAATAGTAAGACACAATGTTGCCACACTACATCACATTACATAATAGTGAGACACAATGTTGCCACACTTCATCACATTACATAACAGTAAGACACAATGTTGCCACACTACATCACATTACATAATAGTAAGACACAATGTTGCCACACTACATCACATTACGTAATAGTAAGACGCATTGTTGCCACACTACATCACATTACATAATAGTAAGACACAATGTTGCCACACTACATCATATTACATAATAGTAAGACACAATGTTGCCACACTACATCACATTACATAATAGTAAGACACAATGTTGCCACACTACATCACATTACGTAATAGTAAGACACAATGTTGCCACACTACATCGCGTCACATTACGTAATAGTAAGACAGTGTTGCCACACTAAATCATATTACATAATAGTAAGACACAATGTTGCCACACTACATCACATTACATTATGTAATAGTAAGACACAATGTTGCCACACTACATCACATCACATTACGTAATAGTAAGACACAATGTTGCCACACTACATCACATCACATTACGTAATAGTAAGACACAATGTTGCCACACTACATCACATTACGTAATAGTAAGACACAATGTTGCCACACTACATCATATTACATAATCGTAAGTCACAATGTTGCCACACTACATCACATTACATATAAGTAAGAGACAATGTTGCCACACTACAACACATTACGTAATAGTCAGACAAATTGTTGTCACACTTCATCACATTACGTAATAGTAAGACATACTGTAACCACACTACATCACATTACATAATAGTAAGACACAATGTTGCCACACTACATCACATTACATAATAGTGAGACACAATGTTGCCACACTTCATCACATTACATAACAGTAAGACACAATGTTGCCACACTACATCACATTACATAATAGTAAGACACAATGTTGCCACACTACATCACATTACGTAATAGTAAGACACATTGTTGCCACACTACATCACATTACATAATAGTAAGACACAATGTTGCCACACTACATCATATTACATAATAGTAAGACACAATGTTGCCACACTACATCACATTACATAATAGTAACACATTGTAACCACACTACATCACATTACATAATAGTAAGACACAATGTTGCCAAACTACAGCACATTACGTAATAGTAACACATACTGTAACCACACTACATCGCATTACATAATAGTAAGACACAATGTTGGCACACTACATCACATTACGTAATGGTAATACACATTGTTGCCACACTACATCACATTACATAATAGTAACACACAATGTTGCCACACTACATCATATTACATAATAGTAACACACAATGTTGCCACACTACATCACATAATAGTAACACACACTGTAGCCACACTACATCACATTACATAATCGTAAGACACAATGTTGCCACACTACATCACATTACGTAATAGTAAGACACATTGTTGCCACACTACATCACATTACATAATAGTAATACACAGTGTTGCCACACTACATCACATTACGTATTAGTAAGACACAATGTTGCCACACTACATCATATTACATAATAGTAAGACACAATGTTGCCACACTACATCACTTTACATAATAGTAACACATTGTAACCACACTACATCACATTACGTAATAGTAAGACACAATGTTGCCACACTACACCACATTACACAATAGTAACACATTGTAACCACACTACATCACATTACGTAATAGTAAGACACAATGTTGCCTCACTAACGCCAAGATATACCAATATGTTTAGGATTCTAGTTATGTGAATCTAGTTGTTTGGTAGGCGATTAGATTAGTGATAAGATGCAACGGTCTGAGCTTTGTCGTCTGACATATGCGTGGGTTTATAGAATCACTGCAATTGATTACGCATAATCGGATTCACATAAAAAGGAAACATATGTGGTTACCATGGACACGCGAGATTTGCCAAGGACACACTCGTTTGTGTGTGTGTTTATCATATTATTCATTCATCGACATAGCTTAATGATCTCAGATCAGAATAATTTCACCCACGTTTTTCTAATCTACATATATGACATATAGAACACACATTTCTGAAGAGTTAGTTCTGTGTTATTGGTAGCATAGACAATATAGCCACTAGCGTGAGTTGAAATTCAAATAGAACACACAGATCTGAATAGTTAGTTCTGTGTTATTGGTAGCATAGACAATATAGCCACTAGCGTGAGTTGAAATTCAAATAGAACACACAGATCTGAATAGTTAGTTCTGTGTTATTGGTAGCATAGACAATATAGCCACTAGCGTGACTTGAAGGCACTGTTTGACAATGCGTAGTCATTAATTTGTTTCTATGAATGTACCACCGATCCTGAATAAGCGAAACGTTGTATTTTTATTATTATGATTATGATTATAATTATAATTATAATTATTATAATAATATAGCGCACAACACTGCGTCTCAGAGCGCTTTATAACGTTGAAATGACAATAAAAAAAATGTAAGTTAAAATTGTAACCACACTACGTAATAGTAAAACACATTGTAGCCGTACTACATTACATTACGTAATAGTAATCTACATTGAAGCCATACTACATCACATTACGTAACAGTAAAACACATTGAAGCCATACTACATCACGTTACGTAATAGTAAAACACATTGAAGCCGTACTACAACACATTACGTAATATTAAAACACATTGAAGCCGTACTACATCACGTTACATAATAGTAAAACACATTGAAGCCGTACTAAATCACCTTACGTAATAGTAAAACTCATTGAAGCCGTACTACATCACATTACGTAATAGTCAAACACATTGAAGCCATACTACATCACGTTACGTAATAGTAAATCGCATTGAAGCCATACTAAATCACCTTACGTAATAGTAAAACACATTGAAGCCGTACTACATCACGTTACGTAATAGTAAAACACATTGAAGCCGTACTACATCACATTACGTAATAGTAAAACACATTGAAGCCGTACTAAATCACCTTACGTAATAGTAAAACACATTGAAGCCGTACTACATCACATTACGTAATAGTAAAACACATCGTAGCCGTACTACATCACATTACGTAAGAGTAAAACACATTGAAGCCGTACTAAATCACCTTACGTAATAGTAAAACACATTGAAGCCGTACTAAATCACGTTACGTGATAGAAAAACACATTGAAGCCGTACTAAATCACCTTACGTAATAGTAAAACACATTGAAGCCGTACCACATCACATTACGTAATAGTAAAACACATTGCAGCCGTACTACATCACGTTACGTAATAGTAAAACACATTGAAGCCGTACTACATCACGTTACGTAATAGTAAAACACATTGAAGCCGAACTAAATCACCTTACGTAATAGTAAAACACATTGAAGCCGTACTACATCACATTACGTAATAGTCAAACACATTGAAGCCATACTACATCATATTACATAATAGTAATACACACTGTAGCTACACTATATCACATTACATAATAGTAATACACACTGTAGCTACATTATATCACATTACATAATAGTAACACACACTGTAGATATACTATATCACATTACGTAATAGTAACACACACTGTAGCTACACTACTTCACATTACATAATAGTAATGCACACTGTAGCTACACTACTTCACATTACATACTAGTAATACACACTGTAGCTACACTACTTCACATTACATAATAGTAATACACATTGTAGCTACACTACATCACATTACATAATAGTAACACACGTTGTAGGTACACTACTTCACATTACATAATAGTAACACACACTGTAGCTACACTACTTCACATTACATACTAGTAATACACACTGTAGCTACACTACTTCACATTACATAATAGTAACACACACTGTAGCTACACTACTTCACATTACACTATAGTAATACACACTGTAGCTACACTACTTCACATTGCGTAATAGTAACACACACTGTAGCTACACTACTTCACATTACATAATAATAATACACATTGTAGCTACACTACTTCAGATTACATAATAGTAACACACATTGTAGCTACACTCCTTCACATTACACTATATTAATACACACTTTAGCTACAATACTTCAGATTGCGTAATAGTAACACACATTGTAGCTACACTACTTCACATTACATAATAGTAACACACATTGTAGCTACACTACATCACATTACATAATAGTAACACACACTGTAGCTACACTAATTCACATTACGTAATAGTAACACACTGTAGCCACACTATATCACATTACGTAATAGTAACAGACACTGTAGCCACACTATATCACATTACGTAATAGTAACAGACACTGTAGCCACACTATATCACATTACATAATAGTAACACACACTGTAGCCACACTATATAACATTACGTAATAGTAACACACACTGTAGCTACACTATATCACAGTACGTAATAGTAACATACACTGTAGCCACAATATATCACATTACATAATAGTAACACACACTGTAGCCACACTATGTCACAGTACATAATAGTAACACACACACTGTAGCCACACTATGTCACATTACGTAATAGTAATACACACTGTAGCTACACTACTTCACATTACGTAATAGTAATACACACATTGTAACTACACTACTTCACATTACACTATAGTAATACACACTAGCTACACTACTTCATATTACATAATATTAATACACACTGTAGCTACACTACTTCACATTGCGTAATAGTAATACACACTGTAGCCACACTATATCACATTACGTAATAGTAATACACACTGTAGCCACACTATATCACATTACGTAATAGTAACACACATAACTATCGTACATCACATTGCATCACATCATATCACGTAATAGACATTGTAGCCTACTGGAATCGATGAAAACTGTTTCTATGCAGGGAAAATGCAGTGTAAAGTTTAGTAATATAAGTTGCCTTGTAACCTTAAAGCTTGTAATCACTATATGCCGCAAACAAATCTGCGATTTACGACACTGATGCAAAAAAACGATGCCTTGTTGACTTGGGTAAAACAGTACTATTTATTGTATTTTTATTTGATTATTAATATGCAAAAAATAAGTTATTCCCCTAATAAAACAACAAACAAAGTGAAATATTAATTTAATTTCATTAATAATGCACAAGTTCTGGGAAATACAAAATGCGGCCGGCATAGGAAGGAGTAATATTATAACATACAGCCATATGTTTAACATACGGTCAGCCTAGTAATAGTAGTCAGTGACAAAGAACAAACACTATATTGGCGACCTTCGCACTGCACTATACAGAATTCTACCATACCAAGTAAAGTCTCACAAGTTCATTTCTTTGCCAGAAAATAACGAGACTGTTTAAATATTGTGAACGTTGCTATTTATTTCACAAAATAATGGTAAGTACTCTGAATATGACCTAATTTTACGTTAGTATGTCGCGTGTCAGGGTCAGCATGATTTGTGTATAATTGCATATGTGATGATTGATTTTTAAAACTATCGTTACGGTTGACCTCGTCGGTGTACTTCACGGAAAGTGATTGATTATACTAATACATGCACTCAAATCTCATGACCCAGCAGTACTCTTTCCGCATAGTATATTAGGTAGATTTAGAATAATGTTGGAGTATTTTCAGTGTTCTTGTAGTAGTTAACTAATCCTGTTTAGTGGATACCATATGCGGAACATAACCGTACCAGTAAATGTTAAATCATTCATATTATATTCACACACTCAGTGGTATATGAAATAAATAATATAATATAATAATATAATAAAATACAATCGGGTGAACGCGGTGCTTTTCAGCGCTCCCCGATTTTCTGCCTGTTTTGCGTTTTTGCGCTCGTTGTGCGCCCGTGTTTCTACACAGCTGTATATATAGTGTGTCTACCTTTTACGTGAGTAATTTATAGTTGTTGTTTTCGTTATAATTGTGGGTTTTGGAGTGTTTTTGCCTTTGCCTTGGCAAGGTGGTCGGCAACCAAGATGGCTGCCGCTCACACAAGGCCACCGTCAACACCAACAGGTCACCTTACTAGAAACCATGCGGTACGATGTGAAAACATTGATGGCATTCCTGTTGAAACTTATGTGGAGTCGGTTGCATATTTAGTCGGGGCCAGTAATATTGTGGCTGCATCCCGTATGAACCGATCGGTTATTGTCTTTTTAAATAAGGTTACATGGGTCGACATGGTTTCTGCCGCTGGCCTTGACATTGGAGACCTCCATGTTTCTGTTGAACCTCTTGTCCGCCCCTCTACAAAAATTGTGCTATCAAATGTTCCCCCTTTTTTACCTGACAATTTTATTACTGGTGCCTTAGCTAAATACGGGCGTGTCATGAGCGCGGTGCGAGCGATCCCACTCGGGTGCAAAAGACCATCACTGAAACATGTAAAGTCTTTTCGCCGCCAAGTTTATGTATATTTAAAAGATCTCAATATCAACGGTTTATTACCTATTACTTTTCAAGGTCAGACATATAATATTTACGTTTCGTCTGACGAATTGACGTGCTTTTCATGTAACATGAAGTGACATACACGTAAAACTTGCCCAAACTCTCAAACAACGAATATGCAAATGATGAATGATGAAAACAATAGTGCTCAAAATAGCACTCAAACAGACTCTCAACAGGTGAATGTAGTAACTAATTTAAATTCCCCTGACACATTGCACGACAAAGACGATGACATAACTGATATAATTAACACCCAAGCACCAGATACTGAGATAAACAATCATAAGACCGATGGTACAACAGATAACATTGAAATTGAAACTGAAATGAATACAGATTCATCCAAATATATGAGCAAAAAGCGCACGCGCTCTAGATCACCAGTTCATAGAGAAGAACAAAACAATGACCAGTTAAATGACGAAAATAAATGTGAACCAAGTTCTAAAAAGCGTAACGATGAAAATGCAATCGAAATTGTTGAACAAAATTGTCCGATTGATGAAGAGAGGGTACGAACCCCTCCTTCCCCTTCCATTGTGTTTTAATCCCCCCCCCCCACTCAGGATCCATAGGGGGCCGCATGCGCGTTCCCATTTTCTCGGGAAAGGGGGTACTTTTTGACGATCTGTCTCGGGAACATTTTCCCGAGAAAATCGTAGAAAAGGGGGTATTTTTTGCTTGTTTTCCCGAGATTCTCAAAATAGGGGGTGTATTTCAAAACACTTCCCGAGATATACAAAAAAGGGGGTTTTAAAAGGAGTTCTAGACTGAAAAGTTCCCTAGATAGGGGGTGAAATTCATCGGAAAAGCCCGTGAAAGGGGGGTTAAACTTTCTTCTTTTCCCTAGATGGGGGGGGGGGATCAAAAAAATGAGGGAACAAGCATAGCCCCCCCCCCCTAAATATAGGGAGTGGGGGGGTTTAACTGATCAATCACAAGACCTTTTCAGCACACCTATGTCACAAAATAAAACCGCTGATGATATGGAGGAAACTTCCAGCGAATGTAGTGAGAATGAGGGGTCTATCATTTCAAATGTTTCAACATGTACTGATAACAGCGAATCAACAATATCAAACGCTAATATCAAAACCTTTTTAGTGTCTACACTTCACTCACGTAGATTTATAGACAAGTGTTTTGAATTTTGCCCCAATCTTAAAATATTGGTTCGACATCTGATAAACTACCGCAATACCACGCAGTTGAACACATCTGATAAATCTCGCATGCACAGACTCATTGAAAAAATTAAACAGCAAATCAAAACGGGTAACTTTATCGATGATTTTTAATTTCCCTTGTTATGATGGCAAACACAATTACATGCGCAACTTACAATGTCAATAGTTGCCGGGACGCCCTCAAACGGTACAGTGTTTTCAATTATCTCAAGCGTGACCATCCCTGTAATATTTATATGCTACAAGAAACACACTCTCTTGTCTCCGATGAAAATATTTGGAAACTTGTGTGGCGTGGCCTTGGTATTTTTTCTCATGGCACTGTTAATCGTGCGGGTGTGGCTATTTTGTTTTCGCCAGGAGCAACTGTGAATATTTTATCACAATCTGAGATCATGCCTGGGTACGTGTTGCACGCTCATGTTCAAATTAATGAAAATCTTGTTCACATAATTAATGTCTATGCACCTATTAATGGCGCTGAGCGTGTGGAATGCTTCACTAAAATTGAACAATTCATCAGTTCTCTAAATAATGACCCAGTAATCATGGGAGGCGATTTTAATTGTACTACTGAACCCGACATTGACCGTAATAGAGGGACTGAACCGGACATGCGCACTGCAAAGCTCCTCAAATCTGTTCTGAATCATCACAAAATGTTTGATGCATGCCGCCAATACCACGGGAACACATTAAACTTTACTTTGGGGCGTGGTGGTACGCTTGTGCGCCTTGATAGGTTTTATGTCAGCAAATGTATGCGTGGGAAAATTAAGAATATTGACATAAGCAATGGTGCGTTAGCTTTTTCTGACCATTCCCTTGTCCACATCAACATCGCCATTGGTGACAGTAAAAACAAAAGTCCAGTGTGGTGTATGAATACAGAAATTCTGCGCGATGAAGTGTATGTGGCAATCTTAACTGATTTTTGGGCGAAGTGGCAAACACTTCGAAATAATTATGTAAATATACAGACATGGTGGGATATTGGCAAAAATAAAATAAAGTTACTCACACAACAGTATTGCACACTCAAACAAAATAAATACAAAACCGAAAAACAAGCATTGGAAATGGAAATGCACCGCTCTTAAACAGTTACACTGAAAAGAAAAAACTTCTCGCACGCCTTGTTCAACGTAAACACAAAGGCAGTGCTACGCGTGCGCGACATCAGTTTTTAAATGAAAGTGATGTTTGCAATTCCTTCTTTTTCCAGTTAGAGAAAAAGAAGGGAACTAAAAAGGCGATCTTTCAGTTGATTCAGTTGATCTTTCAGGATAACACTCTTACTGAAAATCAAACTGAAATACGGAAAATCATACACACCTTTTACAATAACCTGTATACACCTGATAACATTGACATTGAAGCTCAAAATAGCCTCCTTGAAGGGCTACCTCAACTAAATGAAACAGATCGTGATGACCTTGACAAACCAATCACGTTTGACGAACTGAGTGCCACGGTCAAACTACTTCCCCATGGGCGTACTCCCGGTATCGACGGAATACCAAACGAATTTTACCAAACTTTTTGGCATATCATTGGAAGTGATCTGTGCGATGTATTTACTGCTGCCACAAACGAAAATGTGCTCCCCCTATCCTGCACAAGGGCCGTGGTCACTCTTCTCCCTAAAAAGGTGACGTTACCAACGTAAAACACTGACGACCCGTGAGTCTGTTATGTAGCGATTACAAAATGTTCACTAAATCGCTTGCATTGCGTTTGCGCGGTGTTTTAGGCAGCATTATTCATCCAGACCAAACTTGCAGCATACCAAACAGGCATATTCACGACAATATAAATCTACTTCGTGACAGTATTGACTATGCCAACTTAACTAACTCGCCCCTGGCTATTGTTGCCATTGACCAGGAAAAGGCATTTGATAAGATACATCACGGATACCTCTTTAATACGCTTCGTGCCTTTGGTTTTGGTGACCGTTTCCTTTCTTACATTCAACTCATGTATACCAATGTCCAGTCCCTGGTCCGCGTTAACTGCGCCCTTACTACACCCATCACAGTGGTCCGTGGCATTAGGCAAGGGTGTTCAATGTCCACTGCCCTCTACGTCATTGCCATTGAACCACTACTTCATAAAATTAGGAATGATGAAAACATTGAATGGTTGGTTATACCTCACAGCAAAAATCAACGTTCTAAACTCACCGCTTACGCTGACGACGTGGAATTTTTCATAACTCGCAAGCAGGATTTCAACTTACTAAGTCGCTGGTTACATGTCTACGAGCTTGCGTCAAACTCTAAAATCAATCTCCAAAAATCAGAAGGGTTATGGGTAGGTAGCTGGCGCAACATCACCTACTCCTCAATATAAAATGGAACAGCGAGGGGTTGAAACTGTTGGGTGTTTATCTTGGGAATAATCTAACTTATACGATCAGAACTGGGCTGAACTTGTTGCAAAAGTAAATAATAAGATCAACTTCTGGAATCATTTTGTTTACAGCATGTCTTACAGAACGCGCGCTCTTATCATTAATAATCTGATTTCATCGCAGTTAATGTATCACTTTAATAGCCTTGTGCCGCCATCGGACGTAGTTCTGAAGGTACAGAAAATGCTGCTCGACTTCTTTTGGCAAGGGCGACATTGGGTATCTGCCGCAACACTGTACCTCCCCTTGGAAAGAGGTGGACAAAATGTTACACATCTTCCAACACGCATAAGTACTATGCGACTTTCCTATATTCAAAGATATCTATATAATAATCATGACCACCCCTGTTTTAAGTTCACAGACTACTTTTTTATGCAAGCGAGTAATATGTCATATGCAAGTCAACTTCTATGCACCACTATCAAAGCGCCTTTACAAAGATTGCCATTATTTTATTGTGAGCTCCTCCAGTGTTGGAAATCTGTAGAGAAAGTGCGTAAGTTCAATGATAATAACGTAACTGATATTCTTAATGAGCCACTGTTTAACAACCCACTCATCATACATCCCATACGAAATGAGCCTTTTGCGCTCAGACATTTTGTTGACGCGTGGGAATAACCAAAGTATGTGATTTGGTATCAGAAACGAATAAAACTTGGTTGGAGGCCGCTGATATGTCGGATAAAATTAAAATCCATTCCGAGCGTATTCTCCATCTCAGTATCAAGGTCATTCACGATTCTATTCCTACCAAATGGAAAGATACTATCAACACCTACTTCAAAGGGAACGGGAAGTGTAATCAACCTCTTTCACATCATAGCTTTGAACTGCACTTTTCTGATGAACTAAATTTGCCACTATATAAGTTTGAAAAAGGCGCAATCTATAAATATCTAATACGTGTCCAGTCAATAACACAACACTTACAAAAACTTGACACTGTTTGGCGGGACATCCTTAGTCTGCCTGAAAGTGCTAAACCCAACTTCAAGGATTGCTATGAAACACCAGTCATTAACAAATATGGGGATCTGCAGTGGCGTATTGTCCATGGTGCCTTTCCAACGGGGAGATTTCTGTTCAAAGCTCGTTTGAACAATTCAGATAAATGTCCCTTTTGTGATGAAGTTGACACACTTCAACACATTGTTTTATGATTGTCCATCAAATAGCGCCTTACTCCATTATTTTAATAACATCGCGTCGCGACTGCTTCAACCAGATTTTCGCATTCCGATTTGGTGGTTCACTATTTTACCACCCCATCGCTCAAAACACTTTATGTCGAGCAAGGCACAAGGTTTATTTTGTTTCTTAGCGTGCATGGCTAAGGTTGCGATTCATGTCAGCCGTCGTAATAAAAGGCAAAACAAAGGCTCGAGTGAGCCTCTGGACATTTTTATTCAAAGTATTAAGTCGAGGCTTGAAACAGAATATGAATGTTCCCGGATCATGAACCAACTGCCTGAATTTGAGATTATGTGGACGGTAGAGTATGCACTATGTAAAATCGAGGATAACACACTTCGCATTCTACCGTAAATATGGCAGGTACGATCTATTTAAAACAGGAAGTTTCCTTGTCTTGTTGTTAAACATCGATACAAACGAACATCATTGTATTTACAAACTTAGCACACGCACAGGAGCCAAGAGTTTTGTCCTCTTGGTGGGCTATCATTGCACACACTTGCAGCAGCGCATATATGTTTTATGTTACTTGTTCTGTGTTTTAAATGTTTTGATTTTCCCTTGGAATTTGGCAGGGGGGTTGGTACCCCTTTAAGTGCGAACCGGTGTCACCGGCCTGCCTACGGGGTTCCAAGGTGTTTTTGTACTGTTACGTGATCGTCTTTTATTTTATTTTACCCGTGAACCAAAAAGCATAATATAATATAATATAATATAATATAATATAATATAATATAATATAATATAATATAATATAATATAATATAACATAATATAACATAATATAATATAATATAATATAATATAATATAATATAATATAATATAATATAATATAATATAATATAATATAATATAATATAATATAATATGATATAATATGATATAATATAATATAATCGTTTTATTCTATAAAATTGACAAAATCCTATAACATACTTGGTTAACCCCAAAAAATGATATGAGTTTTTACATGCTCACATTTTTAGAGCATATAGCTGTAGTAATACTTTGTGTCAAAATATGTCAACAATTGTTTATTTCAGTATCAGTTTACAGTGTGTAAACTTTTAGACTCACTGTCAATCTGATTGAAATAATATGCATAAAATGCCATTGTAGCAGCTGTTTTCACAAATCCCAATTAAAACATATTTTTTTCATTAAAACCAGCTATTTTGCAATACATCTAGACAACAACAAAAAAACCTTGCAAGATTCCATATATCTCTTTTACACAATACATGGAACTACTGTAGTTCCATGCACAATATGGTACCGATAGAATTTTAGAAATATATTATTGCTATAGGAAACAATGGTAAAATGCCTTAAACAGACAAAACATGTTATTTTCACTGTATTGTATAGATACATTTTTCTGAGCCATGTACGGTGACCCCATAATTGTATATCATTTTCCTAATTCTTTTAAAATGATATATCAACTGGTATAAAGAAAATGACGATATATATATATATGTAGGAATCTACCTTAACGAGATTGAAAGTAATATGAGATCTTGTTTTCACTATTGTATATTCTGACATAGGATAACATCGATATAATTCATTATATAATAACTAGACGAGACCACGTGGAAATGGAAACTGAGACAGGGGTTAAATCGAATACTTGATGTCAAACGCCTAAGCTAACCATAACAGCGGCGTCGCGTTACATTTGACCATCGTGACTGGGCGCTGCATATGTGATATCATTTGGAGACGCGGTAAAATGAAACAAAAATATCATACCCGTACAAGCACATTTGTATTTTATTCATTTAAAAGCATCGCATCTATAAATGGGTTTTGATGCAATAATTAAAATACATTTAACTAACACAATATAACACTCTACGTTCATGGAGCAATCCCACTGTAAATAAATATATAGCTATATAAATGGTGGTCGTACAATTCAACAAATTGAGGTATATAAGCCTGGGCGTACGCTTGCTATTATGAAACAATGTGTTATTATTAGAATACATTTTATTTTTTCCTATAAATGACCTTGAGAAAAATAGCAGTAACTTATGTTCTGGGGGACATACTTTTATACAAATGATTTTTGTGTTTTTGCTAATGACAAAACAATGAATAGCAATGCTAATGTGATTGGACATTGTGTACATGACTCGTATTGCGGTTGGAGAGTGTGTACATGACTCGTATTGTGATTGAATAGTGTGCACATGATTCGTATTGCGATTGGACAGTGTGTACATGACTCGTATTGCGGTTGGAGAGTGTTATCGTGGATGCTTATCCACGTGTGTGTTTCTCGATTCAATTATATTTGTTGTTGTTTAATTATAGTTATTATTTTTCATTCGTATTTACTTTGTATCGATAGACAACCATTTTCTGTATTTGTTCGTTTTCGTTTCATTCGATTCCAAGCATTATTCTCTGAGTTATGTCTGTTAGAAGCCGTTTCATGCTTCATTTCACCTCACAATACATGTATTCCTATGACAAAGAAGCACAAATCAATTTATTGTAAGCCATTTACGTAATGTTCACAAACATGCCTTCATCACAGCGAACGCAAGAGAAGTCGCAACTTTGTAGCGGATTAAGCCGAAATGTTTATTCTATAGTGACCTTCTCACATGGTACACCAATCATAGCGTTTTTCCTTCAATTTAAAAATCCGCGGTGTAATCCTATTAACCCTATATAAAGGGTGTTTTAGTGCATGTTTAGTGTGGATTCTTCTAATTATACTTTGATGCCAGACTTGTCTTCTGAAATAAACGACGTATTACAGTCTACCATAGTATTTTGTGTTACCATTACACAATCACAGTGCTCACAGTTTTTTTTGGACCTGATCGAATGTGTGCGATAGACAGCCACAAGTGTGTACATGACTCGTATTGTGATTGGACAATGTGTGTACATGACTCGTATTGTGATTGGACAATGTGTACATGATTCGTATTGCGATTGGACAATGTGTACATGATTCGTATTGCGATTGGACAGTGTGTACATGACTCGTATTGTGATTGGACAGTGTGTAATTGACTAGTATTGTGATTGGACAGTGTGTACATGACTCGTATTGTGATTGGACAGTGTGTACATGACTCGTATTGTGATTGGACAGTGTGTAATTGACTAGTATTGTGATTGGACATTGTGTACACGACTCGTATTGTCATTGGACAGTGTGTACATGACACGTATTGTGCTTGGACAGTGTGTACATGACTCGTATTGTGATTGGACAGTGTGACTGGGCAGTGTGTACGTGACTCGTATTGTGATTGGACAATGTGATTGGACAGTCATATGACTCGTATTGTGATTGGACAGTGTGTACATGACTCGTATTGTGATTGGACAGTGTGTACATGACTCGTATTGTGATTGGACAGTGTGTACATGACTCGTATTGTGATTGGGCAGTGTGTACATGACTCGTATTGTGATTGGACAGTGTGTACATGACTCGTATTGTGATTGGACAGTGTGTACATGACTCGTGTTGTGATTGGACAGTATGTACATGACTCGTATTGTGATTGGACAGTGTGTACATGACTCGTATTGTGATTGGACAGTGTGTACATGACTCGTATTGTGATTGGACAGTGTGGACATGTCTCGTATTGTGATTGGACAGTGTGGACATGTCTCGTATTGTGAATGGACAGTGTGACTGGACAGTGTGTACGTGATTCGTATTGTGATTGAACAGTGTGATTGGACAGTCACATTACTCGTATTGTGATTGAACTATGTATACATGACTCGTATTTTGTGAGTGCCATATTAATGGCCATAGTCTCATACGTTAAATTACACTGTAATAATTCATATCAAAATCATATTATAGAATACCTATATGGGCGAGATTGTTCTTCTATTTGCTCTGTTAAACATAATATCCAATTTAATGATGTGAATATTAAATATGCTGACGTTTTGTTTATTATATTATATATATGTTTATTATATATCATGGTGTATCATCTTTTTTCACTGGTTTATTTTGTGAATACACTGTTTTAACACTCGTGTGGTAAGGGGGTCTAGGTCACATGACTTGCTGGGCGATGCCAGTCCAATAAATGACATGCCAATTCCAAAGGAGGACAAGAGTCGGGATATGGCATTTCTTTCTTTGTGTGCAATAATCTGTCAATTATGTGAAACAATTGTTTTTGATCACCTTCATTTTGTTAATGAGACCCGCAAAATACTCCTCGCCTCACATTTCCACATAAAACAATTCATGTCCGACCTCATAGCTTTGAAATTATCATAATCCAACTGCGGTCCTGCGCGTCGCCATTTGCCGTCTAACTTACGTTTTTCAATTTTCATATCCTTCATAGTTGAATTGAACCATGACTGCCGCACACGCGACTGGACACTTCTAGTAATTAGAGGAGCAAAATCATCAATTATTTTACCCATTGTTTCATTACATGTGGACACCATATCATTGACATCCATATCAGTGGTAACAATAAGTAACTCGGACACCTGCCTCCTAAACATTTCCATATTGAGTTTTCTAAATTTTATTTCTTGCCGTATTGAAAGTGTTTTTTTTTCAACTTTATGTATGAAATCACTGCCGCATGGTCCGAAATGAATGACCCAATAGTTGGCTTGCCAGTCATAATATTTTCAGAAACACTTGTGATAACCACATCAAGTATGTGGCCCAACCCATGTGTTGGACCCTGCACATGTTGTTTTAAATCCAAATCATTTAATAACCCAGAAAACCTTATAGCATCAGTATTGTTACAATCATCAACATGGACATTGAAATCACCTGTAATAAACAAATGACCAGAACACAAACATTATTCTACTTGTGAATAGAATTCAAATAAAAAAGTACTAAATGTTATTTTGTGCACAGTGGAATAAAGGCTTTTATACACCACTAACATTCTAACCGATAGTGATCCATTGGGAATAAATACATTTGGTACCACACTCAATAACCTTTAGCTTTAAAGACCCCTTGTGCAGCACAGCCCAACCCCCACCACTACGATCAGTTCAGTGATTTATCAGGGGTAAATTCTTTTCTCTCTGGGGTTCTCCACACTTTCAGGGGGGAAACTCGTCTCGTCTCTCTATCTCGTCCCCTTGAGGTACGGGATCGGGAAAGTCACTTTAACTTTACAGTCAAATAAGACACACACAACGAAATACGTTTCAGCTCTCGTCTTAGTCGGTCAATCGAGCACTCTATAAGACACAGCGCCCTGGGGAAAAGTCCCCAAGACTGTCGCAAGGCTGAACCAAGACTCGCCCAAGACTGGACTGCCTCAAGGCTCGCCCCTGGACTCTCTCGGACTCTCGACTGGACTCGACTGCCCAAGGCTGCGTCTGTCGTGGAGTATTCGCCAAGACCAACTCAAACTCTCTTTATTCATTTTCAAAACTCTAACCAATTACAAAACAGTAAAAAGACTCTAGGGCGTAACCTTCAATCATAAAGCCAATCACACTAAGTACTGAATACGTCATATCTTTTGGTTAATCGTTCACTACATTAATAACTACGGATGTCAAAATAGCGACGGTATCTTGTAATTAGTTCCAAATCACTGAGCCAAGTTCCGTCCAAAACTTCAAATAGACCTAAACGATGACAGACATAACACAGCAATTCGCTAATAATCAGTTAATTAAGTCGGTCAACAGATACGCAAAAACAAATTCATGACACATCCCTTCACCCAAACTGAGATATGCCTCTCGGCATTACACGTTCATAAATCAAAGATACCGTCAGCCACTCATCGTCATACAGGTTAAATACAATACTAATAATAAAAGGTATAAATCAAAAAGAGTAAAACACACTAATTAAGTACAATGATTATAAAGTCTAAATACAATGGTTATAAAGTCGCAAATATCAACGGTTATAAATCAAAAACAAGGGAAAGGCTACCAATCGACTCACTTTTCTCAAAACGGTTCGCTAAGATAACCCTTCGCTGCACTGTCTCCCGTTACTAAGGTTACAAACTCTATATCAAAAGGTCAAAAAAAAACTAAGGCGTGGCGGTGTAACCAAGCGATCAGCCAATCGCTGCAGTCGACAGCATGATCACGTGATTACCAGGGATGCGTCTCTCGGTTAAAGCATTGCAAAGCGGCAACTAATAAACAATGAATAAAAAGCTATTAATCAAACTCCTGTCATATACGCTTATAAACTTCAACTGAACTCACAATTCGTTAATCTAAACAAAAGCCATACGGCGTGGTAACAGAATGCAAAGACAAATTCGCTTTCATAACACATTACTCATCTGGCAAAAAGACGGGGAATAGCTAAACGATAGAAACTACTAAGTCACATATAAACCTGTCAATCGTGAACAAAAGCTTGCGATATCAAACAATACGTATATAAGCGCACCAAACTCTCATCTCAAAAAGACATTAAAAAACGTTACAAAGGTGCTATCAACTCAAAAAGCGTCAGAAGTATTCCGGAAAACAACACATAAACAAAAACAACTCTTGAAACGTCGATATCTCTGTACTCGGCAAATCTCAAAACTCTGAAAAACTCATTAGGGCATTACTTCCCCCATCATAATCCGTACTCATAAACTCATTAAAACTCCATAACACTTCACAAAACTCAGAACACTGTGTTGCAAATACTTGTCCACTGAGGCGCGCTTAAATCGTTGTAAAGGACCTCGCACGTCACTAAATATCAGTTCAAAACAAAAATCTGGGCGCTTACATACATACAATTCAACATCACTAAAAGAAACGGTAAGAAAAAACGATAGGAAAAAGCAAGCAATACATTACATTACTGAGCAATAGGGTTAGGATTCTGGAAAAGAGTTCAACGTCCTTGAGTTACACAGTGTCAGTTACAGTGTCCAGCGAGCGGTTCTCTAAGCAATACACAGATAGCTAAAGTCAAAGTCTATAAGCGTCTCCTCTTGTCATCGCGTTAGCCGGGTCGTTCTTTCATCTTCTTGTCTTTAATGTCGCTCAATTCTTAATTATACAGTCCTATCCGGTACTCATCCTTCATAAGGGGTTCAGAGGTTGTCATCTCTTCAGCGTCGTTCATCGGTGCCATACTGTTAACGGTGTTAGTCGTCGAGCGCGGTTTCGTCTCTGCCATCGAGCCAGTTAGTTCGGTTCACAAGAAAGACACACCTTCGCCATTCACTTTTCTTCACAGGATGTCAATGTGCGTAAGACGCAATGCCCGGGTTCTCCACCACGTATCAGGGGTAAATTCTTTTCTCTCTGGGGTTCTCCACACTTTCAGGGGGGAAACTCGTCTCGTCTCTCTATCTCGTCCCCTTGAGGTACGGGATCGGGAAAGTCACTTTAACTTTACAGTCAAATAAGACACACACAACGAAATACGTTTCAGCTCTCGTCTTAGTCGGTCAATCGAGCACTCTATAAGACACAGCGCCCTGGGGAAAAGTCCCCAAGACTGTCGCAAGGCTGAACCAAGACTCGCCCAAGACTGGACTGCCTCAAGGCTCGCCCCTGGACTCTCTCGGACTCTCGACTGGACTCGACTGCCCAAGGCTGCGTCTGTCGTGGAGTATTCGCCAAGACCAACTCAAACTCTCTTTATTCATTTTCAAAACTCTAACCAATTACAAAACAGTAAAAAGACTCTAGGGCGTAACCTTCAATCATAAAGCCAATCACACTAAGTACTGAATACGTCATATCTTTTGGTTAATCGTTCACTACATTAATAACTACGGATGTCAAAATAGCGACGGTATCTTGTAATTAGTTCCAAATCACTGAGCCAAGTTCCGTCCAAAACTTCAAATAGACCTAAACGATGACAGACATAACACAGCAATTCGCTAATAATCAGTTAATTAAGTCGGTCAACAGATACGCAAAAACAAATTCATGACAGATTTCACCCATTAACACAACATCATCAGGTTTTAACCACGTTTCTGTGAGTTTTATTTCTGACATTATAAAGAGTACATAATGTTACCTTATTATCATGACAGTGCTCAGCGTGACTTATCATTAATGCTGACAGGAATTAGACGGGATGTGGAGAATGGAGTTCTTGGTCTATAGGTGGAAAGTTACCTCGATGAAATTCTCACAGGAATAGGTTCACTGCTGCAGTCGGCTGACACTTCTTTGCCAAATACTTAGCAATTCTCATAGTGACGCATACCACGACAGTCTTTCTGTTTGTGTCCACATGACCAACATTTCAGCCTTGTTGAATGTCAGAATGTTCTTTGAATGTGTCCTGTTTCTCCGCACTGAAAACACCAGACTTGGTCATTACTATAGCCACGATAATTTGGGTTTCGTGCAACCAGGATGATATAAATTGCAAAACATTACCATTATTGCGCCCTCTGTTGAATTGACCAACGTAACTCCGCCTGTTATTATAACCAAAGTGTCGTTGTTCGTACTCACGATTGTATTGACCCGTATTGTGGTCACTTGGTCGATTTTGCTTGTTGCTTCGATTGACCACTCTAGCACCACGGGTTGAAATATCAGGCACAATTGACATCCAATTACGAACAAGCTTCGATGTTCCACGGCGATTAAGATGTACTGAATCGGAAAATAATGTGTCATCAGTACCACGTGCACCTCGCATTACGTCATGGTTGTTAATATATGTGCACATCATTTCATCTGCTTTCTTGCTCAAAGCAACAGAGGAATACCCCTTACTTACCATTTAATCGTGGACATGGGCCGGACACATACACATTAACATTCTTGTTACAAGCCTTAATTGATTCTATTACTGCGCCACATTCGTTAGCTATGGTGTCAATGCACATATTATTATTAATCTCATTTGTGCCACAGTGCACAACTCCGTTATCTGCTTTCATGACGCAATCCTGCATGTTGTTCAATGCAATACCAATGTCCGGAAACATTGCACCACAAATGGGTACTACATCCGTATTGGCCAGTCTTTATAATTTCACATCTCCAATAATAGAATCACCAACAATAAAAGTTCTTATAGTAGACCCATCACTGATAATCGGTGGTGGTTCACTTTTAAAAATTCTCTTCCTGTGAATTGCATAACTTCATCTTGAGTGAGTCAATCTCCATTTGCTGCTTTTTAATTGTTCCCTTCAGTGACGCAACCTCGTCGACAATTGAAAGTAACATCTTTCTATCATTACAGTTCATCTTCAATGTATGTACATCAGATGACGATAACGGTGGAATGATGCAAGGTGATGAATCATTAGTGTCTGTGCTACTATCTAGCTGATAACAATAGTTGTTAGATTGTCAACTACAAGAAAACGATTTTTTTCACATTTCGTGCACAGCAATAAATCCCCTTGTGTGAGGTTGACACCTCTGTAGATTAAACAATCATTACATCTTGGCATAGTTGAATGCTATACAGCAGAACAATGGTGAAGTAGGCACAAAAAGGTGACAAAATTCTTACATAACAACGAACTCCAATATATTAATGAACCATGTACTTGCATACATTAAATAGTCATTAACCAGTTCAGTGCAGGAATGATTTTCAAAAATACACGAAAACACTCCAAATATGTTCAATACTTCACAAACAAGCCTCCAAGCACAGTAACAGTAACTTCATAGAAAGATTAGTGTTCACACATATGCGTTTACAGCAAGATTTATAGGCAAAACATGAAGAAAGGAAGAGCATGTCTTACATGATGTGTTTCCGTTGAAGTCACGTTTAATATCTATATTTTTGTTTGAATAATATTTTTTTGTATAATATCTTTGTTTTTTATTGGTTTCCATTGTGAAGGTGTATCATGTCTGTGACTTTTATTGGTTTCTATTGTGAAGGCGTATTTATTGGATAGTGTAGGTGTATCACATTTTTATTTTTCCATTGTCTTTTATAGTGAAGGTTTATCATTCGTTTTGATGATGAAGGCGTATCATTTTTTCATTGCGTGGTGTATCATATCTTTGCTTTCCCATTGGTTTGTATGATGAAGATGTTTGTTTCGTTGGTATCAGTTGAAAATATGATATATTATTTTTGAAATGAATCATAATATTTTACGCATTCTTTTCAAAATAGTTGGATTTAATTTAGTGAGATTTTAGTCACTTAATTATAGTTGAGAACAATTAGAATAATTGAAAACTATATATTTGTTTACAGATTGCTGAGAAAAAGGAAATGTTTTGAATAATTTATAAATATTTTAGTTTATTCACTGTACCGCTTTTATAAAAATACAATATAGACGTGAACATAGATGTAATGCTACATATTGATGAATATATTTGATATGATTCATTATAAACTGAGAAGACTATTCTTATAGCAAACGGCTAATTATTTGTTGAAATAAATCTTTTAATACACATGTGCGCAGACTACACGTACATGTTTCATCGACCGAATACAATACATTGTAGCAAACCTACAGTTTACTTTGCGATATATCATACTTCAGTCCTCAACATGCTTTATTAAACAACAATATTGAAAATACATGTTCCGTATTATACATTTGATACTCTTATAATTTTATTTTAATCAACTTGCTTTTTTTATTTATTTCCACCATGAATAACTATATTGAACTGATGTATACTAATCAGATGTTAGTATGCCGCTAATGACATGGAACCTCGTTGAGCTCTACGTGCCTGATGTACAGCCGATTCGTCAATAGCGGGGTATGAGGGACCTATAATTTACATATCCTCGTTCGGAAATAATTATTATGATGATATATGCAAAGCGATATAATATGAGAAGACTGAATGTTTAATATGAAAAGAAAAAAATCAGACATTGAATCAGTGACAATAATTTAAATTCAAAATCTTGTGGTCGTTTTGAAACGCGTATTTGCTTTGCTTGTATACACTTTACACTCCTTATGGGAAGCACATCGACGACTACTGATATTTACTTCTATTTACCGGTAACTGAAAAACACATTATTGCCACATGGAGTTAAGCACATGAATGTTACGCCGTTGCTGTGTGTATGGAAAATATAATTAAACTGATAAAAAATAACTCCCAGAAAATGCTGATTATGACTGACATTATTAGTAATGACAAAGCCAATTGTGGGCGCACGAGGAGACATCATTACAGATGTTATTTATGTCAGTAATCACGCTTGTTTTTAGATCGTGTTTATGAATAGTTACAATCCTAATCAAGTTAGGTTAGTTCATGCTAAGGACACTGTGTGTGCCACAGTGTAGATGATATATCGAACCCAGGCACGTTCTTCAATGAATCTATTGAAATAAATCACTTTGTACCACAAATTAGCATATACTATCCGTGTATGTACGGCGATTTAGTCTTTTTGAAATCACTGGATTTTTAAATGGATTTCCCCCATTTTTATTTTGTTGGAAACAATGATCAAAATATAGCGTAATCTTTCGAGCAGCACGTTGCTTTTTCGATTGGAATTGACCTAACATCATTTAATCCAAAACATCTGTTAAATTTCTAGATCATAGCTTATATAACATGGAACAACAAAACAGTTTCTCGTATACATGAACTATGTGAGTTAAATTTATTCTAGTGTATGTGCACAGACACGCAATGAGGCGTAGACTGATATACACAAGCTCCCTATTCGAACTATTTTTTGCGTTTAAAATGTAAAGTCGCCACCAAAGGCATATCGTGCCGTTGTTTACAAATAAACGGCTACCCACATCAGCCTTTGCGATTTTAGCGTGAGTTGTTTTCGTCGCTTAGGTCTCAATTCCCGCACGATCATACGTAGTCTCTCATGCTTTAAAACTAATTAAAAAATTTCACTATTCCATAATAATCACAATTTGTGTAATTGTTCTTTCCAACATTATCATCGTAAAATGGCAAATCGCAGTAACATTGCAGAGAATACTGATTGAACAACCAGTTCAGCCTTTATAATTATTAGTATACTCAGTATGTTAAATAAAGGCAACCATCCGTTTTTTAAGTTATTTGAATTTTAATAAAATCATTCCTCCCCAATAAAGGCTGCAAAAAATGTTCCAAACAGAGTGATCACTGAGCAAACGTAGCTTCTGACTCGTTTTCTGCTTAAAATATAAAAGTAAAAACAGTTGTTGCCACAGGAAATAAAAAGCAATTACATTGGCGCGTGAACGCTGATATCGTTGAAGGTTTCTCTGTATTATTACCGTGTTATTGCACGTGAAAACCACCTGCTACATGTGATTACCTTGATATATTCTATACTGTTTTACTCCCAGCCATTATTATTACTTTTATTATATTTGACGACACATTTTAAAGAAGAATTTGAGTGGGATACCTTTGAAACTGAACACGAGAGTTGGTGAAGTGATACATCCTTGTTTACATGTTTCGAATGAAGGACACACTGACCGAAACAATAATCCTCTGAACGGAACGGTTGATAAGTTACAGTTTCAGTTTCATCAACATGCATACGTAATATAACCATCCCATAATACTCTTGCAGGTCGATGTCCGCTTACACAACAACATATTGCGTAGGTTCAAAAGAAATATGAGTCATTGGTGTCGTCACTATTCCGTCATGACCGAGATTACAGATGCTGACTTGTGATCGTAAACATCCATTAACCAGCTAATACTGATAAACTGTGTCAATGAACTCACAAGTTCATACTTACCTAAGTGATAAATTAAAAATGTTATTATTAATTCTGGAATTAGTAATTATGTTTATGTTTGAACTAGAACAATTTAAATAATTCATTCATTCATTCATTCATTCATTCATTCATTCATTCATTCATTCTATTTTAGTATTATTTACATGAAATCAGGCACTGTTGATTTACAAGATTTATTTGTTTTCGTTATTGCCAAAACAATCAATGAAACAAAAAGATTGAACAATGCCATAACTGTATCTTGTTACTTACAATAATATAATTACTGCGAGCTACCCTACTTCTCATATTCTGATATTCAGTAATTTATTGTCGTCTGTCTCAATGGCCAGTTTTTGATTGTTATGTTCTTATTCACGTATCAATCTTCCTCGTAATCTAATGTTATATAATATCTCACTTCCCTACGTTACCATGCTAGCCGCAATTGAACGTGTCAATGGACACGTGCTACGACAGCTTGTAAAGCTTGTCACTCAACTCCACTACACTACAAAAACATTGCTTCAAGGTCAAGGTTAGGTCTTAATATCCAAATAGGCGTCAATCGCATCATATATACTTGCAAGCCACTTACACGTGCAGAAGTAGGGATACTTTTGTACATTAAAATAAATTCTTACAATGAAATGTTACATGATAGACACTTGAAGATTATTTCAGTGTAATTTAAGGCCGTAATTATTTCCAAGTGGAGCAATAGATTTTGTGGATTGAGTTCAATTTGAACTACACAGTGAAGTAATTGCAAATTGACTGCTCTCGCAGGAATTTGGCAATAAACATAAGAAGATAATTTAATAAAGCACAGCATGACCTGTATTCAGTGATGATATCTGCACACATTTGTCCTGTTTATTCTCAAAACACAAATTTACTAATTGTGATTAGGTGATACCATCAGTCATTACGTAATATATTGTGACAATTGACTGTGGATAAAACAACAAGTACAAGTAGTATAAATAAATAATAAATAAATAAATAAACTGCAACTAGTGTGACATTGCCTTTGCATATAATTGGAAGATAAAGGTAGTTGTGAATAATATACGAAGCTTAAAACGTCTCTATAGTGCTACACGTATATTATACACAACTACCTTTATCTCTCATATTTGACGAGCTCTATACTATCAGAGAATTTCACGGGTCCGTCAACCCGACTTTTGATGGCACAGTTCAAGGAATTGAACTATACTATCCTAACTCTAACGGTTCGAATCATCTTGTATTCAAACTTTCGTGTTCAACCTATTGTTATCCCACTTAATGTTCAACCCATTGTTATCCCACTTAATGTTCAACCCATTGTTATCCCACTTAATGTTCAACTCATTGTTATCCCACTTAATGTTCAACTCATTGTTATCCCACTTAATGTTCAACCCATTGTTATCCCACTTAACGTTCAACTCATTGTTATCCCACTTAATGTTCAACTCATTGTTATCCCACTTAATGTTCAACTCACTGTTATCCCACTTAATGTTCAACCCATTGTTATCCCACTTAATGTTCAACTCATTGTTATCACACTTAATGTTCAACTCATTGTTATCCCACTTAATGTTCAACTCAGTGTTATCCCACTTAATGTTCAACCCATTGTTATCCCACTTAATGTTCAACTCATTGTTATCCCACTTAATGTTCAACTCATTGTTATCCCACTTAATGTTCAACCCATTGTTATCCCACTTAATGTTCAACTCATTGTTATCACACTTAATGTTCAACTCATTGTTATCCCACTTAATGTTCAACTCATTGTTATCCCACTTAATGTTCAACTCATTGTTATCCCACTTAATGTTCAACTCATTGTTATCCCACTTAATGTTCAACCCATTGTTATCCCACTTAATGTTCAACTCATTGTTATCACACTTAATGTTCAACTCATTGTTATCCCACTTAATGTTCAACTCATTGTTATCCCACTTAATGTTCAACTCATTGTTATCACACTTAATGTTCAACCCATTGTGATCACAATTGTATGTCCAACCCATTGCGACCACACTTTTATGTCCAAGGCATTGTTATCCTACTTCTTGTCCAATCCATTGTGATCCTAATTCATGTCCAACTCATTGTTATCCCACTTTCATGTCCACCCCATTGTGATCACACTTCTTGTCCAACCCATTGTAATCAAAATTGTATGCCCAACCCATTGCAATCACACTTTCCCATCCAACCCATTTTGATTCCACTCCATGCCCAACTCATCTCAATCACACTTTCATGTCCAACCCATTGTGATCACGCTTCTTGTCCAAACCATTGTGATCCTGCTTAATGTTAAACTCATTCATCTGCTTAATGTCAATTTATATTTTGACCCATCACAAATTGAAACAGAAATAATTTCTTCACAATACATTCTGCAGAAGTGCCTAGATTGACATACAAAAAGTCTAGAAAAATCTAGGCTTCCGAAATATACCTAATTTGCATATATTCAAAATGGCCGTTTGGTACATTTTTACAACATGGAAAATATAACTATTAGAACATATCTTTAATTATAGATGAATTGTTTAGAAGTTCAAGTTGCTGCGATATGGTTTGGTGTGTGTGAATGTATGTGATTGTGAAACATTTGATTGAATAGCAATCTCATTTGCATAAATCAAATATGGCCGTCAAAATAGTTTCATTTAAATGTGCAACCTTGGGCAGCCCCTCGGAGTCTGATCCTCATAATGACTCTGAAAGGGGAACATTGATCCTAGTGACCCAATGTGACATGTCGGGTGGGCATATATTCAGCGGGATTATAACGATTTCTACAGGCCTTGCAGGGTCTCACCTAGGCGGAGGAGAGATCACCCAAATGTGGAACTGCAGAACCCACACGTCTCTGTCGCATTGATTGTGCCGGTGTATTCTGGTTCAGAGGCAGCACTGGTTACAAGATCTTGCTGCAATCTCCACCACTTCTGGCACTACCAGGGGACCACCGCAATGCGGGAGCAATCCAACATGAGGTAGATAGTTTGCTTACAAAGGGTGCTATACACAGGATAGGGGATCCGATGTTAAGTCATGGCTTCTACTCTCATGTATTGGTGGTTCCAAAGACTACAACTGAGACTACAGGTGGCTGTGTCCCGTTCTGGACTTAAGCAGACTAAATCAATATGAGCTTCCTGGAAACGCCGAGCATCATATTATTCTCTGTGTTCTGTTTCTACTGGTTAGCCTCGCTAGATTTGAGCAATACTTACCCGCACATACCGATACACCAAGTGAGTCAGCAACTCCCTCGATTCACCCAGTTTGGCCAAGTAGTCGAGCATGGATTGCTCCCATTCAGATTTTGCATGGCTCCATACGTATTCACCAGAGTGTGGAAACAGATGGTGCTACTGCTGCGCCGGTTCACATCACATCGGTACACATCAACAAGTACCTAGATGACTGGTTGCTACACAACCCAACAAGGGGTGGTTAGTCAAACAGTAAGGCTAACACCAGATTTTCTAGACCAGTTGAGCTACAGTTGGTGTTCCTGGCCAGGGAGTTCGACATGGAGGTGGGCTTGGTATGGTCACTGCAGGCCTGTTGCTTGATGACCTAGCCAAATGCCGAGTCAGTGGTCCATCTGTGTCCCTCCGAGAACTAATGCGGATCATCGGAATGATGTCAGTGGTTCGCAGGGTAGTTCCCCTAGGCTGTGTTATGCAGCCGCTCGTTACAACGCACTTTTGTTGCAACACCAGGCTCTCTTACGAAGGATGCCTTGTTCTGGTGGTCGGCAATTGCCAACCCCAGGCAGGCGGCCCCTTGGACCCACTCGCCATGGCTATGAAACAGATGCCTCCCTCACATGTTGGGGAGTGCACCTATTGGACGAACAAGCCCAATGGAAAATATGGCCCCTGCATTAGATTCAGGACTGCCATATCAACTGGCTCAAACTAAAAGAAGTGCGCTTAGCACTACTTCACTTTCTACCCATAATTCGAGACCACAGATTCTTGCTTTGCATGGACAACACAGGGGTGGACTCCCATAGCTACAAGGAAGGAGGACCAGATCCCCATCGTTGTCAATCCTAGCAGAGCAAACTCTCCTTTGGCACCAGGAATACAATGTGGAGCTAGCAGCACGCCACCTTCTAGGGTTGAGAAACAGTCAAGCGGACGCCCTCTCGTGGCGGCTCCATCTCCAGAACGTGGAGTGGCGAATAACCTCAATGGGTAACCTCCAGACTGTTTCTGTGGTGGGACGGTCCATGATTAGACCTATTCACCACACCCCAGAATGCCAAGCTCCCATCGTACACCACACTCCTGCCGACTCCAGGAGCCTGGGCCAGAGACACTTTGTCAATCCCGTAGACCCACATGGATGGTACACCTTTCCTCCCTTCCCACTATTCAGCGAGTACCACTACTGTTTGAAATGTTATTCGAATCACCAGGCGTGCTTGCGAACTTCTGTCCCAACCAGACAACGCACTGCCTTTGAGCCCAGCAGTGTGCCACTTACATGCATCAAGACTCTCAGATTTTTTTTGAGTGGGCTGCCAACGCCCTGGCCAGGGCAAACAGGGATCCCACCAACACAGCCTACGTCTCGAAATGACGTGCGTACACTGATGTAGTGGAAGGGAGATTCATGCCTTCCCTTTGTTGGCCAGGCAGCTGACTTGTCCTTTCAGCGATTGTTGGCTATAGGACCCCGAACGAGAGAACCAACCATTTGGAACTTATCGGTTGTGTTGGCCGCTCTAAGCAGACTGCCCTTTGAGCCTCACCGATCAGCACCACTCCAACTTTTGATATGGAAAACAGTCTTCCTACTCACCCTCGCCTCAGGTAGGCGTTGGGCTGAACTAGGGGCCCTGTCCTTATCGGATGGGTGTGTCAGCTTTATGAACAATCAAGTCATGATAAACACACGAATCAGGTTTCTCCCCAGGAAGCAAATCCCAGGATGTGATCCAAAACCGATTAGATAATGACTGACAAGAAGGCAGCACCTGAATTTCTCTTGAGGATAGTGAGATGCAACTGCTCCACAGACTGTCGCATCTGAAACCTGCAGAAAGCACAACCTTGAATGTTCTGCAGTTTGTGGTCAATGTCAAGGATGCACAAATGTAGTTCAGATATCTGATGAAGATAGAGATGACGATTAGTAATTACATTAATCAAACGATACACTTTTGGACAGAATTAAATCAAAAATATAGTTTATAGAGTTGAAAATTTACGTTTAAATAGTATATTATGTATATAGTATAGCAGATTTGTAGACCAAAGTGTTTCATTCCTCGAGTTTATCTTTTAGATGTGACGGCCATGTTGGATTTATGCAGATGAAGCATCTGTCTACCCAGGAAACCATTTATTTACATCTTTTCTGTACTGTACGATTCTGTTTAAATTGGTATTCTAAAATTGCCACACAGAAGAGAAGCCGGAAAAGAAGTTACATTAAATAATTATATTATCGCGGCCATATTGGATTTATGCTAATTTTCATCTACCCAATCAACACATTTGGCACTCTCATACCTTCTCCGACTCAAAACAGTACCATAGCATCATGAATTTTTAAAATACTTCATCTAGAATTAAAGAAATGTTCAAATAGTTATATTTTCATGTTGTAAAAATGTGCAAAACGGTCATATTGAATATATGCAAATTAGGTATATTTCGGAAGCCTGGATTTTCCTAGACTTTTATTATGTCAATCTAGATACCTTTCTAAAAAGCACTGTGAAGAAATTATTTTTGTTGCAATTTGTAACGGGTTGGCCCCCCTTTTTTCACTAGAATGACTGAACTATATGATCACCATTCATGTCCAGTCCATTGTGATCCCACTTCATGTTCACCCCATTGGATTAATATTCTGCTTCTTTCAGACCTAAAGTCTGAAACCATACTAAACATGAAAACGTATGTGAAGTTGGTAGTTAAAGAAATCTGGAATTAAAGTACTAAATCTTGTTAGTCAGGTAGATATAAGAATCTGGTACACATTGACTAAGATGATCTTAATCTAGTAGCTACAATGAATGTAGAATATGATCACATAAGTTACATTTACAAGAATTTGGAATCCAGAGACAGTAAACATGGAATTCATGGTTGGGATTGTGTCTTGAATCACATAGTCTGGTATTCGTGCAAATCAAGTAAATACGGAAGTCTGGAATTTATGGGCTAGAATAACATTAATCAAGTAGCTCTAGGTATCTTTAATTCATGGACTACAATAACATAATTCTTATAGCTTTATAAAGCTAGAATTCATGAACAGTGCTTACGCATAGACAGTATAGCAGGAAAGACAAGCAACTCCAGTATGGTCTGGAAAAAAGTTAAGCCAATTTAAATTGACCGTTAACCTAAACTAAATGGTTATTTGGATTTCTCGTAAAATATGTGTTTTTAGGCGGCAAGAGTCGTGAACTCTCGTGAAATGCTTTATTTCGTTGACAAGCGTCAGCTAGAGTATCCTAAAAGTCTTTGAAAAATTAATATATTCTTTGCATAATGGCGGTTGTTAATTATGGGTTCGTATGTGTAGATGATTTGCTTGCTGTTTTTGTTTTCGGATTTCGATGACGGTGGAAATGATAGTAAAGAAGATCCTAACGCAGAAGACGAAGTCAACCATGTTAACAACCCTGCATGTGAGTTAGAACCTCGGCAGAAACGTGGAAAGCGTAGAGATTCGCGTTTTTTGTTATCGTCACGTAAAAGAAACCTTTTGAAACAATTTTAAATGCTAACAAAAAACGAAAGTAGTGTCAGTGAAAATTATCATAACAAAGAGAATCGTGCATCATTTGAACAAAGGTATTCGTGTTATTTTGTCGAAAATGGGGTACAAACTTAGACGTGAATTCCAGTTGAAAGAGAGAATATGTAGTCAAGGTGGGGACGGAGTCAAAGTCTATTTAAAAAAACAGACAGAAAACAAACAAAAAACAAGCGTAATCGGTAGAAAATAACATAATTACAAGATTCATGCATCATGAAAACGAAAATATTCGAGTTATTTTTCGAAAACGGGGTACAAACTTAGACTAGCATTCCTGTTGAAAATGTGAACATGTAGTCAAGTTGGCGACATACGTGAAAACAGACGCATTGAAAGACCATAGTCAGTGAAAAATAGCATAATAAGAAGATTCATACATCATAAAACAATAAGTTATTATTATTAATAAGTAGTATTTTGTCGACAACGGGGTACAAACCGAAAGTAACAATTAGCTACCACCACAAGTACGGAAACACTACTGCTGTATAAAACTAGCTTTCAATTTTAAGCAATATCTTTTGCATATTTCGGAAAGAAAATGATTCATTTAATATCTTTTACATATTTCGGAAAAAAAACGATTCATTTACGGAGAGATACTTGTAGCTCGATACAAAAGCCACGACTTAAAAAATGACTTAGATATTTGCCGCAGTTGCTCGTCCTTAATTCCTACTATACTGTCTATGGTTTACGCTAATCAGGTAAATATGGGGATCTAAATTCACAGACTGGGATCATGCTAATCAGGTAGTTTCAGGAGTCTTGAATTTTTGGACCAGAATAATGTTGGTCTATGGGCTGCAAAATGCAAGTCCGACTTTTTGGATAGATTAGATAATGACATTTCAAATTCCTCAGTACATGGTGACATTAACACTCTTGGAGATTGCAATAGCCGAACAGAGATATTGTTAGACTATAGTCATGTAGATAAAGATAATTTATTTATATCTTCGCATGATACTAACTTCAATAATGGCATCTCTACTATCCGTAATAATAGGGATACAACAATTAATACACTTTGTAAAGATCTATTGGATTTCAACCTATCCAAAACAATTCTTGAAAATCACCAATGAACTAAAAGCCTCTAATAATACGCAATCTTACCCAATCTCAGCAGAAACGACTATGACAAAAATGAATAGAATTAATAGAGATGAATATAACAATTTCCACTGTAGTCTATCCTCTAAAATCAATGATCTAGAAAACAAACAAATGGTTGAGAGTGAATTAAATAATCTAATAAATAAGACAGAGATCAAAGTTGCAATTAAACAAATTAAGACAAAAAGGCACCAGGTTATGATGGCTTCTGCTCCGAAATGTTCTGATTTTCCAATGAAATATATTCAATCTAATTCTGAACGTACCCAGACACATTTATTTCTAACATTTTTTAAAAAGGCGACAAATCACAGCCAGAAAATTATAGAGAAATTGCAGTTTCTAGCTTTGATGGAAAACACCTTTTGTAGCGTAATTAAGAATAGACTTTATTGAGACCAATAATGGTTTACATAATAGCCAGGCTTTCGTAATGAACATGTTTTTATTTTAAAAACTATTATCACCAAATATGTGAAGTTGAATGGTAAACTGTATACCTGCTTCATTGACTTTCAAAAAGCGTTTGATACAGTTTTCAGAAATGTCATCAATGGGAAAATATATAGAATTATTAAACACAGGTATATTAATACACAATTATATATACGCTACAACACCAGAAGGAGTCTGACGAAGAATGTGTTATTAGTCCTATTTTATTTAATCTCTATATTAATGATCTTCATAATTCATTAGATAATTCTGCAGGAGATTAAGTTCAGTTAAATAAAGTCCTCTATGCAGATAAGTTTGTATTAATCTCTATAACAAACTGGTATGTTTAGCGCCAGTGCTACAGTTCACAAATTTTCACAGCAACAGATTAACACGAACACAAAACAAACATCTCTGGTGAATAATGTCAAAATCGTCTTTAAGATCAGATCATGAGTAATTTTGTGACTCAAATAATTAAATAACTCAACAAATTCTAATTCTTGACTACATAAATAAACTGGTGGTATATTACTCTGTTTATGACGGCTAGGAAAATACATACATTTTGTTTCCTTAGTGTTATAAATAATATCATGATCGCTTTTGATAAGGAGGCAATGAGGCACGTGTCGTCTGTATAGCTTAAATTATTAACCAATTGTGGTACCAACCTGACGACCACATACAAGCTTATTTATTTCACAATCTAAGTCATCTACATTAAGGTTGAACAGAGCCGGGGCATAATAAGACTTTTACGAACCAGAAAAGACTGTTTCCCCATTTAACACAGTAATGTTGATGTTGATACCAGTTCACTAACTGCCGAGTAATGTATGGGAAGATTTTCCGATGCACAAGTTTTTTAAATAACGTCCAATGGTTTGCTCTATCGAAGGCCTTGGAAGCATCGAGAAAACACTCGAACTTAATACATCCCATGGTGTTATAATTTAATTTCTTTGAGAACAAGAATACACAAATCAGTTGAATGTTTCTTTTCAAAACCAAATTGGATATCGAAAGTTTCAATGTAGGATTCACACCCCACAAGCAGTGCTCGCTCCAAGACTTTAGAAAACACTGATGTTATTTCTATTGGGCCGTAATTGTTCTGGCTGGTGACGTCACCATTCTTGCTCTTAATTATTGACACTGAAATACGTTGCGGAATTGTTCCATGAATTAAAATCGCTGTAAAAAAGTGTACACTCAGTGTAGAGCTGGCGTATTTAAAAGCTCGGCACACATACTGTCGGTACCACCCGATTTCTCAAGAGGTAGTTTCCTTATAATGTCATTAATTTCCGAACTATAAACACGTGGGATATCGTCATCCAGTTTATTAAGATGATCCATTACTTCTGTGTTATGTTTGTCGGACTTAACTGAGTTCAGTATACCTTCAAATTGGTTAGCCCACATATTTGCAATACTAGATTCACCTGGATGGTAGTAATGTGGTGTTGGGTGGTGATTTCTTTCTAAAAAGAACGCTCATCAAGTTTGTTGGCAGAATGCGAATTTAAACTTCATCCTCGATGACGTCACAAATTGCGAAATATAACCATGATTCGGTTTACCTGCTTCACGTCATACTGAAAAACAGTCACGTGCTAAGGTATGAGCATCCTTAACAATATCATTCTACCTATGTACCGGTTTAAAACACTTATGGGAATTTATATGACTAAAAGTAATGATTTGTTGACTGAATTTATTTTGGCAGTTTATATTAGTACATGTAAGTGCGTCTACCGGAATATTAAGCAATCCCTTACAAAGTTCACAATTATTGGTATATTTGATATTTTTTTATTGTTGAAGCACATTCAGTGAATCATCATGACTTTGCCGATGACAATCAACTATACACACACACTAATGTTCATCAAATTGGTTCAACTATCAAGATTGTCCAGAATAGGTGATTTTCCGTACAATTGCGAGATCTCGCGAGAAGCATGAAAAAACTCGAATTTCTTAATTTTGTAGCTCACATCGACCGGCCGATCTTCGACAGAGAAATATTGCTTTCGAATACCCTGACTTAATCGAAAGTGTCTATCATCAAATGTGTACAGCACATTATTAAGCATCGAAATACCCCAAAATATTTTCGCATTTGTCGAATCCCACGCGATGTTTGACGCCACTACGACGCTATGACCTTTGTTTGTCCTGTTTTTACGTTCGATTTCACGCATAACGCGTGATTCTCGCAGTGAACGGAAAATGGTCAATTGCATTATCGACATCAAAAATTTAATGACACGAAACAAATTACAACTTAATGATTTAAAAACCGAGGCTATGCTTGTTTGCTCATCAAAAGTAGCATTTAAATCACACGGTCAACGTACATTCCAATATTCAGGTCCAAACATTTGGAATTGCATACCCTTCTCAATCCGCCATTTAGTCTCACATTTAAGAGGGCATTAAAACATATCACTGTAGTAATTTTACTAGTTTTAATTTGTTTTGTTTTTTCTATAGTACTTGTGATTTTTATTGATAGACTTTTACGTTATGTAATACGCATATAGCTCATTTTAGGAAAATATGCGCATGATAAGTCCTCTAAATAATTGCTGTATTTTATCAGTAGTTATTTTTGACCAGCTGGCACGCATGTTTCCATTAATACCATAGCTATTATTTGTTGCGTTTGTAACCATTTTTTCAGTCCGACAGGTAATCGACATATGATGCAACATAGTCATAGCATATATCAATACCTATATTGTCCAATACGAGTTTACAGTAGAACTGCAATGATCTAACCAAGAGGTGGCGTTATGTGCTTCATTCAGGTATGTCAAATTATCGTCAGAGTTGCCATGAAATTCAAGATCAGAAATCAGTAATTCTTCCTCAATACTAAGCTCTCGTAACTCGCTACAAAAATGCGAGTGCGACCGTAGATCTGTATCCCAGTCTCCTAGTAAGTTCGCGTCGCGAGAGGGGTGGTGAGCAGACCCCCCTCCCCATGCAAAATTACGTGCCGCCGCCTCTGTGTTTGACCAAGGGGGTGGGCGATACTGCCCGCTAATGTGTGATTAGAAAATAAACTGCAGAGATGGGGAAAATATCTGGTATTACGTTAATTTTAATTCAATAATTACTGTCTGTGTGATATTCAGAGAACACATATCACGAATAAATGTGCATACTATGCATATGTTTCGAGTGAAGTGTCGAGAAATGTTTCCCCTGAAAACGTATTTCATTTGAATAAGCCATGCTCAGACGATATCAGAAATGTCTATTTTTAAAAATTATGCTGATGATGACTGGAGGAAAATTCCCGTTGCACCGTAACTATTAACACTCTGAACTGTACATTACGATGTTCACAAAAGCGTAGACACTGTTCATTGCGGGGTCTATAGTACTCTCTCAGTCTGACCCAAATGAAAATGCTAACTTAATCGCTGTGACACTTTTTGAATACCATGTACTTCCGATTTTAATTAAATTTGAGCGTGACAACATCAATCCTCTGAAAGTTAGATAGATACTGTGACGTAAAATGCGGGGTGGGGCCTTCAGGTGTTGGGAGCTTGTCTTCAATACAGGTCTAATAATATACATCTCTGGTAGCGTGCTTATCATCTCCCTTCTCCCTTCTCCCCCGTCTGCTGCCACGGGGAGGGGATCGTTTGGTGAAAGTATATCACCATAAATAAGGCAGTGCAAAGAAGGAAATATACCGGTAACGAATACAATAAATCAAAACAACGCATTATATAAGGTTTCCTTCACTTAATACATAAAAGACGGGGTGCTGTAACCAGAAAGGGATGGGGATATACAGTAAACAAATAAAACCTAAGGCCTGATCGATGCTGCAGGGAACACTCCACTTTCCGGTGAACAGCAATGTACAATGTTGCGTTTCTTCGTACCTGGCACACTGTCAAAGCAGCTGCACTACAATTTAAACTCGTGCTATGTGTCCAGAGAGTATCGGCAACTGCACTGCTATTTGCTGCTACAAGTAGCACCAGTACAACGGGAGCATTTCGGGCGGTGAGCGTCAGTGGTACCTGTTGATCAGCAGGAATTACTGCACAGCACGTCTGCATTTGTATCCCTGTGTAGGGAGTCAGGAATCGGCATCACGGGATGTTACAGGATCAAGTCAGGTCACCTTCCTGACTAAAGATTTTGACACTTGTCTCAACTTAAATACTACAACTAACTTATGGCCATGCAAGCAATAAAATATATCAAACGAAATGTTTGGTTATCTCGAAACAGCAGACAAATCAGTGTAAAGAGGGTGCCAATTTTGGTAGTGGAATAAACAACTAGTTATCCGAGCTCTACCAATTTAAAGTAGGAGACTAGGGTCAATGATGTCATATCTATTTTCATTGCCAACAACGCTGAGCTCAGCAAATTCCAAGGTAATTCAGAATCACCATGCCACTGTCTGAGACATACCATTATGCCACAGGGGAGACAAGATGTATGTATCTCAAATTTTGCTGACAACACATAATAATAATAATTAATAATAATAATAACTTTATTGACATTATTCATTTTGAATAGAACATAGTCAAACACTATTCTAAGAAAGAAAACAAAAATAATAACAACAACAACAACAACAACAAAAGAGATGAAAATGGTTTAGAAAATGGCACTTTCGTTAATATAAACTGCCAGTTCTATATGTATGTTGCCCATAATATATATAAACTTTGCTTCATTATCTAACATATTGAAATGATGATTTGAGGTTTGTGCTGATTGAAATAACCTCATTCTTGCTTCTTTGTATTGTGAACAATCAATCAGAAAGTGAAATTCATCCTTAACTTTATTAGTACCACACCTTTCACACATTCTATCATCCGCTTTTGTTTTTGGTCTTGTATGACGACCTTTCTCTATCATTAAATTATGATCACTAATTCTGAGTTTGCATATTCTATAAATTGGATTATTAATTTTTGTCAAGTACTGCTCTGTTTCAAATTCTTTCTTGAATTTACTGTAAGTTCTTAATTTATTATTTTTCTCAGATTTAGATTGTTCTGAATTAATTGCTTTTCTCCACAAATCTACATAACTGACTTCTATTGGATTACTTATGTGATGTATGCTTTTCTTGGTCTCTTTCCAATAATTATTAATTTCACTTTCGCCTATTACACATATACACAATTATTACTATTATACACAATTCTGTGACTGTATCAGCAGTCTAAAAATAAACATGTACAATGGGTTGTTGCAAAGTATCCAAACATGTGTGCTTTTCATTCACACAGTCTGACAGGGCTCTGTACTTTTCACTTACAATTTATGTCACAACACTATTGCACACTGCAGTCGATACACAGGTCGTTGCGTTGTCGTCGAAACCCAGGAAAAGTTAGTAAAAACATTGAGATTCATGATACATTCTACTTGCACCAGTGTGAACAATTCATGTGGCTTCGTCAACAGGCTATGCTGTTACCGGTAACACCTGAGCGGAGCGAGACGACTACTCGATGCAGTCACCAATAATGGTTACAGCGGGTGTATACAAGTAATATTATTGTGATTGTTTCCTTGATAAGCTTTGTGTGATGTGTACAATAGTGCAAAAGGTTGTATTTTCATTTTAAAATAGTCGCCACATATCACAAGACACGTGGCTGGGTATGTTTGCTCTGAGGTACGGTATACACGTACAACTTTGGTTTCGAACAAAAAAAAACAGTATGTGTTCGCACTTCCTGCCAGGCGTCGCTGGTAAGTTCATTTTCAATGAGCTACTTTGGCCTCCCCGTTTCTCGTTTTACTGCTTCACATGTACTATGTTAATATTTACTGAATTCGTATACCTTTAATTTATTGGCTTTATGCTGTGCCACTCCTCCAGAAACATAACCACTTGACTACCCTTAGCTTCTTCCGTCTATCTTTCCGTTGTTTGATCTTTATCGGCGATGACATGTTCTCTAGTTGTGAGACGAATTTGGTGTACAATACATCAAAGAAAACTGATAAAATGTTCCATTGTAATTATGGTGCGATCGCAACAAAAATGCACACTCCGACATAGCGACTCCCGAAAAATGTGCTCCTTAGCAGTGGTGGCGGCACCGAGGGCGGAGTGGGCGGTGGCCCACCCGAAATCCTCGAAATCCAACAAGTGGCGTTGAGTTACTGTGTTGTTCAAAATGTTTGAATAAAAATATATGGTCACCGAACTAAATGTTCCACAAAACAACTTTTTAAAGCGCGATGGTCGTCGTGCTGCGCATGTGCGACATTTGTGTTGATAAACATTTAAACATAATCCAATGCGCTCTTCTGTGCTCTTCAAATGGAAATAGGTTTTATGCTATGAAAAAGTGAAGACCTTGAGCGTAAATTTTGTTCTTTGGTACAACGTCATTTTTGTTTGATTATCTAACGTTTTTAGATTCACGTGCTGCAAGTTACAGAGCACATACCTAAGCGGCCGTCCCCCATCCTAATTTAGCCTAGAGATTTTGCGTGTCAAGATCGCGAAACTATCCGTTTTTACCGTGACGCAATCTGGGAAGTTTCCTGTACTCTCTAAAATTTGACAATGCCACTAGCCCAAGATGGACTTCCTGTTCATACGCGTCTTTGAATGTCACGTCAACTATACGTAAAAACACACGCTCGAACTTGACAGTAATCACTTTCAGACAACTAAGCAAATAAATGGAAATACCAGTTACATCACTCATGAAGATTGATAGCTGCATTTAGTGTTCATATCTATGCAATGTAAAATCATATCGCTGCTGCAGTCGGCGACGTATGACAGATTATTTTATTTATACGGCTCTCATGGCACGGGCAACTAATTGACTTTTTTACTGGGTATGCTGGACTGTATATAACAGTCAGACACTGTCAAGTAAGTAAGTACTAGTAAACAGTCCCGGACATAGTCAATATGGGAGTCTGAATCAGTTAGGCCCTGAAGATAGTGTCATCACACAGTATTCCATTAATGAACGAAATTCACATAACAAATAATCGAATCCAATAAGTTGACTATCCCTAATATTGCTAAATCGCCAGTTGTGAATTTTGTTAGAATTCCCGCATGGAGATACACAGATAGAGAAAATACATCATTGTAGCAAGGACAAATATTGATTTCTTTTGTCCAGGTTATATAATAAATTGCATTTTTGTTAGTGTACCTTTATGTATTAAAATATGTAATTGGTGGTGGGAATTGCCAAGACAGTTTATAAAATGTGAACAAATATGTTCGTAAATAACACTGACTGCGAAATACGCCCTCGAGAAGTGTTACGTGATGCAATATTTATAGTATTGCAATTTCTTTCAATTGTAATTAGTTGTATTGCAATGCATTAGTAATAATTTATATATATATATATATATATACATTTCTTTATTTTATTATTGAGAATGAGTTATACATTTGTTTCATACTATAATTTATCTACATTGGAAAAATTGTTATGGGGATTATTAATTTCAATAAACAATACAACTATCAACTATCCTTTGCAACTCCAATAAGATCATTAATTACAGTATATCACTAAGCAGTATAAAAATTACATGATACAAAGCCCATAAATCATGTCCTTCATTGTAATTCATAAGGATTTGTGTAGTTTTGGGGCTCACTGGTCACTGCGTTTCCCGGAATCTGGCCAATATCGAGGTAAATAGTTTCTCACCCCCTTGGTTATTGTCACCGATTTTTTGTTCCCGGAGAGATTCACATCCCAAATTTTGGGCGACTCTAAATAAAAATACATGTAGTCTATCTAACCGCGGGAAAAATTGGGCGAAAAATCGTTTGTTTTTGGGCCTCGACCTTTTCTCGCTCGGAAATACAAGGTCGATAAGGCAGTATCCCAAAAAGGAATTTCTAGTGTTCAGTACGTCTTTAATTGTATCAATAATGTTCACGTTGACGTATGTAAAGACACTCTCGAACCTGACAATATTCACTTAATGTAATGTGTGATATGTGGCAATGATAGGCATATTTTCACATGACTTTGAACTAATGTGTATGTGTTTGTGTCAGTTGACCATAATCTCATTCACCTGCATTTCTACAATCGGGTTTTGGTTTGTACTGATTCTTCGTGGAACTATATTTTCTACTTCAAATAGAGTTGATTTATATTTGACAACAGTTTAGATGTCGAGAGAAAACGAATGAATAGTTAACCGTTGACTGATATTGTCTGAATCACACGGTTCAGGTGTCGCATCTCAACCTACGTTTCATCATTCGATATAGAGTAGTCCAACTTTGAAAAGTTATCCCCACTTCCTCTATAATAAAAAAGTACAAAATTATTCAAACCATTCCCTTATATTGGAATGGCGTATTTCAGATCAATTCTTTACACTTCCCTGTATACTGAATGGCTGACGCATTTTAGCAACATTGTTTCTACTTATGTGATTTTTCTGTTATTATTTTAGGAGTTGAGATTCAGTAAGTGTCATAATTTCAAGCTATGTTATACATAAATGTGTATATATGGGGAAACTACTAAACTGCATTTATGGAAATGATGTTTCCTATAATGCATTTTTCTGAATTTGGATGACATATGTTCAATCACAAATGTACATACGACTATCTACATTAACGTTCCTGCAAAGCATATACAAGTAGTTTACAAAGATGCATGATCTAAGTCTAGTCTACGTTCAGTTAAATTATATTCCTAATTTTTTTAAATGATTGAGATTTACTTTAACATGAACATAGAATAAATCGTATTGTCTTTATTAGTTGCCCAAGTTTAAAATGACAGACAACGAGTTAAACTGATGTGGTTATTATATTAAAATTGGCTGAGATAATTCAATTTATAATATTTCTTCCTATTTTCATGAGTTTAAATCAAATCTTGTTACACGGCGTACCTTTAATCTCAGACACACATTAACATAATTTTAGTTCAAAGGGTTAATGATATAATATAATAAATACAGTAAACTAATCCTAATATTTGTGTGTTTCAGTGTGTTCATTGATATTAGGTTTCTGTTAAAAATATATTCGTTTTTGGGGACTTTCGTTTTTAATATTTAACTCTAGATTCGACAAGTTACTTGATTTGTAATATAATATATTTATTTTATAATATATATAATCTAATCACGTGACATGAAACGCATGACCTGATAAATACTACCAAAATACCACCCGTATGTGTCGTGACTAATACAATAATTAACAGTGCAATGGTGAGTTTTAAATGACCCTATAACATGTGACGCCGCGGTGTTACAAGATAACACGTGACATCTGCCCACATATCGCAGATTGTGTCTTGTCACAGCATACGGGTGTTATACAACTCATTTTGTGTAGAGGGACAATGGACCAAAGAATTCACTCCTGAGCGCGACTCCACATCCTCTGGATTTCAGTAGTGCATCATGGGAAATGTAATTCGCATGGCCTGTCCAGTTGTTTGTTTGGCAGTCAGCTGTTATCATTTCAATCGCAGGTGTTAATTCTGTGAGTTAACATCTTATGCTACACTGTGAACTTTGTTGAGCGCTCAAGGAAGCTCCATGATCTATTGCATGCTGTTTCCTTGGTTTGTTTCCCTCGTGGTCAAACACTATCCCTGTAAACAGTTGCGGTATTACTATGATCATAAAGGTGTTTCGCTTGTTCCCATAATAACAGCCAGTGTCTCCCCCAATATTGTACATACTATAAAAGCATACTAGTATAACTTTTACAACGATTTATTTGCACATATGTATATATTGCATTGTGACCAGGTCGTTTATATTTCCACAGTCCCCAATAAGCGGTCGGGCAAATAGTTTAGAACATATCACTTACATCATTGGCACAATGCTTACATCGTAGCATACCTAGAGATTGAACAAATAGCTCAGAGTTAACACTTTGATTTTGCATAAACCCATGATTGACAGTCATTTTGAGCAGTCATTAACGACTGTTTGAATCATGCTTTCTTGTCGTTTTTAGGCGAGAATTGATTGTGTACGACAAGAAATACCGTATCCCAAGAATTTTGATTGTTGAAAAGAATGATTTCGCGGAGCACCACGAATCGATGTACCACGCTTAAGCACATTAGCGTACTGGAATCCGGGGCCATCTTTTCTTTTATGCACCCGGAGCCGAGGTTTGAGTACTTAGCATAGTGAAATACTTGTTGCTTCGTTGGTTCTTATCCAGTATATTGCTGGTCAAAATAGTCACATTTTTAAATAGTGAGAGGAACGTTGTTTTCTCTACTTGGATAATTACGCGTGGATTTAGGGAGGCGCGCCAGCCCCCCCCCCCCCTTTAGCCGCAAAAAAAGTTGACAAATCAATTGACAAACCCAGCCCACGTCAATAGGAGCGCCCCCTAACTGGATTTCTGGATCTGCCAGTGATAATTGAGAATAAGCTCTGAAAAAACAATTTAGTATTGTCTAGAACATAGAAACAGAGGGACTGTTTCAAACAATTAAGGAGTACTTTTCTAGTAAATGCTGAATAAGAATGCTGAACGAGTGTAAACGTTGCATTAATAATATCATGGTAGGTAGAAGCCTACTCATAAATTAAAATACCCAGAATTTATTCATTTTGCAATAAAATGTACTCCAAGGCAATATAAGGATATTGGCCTAAAAAAGTTGAGGGTCACCAGCTTTTTTCCGAGAAATTGATGGTTGTATTTTAGTGGAAAGTCGCCAGTTTGACACTATTATAACACTTTTCCCACAGGTCCTTATGGCAGAGATATTAATGATGGAGTACTTTTTGCTGTTCTGGATTATTTAAAAAATCCGGGTTTAAAAAAATGTCAAAAACTGCATTTTGTTCTATGGAATTGTTCCAAAAAGCTTAACTGTAACACACGAAATAATGCTATTTCATTTTACCATGGGACATTAACTTCATGATTGTACATAATAAACTACTGAAAATTGTTATGAATTGTTAATAATATTAAAGCGTCAGTCGCCTGGATCTCCAATTCAGTAGAAGATTTCGTATTTCAATGGTGTGTCGTGCTGTACACTGAATTGCTATTGGTAATTATTTGGTCCACCCAGCAAATTTGTAAATGGTGTCGTTTGTATATGATAAATGATTCTATTTTTAGAAGAAGAAAACTGACTGCATGTTTATGAGACGCATTCATCATTAACACGAAAGTTAACCCTATTTTTTTAGCACATACATATGCGTCGCTGACGACGGTTTGCAATCATTTCATTCATTATTACAGCATCCGAACATGTATGGCTGCACTTCCCTCCACCGTCATTTCATACTCGTATAAATCAGTATATGTTCTCTCAAATTCACCACTCAGGGCGCAAGTTCGGTTCATGACGAGCGTTCGGGCAGAAAATCACGACACGTGCCGAGTTTCGATCCCGAGCATCTAACGGGAACGAGGTCGATTTTTTTCGGCACGTGCCGACTCGGACCCGACTATTCACACATACACGTTTCCACACGTGACGAGATCTCTAACGTAAACGCCACTTAAGGCTCATTGAAAGTGTTATAAGAGGTTAACCTGATCTCGTCGCTTAGGTTACATTGACGTAACTAAGATAACTTACGTCACCGATTTTAACGCTTTGCCCTGTTTTACGTAAGTTTTACAGCCAAAACAAGGTCAGCTTGGACGTTCAGTTGCGAGACGTAACGTAGCCAATGATACATTTTTAAAATAAAAATACAAAATAAACGCAATCAGAGGCGCCAACCACGCGCGTTGGTAGTAAATAGAACGCGTTGTGACACAGCCTCTTTCACTAACGCAATATAATTATGCTATTTCCCAACGCACTTATATTTAATACATCGACGAAAAATACCACAAGAAAAATGTAAATCAGGCTTGTAATTACTAGTAACTCAACTCGAACGCAATATTCATCTCTGAAAAAGTGGATAAATTCGAACCAGCCAGCTCATGACCGGAGACGTCCGCTCGTCTTCGTTGATAACTCGACAATTCGCCATAATCGTGGTGGTGAACTGTTTAGCTGATTTTTTAAAAGATGGACATTCAATTCGTATTCATCCCAACTTATTTGAATATTCTTTCGGAAATTTGAGACATTGTTAAAAAAATCCTGTACATATATGTCTGATGTCAACTGATAATACGCAATTATCCAGCCAGTACTAGAAACTATTGCTGATAGTAAACGTGTTTTGTATTGGGAAGTTGTATACTTGAACGTATAGTCCCCTGGCGTGTAGTAGACGAGCTTAATCGTACTTTCACATGTTTTTCGTCTTAGCCTTGTCTTTTCGTCTTAACACTGTCGCAGTCCGCTTCATTGATTGTTTAGTTTGATAATTTATAAACATATATTCAGTGTGAGACTGTTGCTTTCAAGTTGTGTTAATACAAAGATGATTTAAACTTGTCCCTTCCGTTACCAACGTATTCAATATAAGGGAATAGCATGTGTATGCGTTTGCGTGAGTGAAAGATGCAGGTGAGATTTCTCGTCGCAACGTGTTCTATTTATTTCCAACACGCGTGGTCGGCGCCTTTGATTGCGTTTATTTTGTTCTTTCATACTCGAAATCTATCGCTGGCACCGTTTATTTTGTCACGTCTCACAACTGAACGTCCAAGCTGACTTTGTTTTGGCTGTATGTAGGATATATCTCTGACATTTCCATAAAATAATCAGATATCTTCACGGACTCTGCGAAGTATAACATTTCGTCAACATTGTCCAAAAAAGATGACAGAATGTGAATAGATGTGCCTTAATAGCAACATACAAGTTGGTGCATAGCAGGGTATAATATAAAGATAATACAATTTAAATTATTACATTACATTTGATGGTTTGAATTTGCGCGAATTTTGGGAAAAGCATGTATGTATAAAACTTAAGAATTTCAATGATTTTAAGCGCTTCTGTATGATGATGTTTGTGTTATTCGCTTGGTTTTGCATATGTTCCGACACAGGAATTCATAACGAATCCGCCGAATTTAGCCAAAATATCAATTTTTTTCCACAATTCTCGCACATAATCAGACTAACAAATATTTCAGATACTAGTCAAGGACCCAATGAAATATACTCAAGACTGATCTCATAGTGCTTTTCCATATGATGATATTTAATAGTTCAAGCACACAGCAAGTCTACATGAACTATCTATAGAAGCAGCCATTGTAGTTGCAGAACAAAATTCACATTCACGTCCAGTTTTTTTGGCTAGAATCAGACGAGAATTGCGTTAAAAATAACAGGATAGAAGAAATATTGTGTTACGTAGATCGACGCCATATACTTGTATGTATGGAAACCTGACCTTTAGTCAGTAAAATGTACGTTAGTTTATGGTGTGAACAAAATCATTTGGTTTTTAATACTGGTAAATATTCTGCTTTTGTCATATCGGGTAACACATTCAATTGAATTTTACGTCATTCACTGAAGGTTTATGTTAATGTGTTCAGGGAGAACGTTTCGGGAGTTGCTATTTATAATAATATTTTATTTTGGAAAACACAATCATAAGTGCCTGAACATGAAATTTGTCATATTAAATCCAAAATGAGTACTTTCTTAATATTTCCACGAGAAAGCTATGCTTTTTACATCTGATCTAACAGACTGTTAAATTGTATTATAAGTCATGTTAAAACTATAATGATAACTGTAATGATAAGACATATACATGGGAGATAGTGTCGGATATAGATATGAGACCAAAATTATCTAAATACATGGTGACATGTTATGTGAATATTTATGATAATTGCATGCTAGCATGAATATGTATAGCGTCCATTTATGTTTAATTTATTTTAATTTGATACCTTTCAATCAGTAACAGGTAAGTTACAAGATTACAATACACGTGTACTACTTTATATAAATGTATGTATTAATTATGTGATTTCTGAATTAAATAAAGTGTAATTTTTCCAATCCAATTACCAATTTTAGACTTTTTGATAATTACCTCAAATGAGTGATGATTCTGACAGTATCGAAATAGATCACTTGATTGTTTCATTGTCATCAGTTTATTAATAGTGAAGATGAACTAAAATTAATTTGCTAATTACTTTTCTTGTAGAAACATTATTTTGTTAACCATGTACAATGTTATAGCTTGTTTTTCAATTAATTATTTATGGGATACCCTCTCCCCGAGTATATCATGAGTGTTATACTAGATGTCTTAAAGCACGACAGTAATCCCATCGCGCCCTGTTCGATATGAATCCCATAAGACGTATACATTTTATGTTATATACAATGTTTTTGTTTACGCATTTTTCTTTGCAATCTCTAAAGCGAAAAGGTAACAGTTTAGTTTAAACGAGTTTTAGATTCATGCATAAATAAATATTTATCTGCAAGATGATATGCATTGTGATTTTAAAATTATGTGAATTTCACGCGTACTAAATTCCGCAAAGGATATCTGGACACGTTGACATTAAAAACAATTAGAAAACGTATTCGCTCGTACATTTCCTTTATTCTTTCTGCTTGACTGTTAACTACTTAAACTACTTAAATTTAACGTTCACACGGATTGCCACAGTTAGTTCTAGATAACCACTTTCTGAGTTTAACGCATGCGTGGAACGTTTTTTTTGTGGTCAATTTGGTGAGCGATTAAAACGTTTTTAGGCGGATTTTGTACATATTCTATATTGTTTACATCCGCATAAGGGAAAACAGATGCGGACATTTTACACCGGCGTAAAGAGTTTAGGAAGCAGATATCAGCAACGGCATAAGTATTCTTAAGTTTTCTAATAAAAACACGGTGTCAAACTAGTGAGAACAATGTGTCAATCTTTTACTGCATCGAGAGTTGTAGCTTAATTACAACACACTTCAAAGTGGAAGTTGATGAAACGGCCATCATTTAGAAATTTACAAAGGCTACCGGTACATTGCCATCTTGAGCAATGCTTTATCGAAGGCGGCCCGGGAATATGGATTGAATACTACATGTATAGCGGGGTCAGCTAATGTAGGTCAGGTAATCGAATGTTTAGGTAATCGCAAGTCAAGCGAACCGAATGTTAAGGCAATCGCAAGTTAAGCGAACCGAATGTCAAGACATTTGGAAGTGAAAAAAACCGAATTGTATGACACAATTGTAACATAATGAAACAATGACAAAATATTATTGTAGCAATTATACAATAATGATATAATTAAGAAATAAAGTTGAAATAATGAAACAATAGCAATACGATAACACAATAATGGAATAAGCGCAAAATAATGTTTAAATAAAGACCAAACAACTAAACAATGTTCAAACAATGACACCAAGCTAATTTTGGCGGTATTCTCACCCCATATTCAAAGCACATATAATGCAAAGAAAAATATCTCATATTAGCGAGTGAAAACCACGGAAATAACCGTTGATATTAAAAACATCTTCAACAAGTGGTAGGGGTATTTATGGAATTAACTTTCATTTGTGGTGCACTTTCACCCATCTCACTACGTGACACGTTCTTTGTTAACGAGACCTTGTTGTACAATTAAAAAAAGTGGAGTTTTAATTAAAACATTGATAACTGACAAATATTCAAATGTTATTATTTTATTTTACATGATTACACCTAAAAATTGAGTATAAAATAGGCCGCTGTCCCATGCGTTCGAAATGCACTATGTGGTTATGAGATTTCTGTAAATATAACTTTGCAAGTTCATGCTTTTTATGAGGTGCTGGAGCCGAGAAGGTGACAATCTGTTCGGCGAGGATCATTTACCGATAATGCGCATGTCTGACGTTATTTCCATTGGGAAACAGCGTCAGATAAAGACTAACTGAGATGTGATCGTTTATAGCCTACTGCGTTAGGAACGTCATATGGAAAACACAAAGCATTCGTGTGACTCAATGTGTTAAACCCGCTGTTTTCAAATGTCAGACTAGTCAAAAAAGCACAATAGCGAAATACGGCTACAGCATAGGTACAGGTATAGGTACAAATAGGTACACCATACACACTACTGTATTTATGTATATCTTAGCTTTCAGACAATATATAGGTTCTTGTAATAGCATACATAGTAACTTGTAGAGAATGTCTGAATTGCTACCTTGAATATTATAATAGAAAAAAAATTGAATTTCCCAAACAATACAATAATTTAAAAGTAAAATTAAAATATTCATGTGATCCACCAGAACCACAATTTAGCGGGAGAAGTGAAGCAATTAGCAATGAGTGACACTTTTTATTCGAATCGGTCACCGTGTCGGTACCAGATGGTTACTCAGATGGGTCAGTCATATTTCCCAGTGAGGACGGTCACTCTGGTCAATCCACAGACGGATACTTGTCAGTACTAGATGGTCACTCAGACGGGTCAGTCATATTTGCCAGTGAGAGCGGTCACTCTGGTCATTACAGACGGTTACAGATGGTCACTCAAACGGGTCAGTCGAATTTGCCAGTGAGAGCGGTCACTCTGGTCATTACAGACGGTTACAGATGGTCACTCAAACGGGTCAGTCGAATTTGCCAGTGAGAGCGGTCACTCTGGTCATTACAGACGGTTACAGATGGTCACTCAAACGGGTCAGTCATATTTGCCAGTGAGAGCGGTCACTCTGGTCATTACAGACGGTTACAGATGGTCACTCAAACGGGTCAGTCGAATTTGCCAGTGAGGACGGTCACTCTGGTCAATCCACAGACGGATACTTGTCAGTACCAGATGGTCACTCAAACGGGTTAGTCACATTTGTCAGTGAAAACCGTCACTCTAGTCAATCCACAGACGGATACTTGTCAGTACCAGATGGTCACTCAAACGGGTTAGTCACATTTGTCAGTGAAAACCGTCACTCTAGTCAATCCACAGACGGATACTTGTCAGTACCAGATGGTCACTCAAACGGGTTAGTCACATTTGTCAGTGAAAACCGTCACTCTAGTCAATCCACAGACGGATACTTGTCAGTACTAGATGGTCAATCAAACGGGTTAGTCACATTTGTCAGTGAAAACCGTCACTCTCGTCAATCCACAGACGGATACTTGTCAGTACCAGATGGTCAATCAAACGGGTTAGTCACATTTGTCAGTGAAAACCGTCACTCTAGTCAATCCACAGACGGATACTTGTCAGTACCAGATAGTCACTCAAACGGGTTAGTCACATTTGTCAGTAAAAACCGTCACTCTAGTCAATCCACAGACGGATACTTGTCAGTACCAGATAGTCACTCAAACGGGTTAGTCACATTTGTCAGTGAAAACCGTCACTCTAGTCAATCCACAGACGGATACTTGTCAGTACCAGATGGTCACTCAAACGGGTTAGTCACATTTGTCAGTAAAAACCGTCACTCTAGTCAATCCACAGACGGATATTTGTCAGTACCAGATAGTCACTCAAACGGGTTAGTCACATTTGTCAGTGAAAACCGTCACTCTAGTCAATCTACAGACGGATACTTGTCAGTACCAGATGGTCACTCAAACGGGTTAGTCACATTTGTCAGTGAAAACCGTCACTCTAGTCAATCCACAGACGGATACTTGTCAGTACCAGGTGGTCATTCAAATGGGTTAGTCACATTTGTCAGTGAAAACCGTCACTCTAGTCAATCCACAGACGGATACATGTCAGTACCAGATGGTCACTCAAATGGGTTAGTCACATTTGTCAGTGAAAACCGTCACTCTAGTCAATCCACAGACGGATACTTGTCAGTACCAGATGGTCACTCAAACGGGTTAGTCACATTTGTCAGTGAAAATCGTCACTCTAGTCAATCCACAGACGGATACTTGTCAGTACCAGATAGTCACTCAAACGGGTTAGTCACATTTGTCAGTAAAAACCGTCACTCTAGTCAATCTACAGACGGATACTTGTCAGTACCAGATAGTCACTCAAACGGGTTAGTCACATTTGTCAGTGAAAACCGTCACTCTAGTCAATCCACAGACGGATACTTGTCAGTACCAGATGGTCACTCAAATGGGTTAGTCACATTTGTCAGTGAAAACCGTCACTCTAGTCAATCCACAGACGGATACTTGTCAGTACCAGATGGTTACTCAAACGGGTTAGTCACATTTGTCAGTGAAAACCGTCACTCTAGTCAATCCACAGACGGATACTTGTCTGTACCAGATGGTCACTCAAACGGGTTAGTCACATTTGTCAGTGAAAACCGTCACTCTAGTCAATCCACAGACGGATACTTGTCAGTACCAGATGGTCATTCAAATGGGTTAGTCACATTTGTCAGTGAAAACCGTCACTCTAGTCAATCCACAGACGGATACTTGTCAGTACCAGATGGTCACTCAAATGGGTTAGTCATATTTGTCAGTGAAAACAGTCACTCTAGTCAATCCACAGACGGATACTTGTCAGTACCAGATGGTCATTCAAATGGGTTAGTCACATTTGTCAGTGAAAACCGTCACTCTGGTCAATCCACAGACGGATACTTGTCAGTACCAGATGGTCACTCAAATGGGTTAGTCACATTTGTCAGTGAAAACCGTCACTCTAGTCAATCCACAGACGGATACTTGTCAGTACCAGATGGTCACTCAAACGGGTTAGTCACATTTGTCAGTGAAAACCGTCACTCTAGTCAATCCACAGACGGATACTTGTCTGTACCAGATGGTCACTCAAACGGGTTAGTCACATTTGTCAGTGAAAACCGTCACTCTAGTCAATCCACAGACGGATACTTGTTAGTACCAGATGGTCATTCAAATGGGTTAGTCACATTTGTCAGTGAAAACCGTCACTCTAGTCAATCCACAGACGGATACTTGTCAGTACCAGATGGTCATTCAAATGGGTTAGTCACATTTGTCAGTGAAAACCGTCACTCTAGTCAATCCACAGACCGATACTTGTCAGTACCAGATGGTCACTCAAACGGGTTAGTCACATTTGTCAGTGAAAACCGTCACTCTAGTCAATCCACAGACGGATACTTGTCAGTACCAGATGTCACTCAAATGGGTTAGTCACATTTGTCAGTAAAAACCGTCACTCTAGTCAATCCACAGACGGATACTTGTCAGTACCAGATAGTCACTCAAACGGGTTAGTCACATTTGTCAGTGAAAACCGTCACTCTAGTCAATCCACAGACGGATACTTGTCAGTACCAGATGGTCAATCAAACGGGTTAGTCACATTTGTCAGTGAAAACCGTCGCTCTAGTCAATCCACAGACGGATACTTGTCAGTACCAGATGGTCACTCAGACGGGTAAGTCACATTTGTCAGTGAAAACCGTCACTCTAGTCAATCCTCAGACGGATACTTGTCAGTACCAGATGGTCACTCAGACGGGTAAGTCACAATTGTCAGTGAAAACCGTCACTCTGACCATTCTTGATTGTTTCACCTGTCAGTAGATATGTCTCGTCAGTCGTGTTATTCACTATAGTAATAATAATTACTATAAGTCAATATTCCAAACATTTACCCTAAATCATTCAAGTCGCCCAGACTGCCCCTCATAGGGCTTCAGACATCCACTGTTGTCATTACACCTTTGTAATGACAGCAACTTTAGTTATTCCAAACGGCCATTGTTAAAAGTTAATATATCTTGTAAACTGACAGGCCCTGTGACGGCCACTGTCGGTATCTTTTGAAAATCTGGTAAACCATATTACGGCCACGATATGGTATTCCCATCGTTCCTGTGGTTTGTGGCTCGTTCTTGTTTATCAATTTAACTCACCAACTGCGCGGCTTTTCAACATGCAACTCTTCTCCACGTTGAATTCCGGTAGTTGTTCATTTACATATATGAATAGCGATCTGTAAACAAATAATAGGCACAGTGTACACACCAGTCATTTTAGGTTATCGAATGCTAAATAACAAAATTTAAAAAAATGCTCATATTATGGGAGGCTTTCTATTCAGACAAAGAAAAAGGAATACTTGCTTTGTTTAATTTAAAGTGCAAATGATATTTATACGATGCTACACCGCCCTTCGAAAAAAATATGCGAATATGATTAATAGAATCAAAATAGCATATTTACTAAAGCATATTTAGCACCAGAATGTCAGTTTACTGAATAATGCTCCTCCCCCTCCATATACACAATCTTAAAGGTCATACATCCTGGCATTTCCCCGTAATGAGCGCCGTTGAAGAAAGTGTAAATACAGAGTTCAGCATAGCCGGGATGCGTGTAATGAAACCTACTGCTACACGCAATCGCTCATATGTAACTCAATAATACGTACTGGTTATTATATTCCAAAGGAAAATCGTTTCCCGCGCTAGTTACGACATCTATGATCATGCGGTTGCCAACTCATTGATGACGTCAGTGCATATGAGATAAGCAAGGACTGCATAACCTTGAACCAACTAGGGTTAATAGTTCGATGAGGTAACTAGAAGGTCATTTGAACTTAACACTCGAAGTGAGCATGCGCAGTGTTAAATGTATAGGTTTTCTCACTATATATAGAACAACGTTCAGTTGACCTCTGGTGTTAAACTATGGGTATTAAATTAAAATAAAAAATAACTGACATAGTTAATTGGATTTCAGTACATTTTAGGATTTACTGAAAATTAAATGTTTATCTTGTGAAAAGATTAGAAATGTACACGTTAGTGTGTGATGAATCTCATGACTGAATGTGATATGGAGCGTTGTACTTTTCAACTCCATCATGTATTCATTGGTTGCCGCATACGCCGGCATAAAATTACGCAGTCAAGTACACAGCAACGAGCTTCTAGTTTCACAATTACTCACTGGATAAAAACCATGATTTAAAAATCTTTCGCCAACAAACACCAATAATCGGGCTTGTTATTCGCAGTTTTCCCCGTATTGGCATCGCCTGAGTGGGGAAGTATCGTTATGCAACGGGAAAAATACACTTAGATGATTGACAGCGAGCGTGTCCAATCGCTATTGAAGGGCGTATTGCTACCTCGTTTGACCTCAATCGAGTAGTTCAGTAATAAGTACGGCCAACTGTGTATTTGTATTACAGCGTTGACTAGGTTTAGAATCGGATGTCGTAACGGGTGGCTGTGACTCTTGTTTGTTAACGTGGCTAGTTCAATATCTTCGCCGGGTGAACTCAACATTGGCCTTATGTAAGAACGGAACGCCGTGTTTGTGTGTGTGACGACTCTAACTACCTCAGAATCTTAAAACGGGTATTTTATATGTAACTATACGGGTATAAAGGTACGTTTACTTCTTTTATTATGCAACACGGCCTAGATAAAAGGTCCAAAGATTGGGCAGCCATGACCGTAAAAAAAAGAACCGCCTTGGCAAATTGCCCTCTGTATGAATGCTTCGTAATGTTCGTGAATTGTTGTCGATGAAAGAACACCGTAGTGACTTGAAGTACACTAGATAACGTTGATTAGTATATGCAGCTGTTGCTATTCTGACGATTTGTCCCGATATTGAGCGTGTATTCCGAGCAAATACAAACGACCTGCATGCGGTGTTTTCGGGTCGCCTGTTTTCAGAACACCGTTTCCCCGTGGTCATCTGCCACCAAATCGGCTTTACCAGCGTCACTAATCCATTACCATTTGTGCCGATATTAAACACATTATGTGTTATGATCTGTAATATGGGGAGATAAGGTAAAATTAATATATATATATATATATATAGGATTATTTGTCCTTTCTCTCGGGTAAAAATGACGAATTGCCTGAATCATTGCCCTCAGTGGGCCGTTCCCCATCGCTGTCTTTGCTATCACGTCACGTAGGCTGTTGAATTTGACCTCGGAACGGAAACTACAAAACGTCACTGGAATTTGCCTATGTCAGAAGAAAAGGAAACCATCTGAAAGGAAAACTGGATAGAGAAGGGAAAATACACGATTGCATTCATTGGAAATATCAGTACATTGAGAGTGGAAGTCCGTGGCAGTACAGCTGCTGCTGATTATTTTTGTTAATCCGAATGGGAGGGATTACTGATTTTAATCTCCGATTATTACGGTCTATCCTAGATGATATAACTTATGAGATTTTCAATTCATAAATCTGTTATCGGTTAAAACACTGACAATTCACTCAGCTCACCTTCTTTCTTTCTTTATTTATTTATTTATTTTAAACGAGGTTGGCAGCATGATTTTTTGCCAAGTCTAGCCGCCTTTTCTGTTGTCCCTTTATTCTGACCCAATCTAAGCGAAGGTAGCTTCACCCGAGTTGAATGCCAGAAGCTTGTTTTTACATGTTTTGTTGTGATCCGTAAAATATATATATAAGTAATATATAGGTGATTATGTTCACTATTGTTACGAAATTACGCTTATAAGCGGACTGCAATAATAACATTAAATCAAGACCATATTTTACCCGAGGAACATTTGTTTGCTGTTACACGATAGTGCAGGCGATATGTTGACCTGAATATTACCTCAGCGTGGCTAATGTATGTTAATTTATGTTAATGACCTTGTGTGTGAATATTCAGGTCAGTAGTTTGGTGCATAGAAAATAACCGAACGGCAAGTCCATGTTGTTGTCGCTGCGACTGCTATTACGTGTGTGCTCGATCAAAATACAGAATGCCGCAACAACTTATTTTCAAAACACGCATTTTTTCTCTTGTAATGTCGGAGGCCATTTATTATACAGATATACGAAAACAGTAGTAAATAAAGACAAGAACAATAACATTAGTTGATATATTTGACTAATAACAGCGAAAATTATTACGTCATATATTTCTAGAAAATGAATTCTGCACGACTAATAATCAAGTTTAGCTGTTTCGATTACATTTTGCCTCATCTATCATTTCAGTAGATCATGATACCATAATGGTAATTTTGACTCGTATAGATGTGGCAAATAACGCAGTCCATACTTACCCATTATATATTGCATTGTTTATATAAACCATTATTGTATTAATAGTCACAAAATGCTGGCAAGATACAGAACGGACGTAATTCAACTAACACGAGTATACTCACGTAGAGATGTACATCTCGTAATTCGACATTAACTAGCGTTTCCTGTGAATTATTTTGATGTAAATTCGCAAGATCTATAATAAATGTTTAATATGCTAGAAATAAAATTATTGCCATAAGTGGCGTGTGGTTGACGTAAGAAATTGGTATTTTTTTACAGTTGCACCGTGCCGTGCGTGGGATGTGGTTGAAAAATTGAACTTTGTCTTTCTTTCTATATTATCTCAAATATCTCCATTTAGTATCAACGGGTGTGCGTACGTTCGTATGCTGATTGTGATTAACATTTTAAAGTATGGTAATCGACTTAATAAGAAGGGGCGAACGATTCATCTCTATGTATTTCAAGAGTATAGCATATTTATTGATTTTGACACATGTCATCAACTTTTTAAGTTTGTTTTCTCAGTGCGAAGTATTTGTTTGGGGGGACAATCTGCCATAAAAAGGACAAATATGAACATTGTTTTACAAATCCCATAGGGAGCCGTGTAAAAACATTATTTCTTAAAATATGAACAGTAATCATCAGAATGTCCTACTAATTTATAGTAACCTTAAGTACCAATAACTTCACCACATGAAATGCAATGTTGATTTTTTATATCAATAGTTTATACTCAGAAAAGTGGTTGGAAGAAGTGTCACGTGACCATATTCTATTTATTTATGATGTCAACCGTGCCGGACTGCGTGTGTTCACATTATGGCGAGCGCAAAATATTCACCGCTTTTAAAACATTTTATGGTTTTGAAAAAGCAATATATTTATGGTTTCGACCTAGTTCCATGCTTCGATTGTGAATTCCCTGTGCATGAGCTTGGTAACGGAGCATGTTATTGAACTGGGGGTTATATATTTTTACACATATAATAGAAATATAACAACTTTATTCCAACCGCGTAGAACATTTTCCATTTTCATATATCACAAAGACTAGAGCGGTGCCGTGCAGGAATAATTGAGACGATTACAATCGTACCCCGATTTTGATTCAGGACATGATTTAATTGTCAAATGAGTAATAGTAAAATATGCAACAACAATATGAAGTGGTTAATTAACTGTTCCATTTTATTTCAAAGCGTGTGCCATCAAATTTAAACAACCTTAGACAGAGTGAATGTTGAACTGGCACTTTGTCTTTGGCGCTATCATTCACAGTAATACATAGCAACGTTCGTTGTCAGGAAGACATTCTCAAGATACGAGAACTCTGTAACACGAAAATCCACGAAGCATGCACGACATGGCGTTTTAATAACAAATTGAATACGATTCAAGCTGCAGTACAGGAATCCAAATAATGATCTTGCTTCATCATGATCGAAGGCTGATTAGATCAAACCACGCTGAATGGTTCCCCTGTGGTTGTGTAACGACCCCTACCCATTAATGAGTGTTGAGTTTGCACTGTATGATTCTCGCATGCTAAATATATATTTGAATCGGGGAAACGTTGTTGTTTGTTGTTTTTTTTGCCATCTGTATTAAAGACTTTAGATTGTGGTCTTTACTTTGAGGCTGTGAGGCTGTTGTTTAGTTAGTTGAGTTATTCTTAACATTCACTGTGAGCGATATATTTGCATAACTGTTCTGTACCTTATATTGTACAGCGTCTCAGATAATGAATGTGTTCTTAACGCTCGTACAACTCGGGCTTATACATTATAAAAAGCAGACCCCAGTTCCGAAAAGAGTGGAATACAAACGCAAAATAATTTGATTATTCATGATGTGTTTTTTTATGTATAATAGGTTAACGCCGAGGTGTATGCGGTACAGCCAAGTTTAACAGTCATTCTATACACAAAGCCTGAATAAATAGCGATACTATCATGACTCAATGAAATGAATTCACGTCCCTTCTCCGGTCAAGGACAACGAAATAAACCACTCCCCATGGTGAATAATTACCGATAATAGATATAACTCTTTTTCACCGCGCATGCGCTGTTTTTTTCAAAAAGCTGTTTGAAATAGGAGTGTTTTTTTCGTAATAGGATACTCGAATAACGTGTGTTTTCACGTGTGTACCATCTATTTGTTATTGTGTATGTTCGTGGTATCACACTTTAACTGTACATGTTTACAGTGAAACGAGCCTGAAACGCGCTCGCCATTTATTTAGGTTTATGACCAACCTGTGGCAATAAACTAAATTATCTACCCGACCTAATTTCACTGGCCTGCCTTCTGAATCGTTATCACTAAATTATAAATAGCCTGCGCATTATAAACCTTAATTTTGTACCATTTCCGACAGGAAAGACTAAAGTAATATCCGCTTTGTACAGTGAAAGTCGTCGTATGTTGTCGCAGCGTAAACCAGTGAATATGTGTGTGTAATGTAAGTCTAACGTTAAGGTGTAGGTTCCGACATGTGTCCTTGTTACCGTGGACCTTTATTACATTCCTGCTATCCCCGATCGTCCCACTGAGTACACAACAGGTTATTATTTCACAACTTGTGCTTAAACATACAAACTGTTTGTCATTTGCCCCACCAGTGTGGCCAAACTATTCCCTTCGTCAAGATCTGATGTGGAACCAGTCCCCTGTAATGGCCTGGGTTCGAGTTGTTAATAAAATGATGCCTACGCTACTAGGCGACATCTTTTGTTGGGAAGCGAACCCTGATAAAAAAATCCTACCAAGGGGTATGTTCTTGACTTCCATGGAATGTGTTAAAATACGAAAATCTGCCTGTGTGCGTATTAGACGAATCCAGAATGATGACGGCGCTATTACCCTATATCCACGCCAGTGTGTTGATATAGGCAAATACGGTCGCAGACTATCAAGTACGACTCTCAGGATCTGACGCAGTAATATTAATAACCTACTTTGTTGTTGTGTTTTCAAAGGCAATACACATGGATGATCAGGGTAACCGCCGATACATGTCTTGTGTGCAAAATAACCGGATTAATCAACATATTGCATGACAGTATTACGATGTGACGTCATAATGCTTGTTTTTGTTGTTGCCGTCACGGTTGCCATCGGGCGTACGTGTTTACAGGAAATGACGGCTATGAACCCATCAATCCTTCTCAAAAAAAGAAAATTAGTTGTTTTTTAATTATGTATGTATATATTTTGTTTCATTTCGAGGACAAACAGGATGACATGAAACAGAAAAAAACGACTGTATAATAAATACCGCTAACTATCACTGTTGGTATCGGCTTGAGTTGTATTTTCTCGGCCATACAACAACCAGTTGACAAAAACAATTATTCCACGTGACATGATATGCATCCGCTGATTGGTGTGTTTAAATTATTATGTATTATTCTCCATATAAGAATTAGGTCACCGCCATACAAGGTTTAGAGGTAATAATAGGTAGTTTACTGAAGCATAAACTCGCGACAAGGTTCTAGTCACGCTTATGTTATAGTAGGAATATTGAGTTCATGAGGTAACGCTGAAAAGTTTCATACCAATTATATACCTATGTCGGGGGTGGACCCAAATTAAATGTTTCCGAATTCATGCACTGCTAGGGGTCGACTGTGAGTCAATATATGGATATGCCAACTACACTGTAATGGGAATTCATGTGATTACAAAATAAATATTAAACTTATAACAAAATATTACAAAATATAAATAATTAAAACAATTTAAAATAATACAAAATATAAATAATTAAAAACAATTTGGGAAGAAGCAAAACCTGCAGATAGAAACAATATAATTAAAATATTAAATTCCAAAAAATATTACCGAACCATTGAATTGGGACAGTAAGCGAGCAAATAGCTAAAATAAACTGCGCACAAAACGACACATCACAACAGACTTAGTCTTTTGATATATTTAAACCCCCCTGACACGAACACGAAGGAATAGGTACCAGCACCTGTTGAATCTTTAACATCAGTGTCCTATTTTCTAGCCAGCTATTACGAAATGCACAGGCATACACAAACAGTATTAAAAACAATTGGCACTTCATATTTACAGATATACAACTACAATATTATAATTTACAAAATAAATGAATAATCTACACATTGGTGAATGATACTTTTCTGTCAAATATCCTGTTTCCGTGAGAGTTATTTTGAGATTTAATTCTAAGAAGGACTGGTTGGTTCGGTTGGGTGGCACATATAATGTCTATATATGGTTAAAGTTCTTCCCTAAAAGAGATCAACACATATTTCGAACGTCTTCCTGGAAAACTACGACCAGAGGTTGGGGCAATCGCGAGATAGCGCCCGATATCTTGTTCAAGTTTGTCTTCCTGTGATATGAATATGTGAAACAAATGAAATTGGAACACCAGACATCTTTATAACGTGTGTCTAACCGATTCCTGGAGACATCAGCTTGTTGTTAAATGGAAACGATCACGTCACGAGATTTCTTACGAAATTGTTAAATAATTAGTATTTTGGTCTCAAGTCAGAAACTTCAGTTTGTTTGTTTGTTTGTTTGCACTTAATAAGAAATATGATTTTGTGATACAGTGTTAAAGATTGGACCAATTTGCATATAAAATAACAATAAATGATCACCAGAATCCAACTCGTAACTACGTATGGATTTGTCGCAATATGTTAACACAAATATGATAGATGGTGAAAGCTATTTATAATTAGAACCAGTGGTGAATGGTAACAAATCACCATTTCATGGATGTTTGAACCATTATCATGTGAAAAGTGCACCATACATGTTTTTGATCTGGATTTTGCATAACATAATATAAAGCTATACAAATTAAGGAAATCTGAAATAAAAGTATCCATATACATTAACAATGATTAAATATAAATACGCCTGTCCGCTAACAATATAAGATGTGTACTATCAAACTTAAATATATACAATCACTTTGGGTGTCACTACCGTCGTAACGGACGGTTAATTTTGATAATTAATTTGCCAGACTAACCCTAAATGAACTCTACAACGTGTGTGAGATTGGTCAATGCTGGTTAGTGACAGTATTATTCACCATCATAAACTAGTAATATAATTGGATTTGTGTCACGTGCTGTCAAATAAAATACGGGTTATATATTCCGAAAAAAAATCTGCACTTTCTTGTTTGTGTTACATTTTTGTGGGATATACCAGAATAATACTACCGCCAATAACCCCAAGCATGCAATGTTATCTAGGAAACAACAATTGATTTAGTGACCTGTCTACTCACTAAAAGGGTATGTTTTGGTGAACTCGATGATAATTATTCAGCCTTCTCAAACCGCATAGATGATTTCATCTTTTTTTAAAATTAAGATCCATTTGATCCAAACTTTTTACAAATATTATAAATAACATAAAAATAGGCAAAATTTAGCACCAAATATTTGAGGGAATAATTCTGGCGTCTAAGGCTTTGATATTATTCCCTCTGTAAGTGGTCCATAATACGCATATAATTATGTATTGTTGACAAACTCCTCCATTGATGGCCTCGTTTATATTCCCCCCATGTAGTAACTATGACAATATGCTGCACTTTGTCTAAAAACAACTTTGACAATAGTTGGTAACACTTGGTGGCGCTGTGACATGCATGTAATCAAGAATGCACATTGATGTATTTTTTGAATGATTGAATTAATGAATAAACGAATGAATGAACGAATTAATGTTATATGCTGCAAAACATTGCCACATATGACCCCCTAACGCCAGCTTGTTGTAATACATTACCAAGTATGACTCCCTAACGTTACCTTCTTGTAACACACTACCAAGTATAACCCCCTAACGTCACCATGTTGTAATACATTACCACGTATGACCCCCTAACGCCAGCTCGTTGTAATATATTACCAAGTATGACTCCCTAACGTCAGCTTGTTGTAATACATTACCAAGTTTAAACCGTAACATCATCTTGTTGTAATACATTACCAAGTATGACTCCCTAACGTCAGCTTGTTGTAATACATTACCAAGTTTAAACCGTAACATCATCTTGTTGTAATATATTACCAAGTATGACTCCCTAACGTCAGCTTGTTGTAATACATTACCAAGTTTAAACCGTAACATCATCTTGTTGTAATACATTACCAAGTATGACTCCTTAACGTCACCTTCTTGTAACACACTACCAAGTATAACCCCCTAACGTCACCATGTTGTAATACATTACCACGTATGACCCCCTAACGCCAGCTCGTTGTAATATATTACCAAGTATGACTCCATAACGTCAGCTTGTTGTAATACATTACCAAGTTTAAACCGTAACATCATCTTGTTGTAATACATTACCAAGTATGACTCCCTAACGTCACCTTCTTGTAACAAACTACCAAGTATAACCCCCTAACGTCACCATGTTGTAATACATTACCACGTATGACCCCTAACGCCAGCTCGTTGTAATACATTACCAAGTATGACTCCCTAACGTCAGCTTATTGTAATACACTACCAAGTATAACCCCCTAACGTCATCATGTTGTAATACATTACCACGTATAACCCCCTAACGTCACCATGTTGTAATACATTACCACATATGACCCCCCTAACGCTAGCTTATTGTAATACATTACCAAGTATAACCCCCTAACGTCATCATGTTGTAATACATTACCACGTATGACTCCCTAACGTTAGCTTATTGTAATACATTACCAAGTTTAAACCGTAACATCACTTTCTTGTAATACACTACCAAGTATAACCCCCTAACGTCACCATGTTGTAATACATTACCAAGTATAACCCCTTAACGTCACCATGTTGTAATACACTACCAAGTATAACCCCCTAACGCCTGCTCGTTGTAATACATTACCAAGTATGCCCCCTAACGCCAACTCGTTGTAATACATTACCAAGTATGACCCCTTCAACTTCAGCGGAACTAATTATATAACTGATTGTCCGCCGTAGTCAATTGTCGTCCGCGTAAACTTTTTACCTTTTCGACTTCTCCCTGAAAACTGCAAGTCCGATTGCTTTGATATTATACATATAGGTATGTGGACCACACTCAGATTTGTTCATTTCATTTTGTGGTATCTTCAATTCTCTTATTTTGATGAATATTTTTGTTAAAAAGTGATATTTTCGACTTCAATTTTAAAACAGCTAATTAATTTGCTTTATGTCTGTATATGTAGCTATCTGGTGCGTGTTTCAATCATTTCAAAGGGAATCCGTTTGAGGGCGCATTTTAAGCATGCGCAGATGGATTTATGTTGACCGGTATCACAGCACTTTCCAGTCGCTTAATTTAGTGGAAAAGGTGCCAACTTATCATTTTTGTTGGTGATTTTATGACATTTTCAATTAATATATAATGTAATCATGGTCGATGGTTGTTTCCTACATTGTGTAATAGTGTGGTAGCGAGGTATTCATCCAAATTACTATATAAAGTGTTATGTGGTCATGACATTATTATATTTTTGAATATAGAAAATGTTCGTACCACGTAATTTCATGGTTTCTTTAGACGCGCGTCTTGCATAGTGAAGACTCTAAATTTAATGGTGGCCACTACCAACAGCCATGTGTGTTTCACAATAACCCACAGTGTGTTTATAATCTACCAGCGGGTTTCCAGGAAAATACTATAATCGTATTTAAGAGCATTTTTAGTTGCGCTACTTTGATGCGCTCGTTCACATTATCCATTTAAACCTGTATTCACCGAGCAGATGGATTCTCGTCAGTAAGAAAATGATGACGAAGACTTGTCTGAGGGAGGGGGTATACAGTGGAATGCACATTTGTGTAAAATGATGCGTCCGTTGATAGTGTCCTCGATCGTCAATGAACAGGATTTCAGCAAGGCTGTTATGTATGCTACGTTGGGGTTGATCCTTATAAAATCCTCACTTAACGATCCATATTTAGAATCACTCTGTAATTATTATACCCATACAGGTATATTTCGGTTCTGTTAGTTCCTTCTCCCGCGATACAGTTATGTTACTAGAGTTCTGACATGCACATGGTAATATGTGTCGCGTATTCAAAGTCACATGTTGGCGGAACATTTATCAACTCAACATAAATTGGTGAGTTTTACAACAGTTACAGTTAGTGTATACTGACTCGTCATTTACTTTCGACCAATTATATTGCGTATTAACCTATATAACCGCTTTACCATTGGGGTGGCACAAGTTGGGGGTGATTCTATCGCATTTTAGTCGTCATCAATTTGCTTGAATTTGACGTATTTTCGCAGCAGATTTGTAAACATTTGATATAGTGTATACAATTTCGCTGTACATGGTAATTGTGTTACGTTCCGATGCACAATTAATTCCCCATCGACTATATCTAACCACAGTTCATCTGTAATATAATCCTGAATGGCCGGCACACGTTGAATCCATGTCTCAGTCTGCAAACTGACTCGGCCACTCACAACATCGTACGAATTTGAATATGTATTTATTCTAACCCTATTACACTAGTATACTAACAATAGGACTTGTACGCATACTACGCAAGCCTCTGTTGGGCAAGAAATAGTATAACATATATGAAAATAATAGAAATATTTTGGGGTAAAAGGAACTAGTAAAATACACATGCCATTATGCGTTTCTTAAAGCCTTTTAAAATATGTCGGGCATCACGATATCTCGGCTATCATTGTAGTGATCATCGTTCATCACGTGGTCATCCAATCTGGCTTTTGGCCATGTGGCAACCGTGACTGCTACGTAATCTGCTATTGGGAGTGACCCAAGAGAAACAAAATATGAGTAAAATCGCCTGGTACCATCTTCGTTAACTTCGTTAAAAACAAAGTACGTTTACTTAATTTCGGCTACTCCATATGAGGCCGTATATTGAATAAGATCTCAGATGAATATACACTAAATGATACTGACAACAGTGAAAACCGCCATGTTCGTCAATATGCCCGCGTGGTTTACTGAGGCACTATTTACTAAGTGTTATATATAAATTAAAAAAAAATAATATTATTTTTGAATCAGGCACATACCTGTTCCATCAAATCTCAAATTGTCAACTCTAACAGTTGATTTAAACCTTCGATTACACAATAAGTAACATATCATATGTTTAAACACAATATACAATGATACAATACTTAGATACTAGTTATAATAAATATTGTATATACAGGTAGTCATTTCGAGCGGTCACTGTCATCATTACTATACCGTACATGAGTATTGGGCAGTAACAATAAACATACGGTGCTGGGGTGACAAATAGCGGTAGGTGTAGCATAAGGTCGGGCGCGTCCTTCTTGAGCATTGTTCTTGATTGCATGGTCGTCTAGCGAAGAAGGTCGCAGATAATGGACATCGTAAGTATCGTCCTTGCTAATAGACAGCTGCACTATATCAAGAACGAGTTAGCTCTTTAATGGCACTTACTTGTTACCACTAGACTGTCTTCCAGTTGCCAACTCAAGGGTTCCGAATATGATACCAAGAGTGGCAGCATTTCTATACTCTACACAGTTTCATTTTAATATTACTATTATTTATTAAGATAGTACAATTTCCCGGGAGTATAAAAGTGGTCAAACAAAAATAAACAAAAGGGGAAACAATAATGACAATTTCAAGCAGAAAACATAAGTCGCTTAGTTCGTTTCCGTGACCCGTGTATGTCCGTTAAAATACCAAAAAAAAAAAGGATTTCGGTCACAGTGGAACCGTCTCGCTTAGTTCGTTTCCGTGACCCGTGTATGTTCGTTAAATACGAAATAAAGATTTCGGTCACGGTGGAACCGTCTCGCTTGGTCCATTTCCGTGCCCCGTGTATGTTCGTTAAAATACAAAAAAGGGATTTCGGTTACGGTTGAACCGTCTCGCTTAGTCCGTTTCCGTGCCCCGTGTATGTTCGTTAAAATACGAAAAAAAGATTTCAGTCACGGTGGAACCGCCTCGCTTAGTCCGTTTCCGTTCCTCGTGTATGTTCGTTAAAACACGAAAAAAGGATTTCGTTCACGGTGGAACCGTCTCGCTTAGTCCATTTCCGTGCCCCGTGTATGTTCGTTAAAATACGAAAAAAGGATTTCGGTCACGATAGAACCGTCTCGCTTAGTCCGTTTCCGTGCCCCGTGTACGTTTGTTAAAATACGAAAAAGGATTTCGGTCACGGCAGAATCGTCTCGCTTAGTCCGTTTCCGTGCTCCGTGTAGGTTCGTTAAAATACAAAAAAAGGATTTCGGTTACGGTGGAACCGTCTCGCTTAGTCCGTTTCCATGCCCGTGTATGTTCGTTAAAATACGAAAAAGGGATTTCGGTCGCGGTGGAACCGTCTCGCTTAGTTCGTTTCCGTGCCCCGTGTATGTTCGTTAAAATACGAAATAAAGATTTCGGTCACGGTGGAACCGTCTCGCTTGGTCCATTTCCGTGCCCCGTGTATGTTCGTTAAAATACGAAAAAGGGATTTCGGTTACGGTGGAACCGTCTCGCTTAGTCCGTTTCCGTGCCCCGTGTATGTTCGTTAAAATACGAAATAAAGATTTCGGTCACGGTGGAACCGTCTCGCTTGGTCCATTTCCGTGCCCCGTGTATGTTCGTTAAAATACGAAAAAGGGATTTCGGTTACGGTGGAACCGTCTCGCTTAGTCCGTTTCCGTGCTCCGTGTATGTTCGTTAAAATACGAAATAAAGATTTCGGTCACGGTGGAACCGTCTCGCTTAGTCCGTTTCCGTGCCCCGTGTATGTTCGTTAAAATACGAAATAAAGATTTCGGTCACGGTGGAGTCGCCTCGCTTAGTCCATTTCCGTAATTACGTTACATTACATAATTACATTATATCATGTTTTATTGTACAAAATTACGTAAACCCGATTGACTCAATATTCTCATCTCAATCCAAACTCTTTATTTTCCAAGGTTACCGATGGAATTACACGCGCCCAATTAACCAGCTTAGGGGTCACATAGAACTTCAAGTTAACAGACGGAGCTAAAACTAGTGTTTTAGACAACAAGAACATACTAGTATACGTTGCGTTGTACAGTGGTTATAATAGATACTTTGAATTGCGTTTGTCATGGCAAGCTCATCGATCATCTGACAATTTTGAAGACAGTGCGCGAGTTATCTGACTTGTGTATTGTAGCATGAATGCAATATTGTTCGAAAGTTGTCGCCAACAATGTTCAATAATAAAGCTAGTACATATAGAATGTTTTCCCATCCGTACACGAACATTGTGATAATTTAAAATATGTGTACATGATTTTTCCCGGTTTCGAGAGTCCGAAAATTGTAACTGCGCATGCGTACCATTGCATAAGAAATAAAGCATTCAAATCATAACAACGAAACATTGTGCCATATGTGCTCACGCTCTACCGGTCACATCACTGGCAACCTTCGTATCAAGTGCGGTGTGGAAAAACAAGTTTCCTTGCGTATAGGGCGGAAAAGCGTCAATCCATGAAACACAGTGAGTAATTGGCGTATCTGTACATGTTCATTGTAATTATCGTATTGCATATCACTCGACATCGTCGATACGATGGTTCCCGGTCAGTTCGTCCATTCAAACTAATATCGTGTGCACAAAGATATATTTTACTAGAGAGCAACCGTTGGCCATAGTTGCGATTCAGAGAGAGAACTGAGTCGAAACGATTTCCGGTTGTACGCTCTCTGCATTCATGTGTGTAAATGAGTACGGTTCAATTACGCGGCCACTATCCCATTTTACTTGCTTCTTTTCTCACAGCACTGGGTATTATAGTTAACCCTTTCTAAAATATTGTGTTAACTTAGCTCTTATTTGTAGCTGTCACTGTGTATTTGAACTGACTTCATGGCAAGGGTTTAGTGTACTTCAGGTTGTATTCAGAATGAGGAAATTCATTAAGCGGTTAAGGTTGCTACAATGGCGACCCAATCATTACATGCACAAACCTCTGAAGGTCAACAATTCCAATCCAAGGACCAAGCGGTTATGAAAGAATATCCTACTTGGCGCAAGCGTTCAAATCGTTGGTTCTGACTAAAAAAACAATTGTCATGTGTGCAACTTTGACAATTCTGTATTTACATTGAATACAACAAGTTGTTAGGAGTCGCTTTGTCAACGCATACAAACTAAATACTTGTGGGTGAAAACTTTAATGTATTTACGTTCAAAATATTATTAAAAACAATGTAGAGCGAACAACGACGATACTCAAATCAAAGTTCAATTGCTTGAGACCTGAAATGATACATACAGTAGAAGTATAGTTTACGTTGGTTGCAAAATTGTAATGATTATATCCCCTTGAGTATGAACATTATTTTATACATTTGTTTCACATTACTTTGTTATTATTGTTAGTTTGTATGATGGGCCAAAGCTACATGCATTGCAAGTGGGTACTTGTACATGTATTATTGTAGTTGCAGGACGCGTATTGTAGTTGCAGGACGCGTATTGTCCAATAGTAGAGTGGTATAAACATATATGCCATCAAATAGTTTACGGTTTTGAGATAAACAAATCCAAAAATTAAAAATGTAACTTTTTTTTATGTTTATTCGCAGAACTTTGAAGACATATCTTTTCAACCTATACGAGTAAGCGGGGTTCTCTGTGCTAATGGTATTGTGACGGTAAATAATTGCACACCCACGACTACACAGGACAACCATATACAAGATTCCGCACCCATACGTGTTATAATGGAGAAAGAAAAAAACAACCAACTTAGTTTGACACACTCAACAGTGGCCCCCGTGTCGTCGGAACAACTCTCGTCGCCTTCGTCATCGGCCAGTGTGAGTACAGTCGGGTCGTATTCAATATCACAAGCCGACATCATGACAGGGTCCATGGTTTCTTCACCCGGCAGTGTTTTCTCCGATTCCGATGCCATTAATTTGTCTCCGCGAGGTGACAGTTCGCACTACGATCATTTCGGCAGTGCAAACATTGGAATAAAACCGAAGGAAATAATTTCATCCCGGAAACGCCGTGAATTTATACCGGATAGCAAAAAAGACGAATGCTACTGGGATAAGAGAAGAAAAAACAATGAAGCTGCAAAACGATCCAGGGAAAAACGTCGAATCAACGATATGTTTCTAGAAACACGAGTTCTACATCTTTCCGAGGAAAATGCAGTGTTGAAAGCGGAGCTACGGGCATTGAAGCAAAGATTGATGATGGACACTCAAGATCCGAGGTCTGCCGCCGATAACCTTATGATGCAGAATCAAGCAATGCCGTCGCCGTTTGGGCAACCAATGCACCCACAATCAATACACACACATCAACCTCCTCCATATTCTGTTCCACAAGTCAGTGCAAGTCAGTTATCCATGACAGTCGCCCCGCCAGCTGCAATCAACACTATGTCAACTCAGTCTGCTGAACAAGTTATGATGGCTGAAAACTATCCATCACGTCCACACATATTGCGTCTCCAAATGCCTAGTTTAAATGAACAACTCGCAAATGAATATCAAAGACGCGAATCTATAGACGCCATAAGAATCAAAGAAGAACCAGATGTGTTGAAATATGGTTACAGAGACAGTAACGACGATGCACGTCAGTCGGCGAAGAGAATGCCGGGTCTTATCCATGTACGACATATGCAACAGCATTCAAATGATGGTGATGAAATGGATTTTGAACGAAGTGAAATCACTCAGCAAGAAAACGGCAGGGAGGAGCGGGACGAAATCAGTTCTCGGGAAATTGACGATGCTGCTTCACCAAAGTCAAGGTCCGTGTCCCCGCCACCGAAAACATCGTCTCCTCATAGCGTGTATTCACGTGGGGCACACATGGAGAGTCATCAACTCCCACTCAAGTTAAGGCGAAAACCCAAACCAAATAACTACGACGAGAACACTGGTGCGCAGCCGTCAGATACACTGGATAATGCACAACCTGGGTCCCCGAAATCACCCGACGCGGACCTCGATGAATATAGCTCTTCAAACGAAGAGAGTGACCCTTCAAAGGATGGGGATGCGATTTCTCAAAACAACCCCGATGTTCAACGACAACAACAAGTAAACAAAGAAGGCGGTGAAGCGAACGCAAATGTTGAACAACATGAACGAAATTTTAATCCCGAAATTGTGCCGACACCGCCTCCAAGTTCTGATTCCGATGCTTCGACGTCAATGCGATCTGTTTCACCTGCTTCAAACTCAGAGCCACCAGTGTCCCCTTTCCAGTTTGCTAACGCTACTCAGGTCGGGAAATTTCAAGTGGTGCCACCGGCGCAAATGTTCCCAACTCCGGACATGCGACTGAGGGAGGAATACGAAAAACGTAAAAAGATGATAATTGCCGCACAGGTGTTGTCCGAAATGAACCCAGGGTTCTTTAAAGGGCAAATGCCTCCTGAATTGCAAATGAATTCGCTAAGGGAGGAGGATCAACAAAGAAAACCGCGCGACGATATGACGGAGGAAGAGAAGTATTTAGATAAAAGACGGCGTAACAACGAAGCAGCGAAAAAATGTCGCGACATCCGGCGAGCGTTGTACGAATATCGTAACGCTCGCTCCGCTTACCTGGAATACGAAAACGTCCAGCTACGCACAGAACTTCAAATATTATCGGCAGAGATTTCCGACCTTAAAGAAATGATAACACAAAAACACAAACGACGACAGCAACAACTTGCACTTCAGGGACGTTTTTGACTGAGGTAATAGGTTTGATTGCTATAATATTTTAATGATGTTTCGATAAATTACGATGTAAATACGCCATAAGATTCCAAATATGTAGCGGTTACTTCTATAAAATTATCAAGTTGATGGACTGAAGTATGCATGACTGATTCATCGAACGGTCGCTGTTGTATTGTTACTTCGCGTTAACGCTTGTATTCAAATGACTCGTTCGTGAACTGTCACTCTCACAGCACTGAATCAGCCGTTGATAAGTGGAAGTGTATTGCCCCAGTGCAGTTCATCTTATTGATGACTCTTGTTTAACCAATGGGCTGAGCGCACCATTGACGGTCGATGGCGGGTTTTTAAATGTGATTAAGTATTATCAATAATATAAACCAAATAAAAAATCACTCGAACATTTGAGTCATGTCATTCAACATCACATAGGATTTTTTTTATTAATACTATTTTATTAATTTGAAAATGTTGAGTTCTTGGTTTGGGCGTGTTCACGCGTGAACATGTTTAGTTTCGTAATGTCATTGATAAAACTGTCATTTTGTACTGTAGTGTGAGTTTTAAATGTTTTGCGAAATTCGCATCTGAGCATCCCACGGTGCGAGATCTTGGGAGATTCTCCCACGGTGCGAGATCTTGGGAGATTCGCTCTTAAAATTAAAACAAATAGTCTAAATATTAAATTGTCCTTCTTTTGTCGTTTTGGATATTGTTCACGTAGTTCTGAAATGTACACGACGAAATCCTTTTATGAAATAACAATGGCGATGTTTGCTTTTAATGGGTTCATATCGCGCCACGAGTAAAACATGCATAGAAAGTTAAATCTAAATCAATTCGCAGTAGGTCCTTTTCCCGTCGACTATAGTTCCGATTATTTCTTTGTATTGAATGGTTTTCAGAGAAAATTCGTATTTTTCTGTGTATGCTTTTTAAGATAAATACTGTCATATTATTATGAGGGGATAGCTGGCTAAGCAAGATCGATTGCAACCCTTTAAATCATTTGAGCCATTCTTACTACCGCCATAATTCTGCTGTTCTAAAATAACACTATTTTATTATACAACTGCGCATGCGCTGTCGAATATCGTACGCAATCCGGTTATTGGTTTAACTGATTTGCATAATACAATATTAATCCGCTCGCACAAGAGCTCCATGTGGACAGAATTGACAACAAAAACAACCACCATATGTCAAACAAATTACACTCTCTGAACTAAGTGATATTCTAATTTAAATAAAAGGAAAGCACGAAAATATATTTTAGTTTCTTCAAAACTCAATGACTCGGGTATCACGTGAAACGTACTCTTTGGAATATGGGGCTGCGAAAATGTGTCATGAATCTTCGGCGTGACTGCCAACCATCCAACTACCTCTATTATATATATATATTACGATATATATATATATATCTAACGTTCGTTTTTCAGTATATTAATCATTTTCATACTATTGATGATAATTTCTAAGTTTTTTCTGCACACTTTTCCGCCCTCCGCGGTGAACTTACCTCATTCGTTTCAGTCAGTATACGATAAGCGACAATATAAAATAAAACGAACTAATATACCTCAACCCCGGAAGCAGGGTGGTGTTGTCACACTGTCTAAAGAGACGGCTTCTTTTTTAACAAATGAAACTGAAATTACAATGTTTTGTTGTGAAAGCACACATTATCAGGTATTTTTGTTATGATAGGTTGGAATACGCTTCTGATTGTATTGAGATATTGTTCAGGGTATTAAATCTGAGACGTTTTTTTGACCAATGTATAATCCAGTGGGTTTAGTAGAAATTCTGCCTTGATATTTTGGCAATGTAATACTATGATTTTTTTTCTGGTCATTTTGTATATCAGATTTTAGCTGTGTAATGGTGATTTCAGGGATTTTATTCGAAATAAATGTTACATACTAGAATTTGTACTATATGAAAATGAGACTTATTATTTATGACTTCCTTGGCGTCACTGGTTGAGTGGAACCCCCTAACCGGGGTCAGAATGAGCGGTGCACTGCCTCAATTGACGTCACAGGTTGAATGGAACCCCCTAACCGGAGTCAGAATGAGCGGTGCAGTGCCTCAATTGACGTCACAGGTTGAATGGAACTCCCTAATCGGGGTCAGAATGAGCGGTGCACTGCCTCAATTGACGTCACAGGTTGAATGGAACTCCCTAACCGGGGTCAGAATGAGCGGTGCACTGCCTCAATTGACGTCACAGGTTGAATGGAACCCCCTAACAGGGGTCACAATGAGCGGTGCACTGCCTCAATTAGCGTCACAGGTTGAATGAAGCCCCCTAACCGGGGTCAGAATGAGCGGTGCACTGCCTCAATTAGCGTCACAGGTTGAATGGAGCCCCTAAACGGGGTCAGAATGAACGGCGCACTGCTTCAATTAGCGTCACAGGTTGAATGGAGCCCCTAACCGGGGTCACAATGAGCGGTGCACTGCCTCAATTAGCGTCACAGGTTGAATGAAGCCCCCTAACCGGGGTCAGAATGAGCGGTGCACTGCCTCAATTAGCGTCACAGGTTGAATGGACCCCCCTAACCGGGGTCAGAATGAACGGCGCACTGCTTCAATTAGCGTCACAGGTTGAATGGAGCCTCTAACCGGGGTCACAATGAGCGGTGCACTGCCTCAATTAGCATCACAGGTTGAATGGAACTCACTAACCGGGGTCAGAATGAGCGGTGCAATCATAGTCAGCTGGCGCACACGTGATAATAAAATAAATACGATATTTACTATATGGGGGCCGCCATCTTGAATGACGCATAAAACTAAATAAGAGACAAGTTGTGAAACGCGTTTTTCAGATTCCTACAAATCAGGACAAAAATACCAATCTTTCACAAAAATAAGGTCCGTTGGGGTTATATTAAGCCAACCGATAACAAAATTCGGCCAAATTCGTCGTTTTTGTGTGGAAAAATCCCTTGCATACGAACACCTAATTACGCAAAGAACATAGAACACTAAGCCGGGGTATTTGAAACCGAAATTGTCATCTAAGCGTTAGGCCGTCGCTGATTGGCTGCTGTGCTGGAATGCCAATTTTTAGTTTCAAATACCCCGGCTTAGTGTTCTATGTTCTTCGCGTAATTAGGTGTTCGTATGCAAGGGATTTTTCCACACAAAAACGACGAATTCGGCCGAATTTTGTTATCGGTTGGCTTAATATAACCCCAACGGACCTTATTTTTGTGAAAGATTGGTATTTTTGTCCTGATTTGTAGGAATCTGAAAAACGCGTTTCACAACTTGTCTCTTATTTAGTGTTATGCGTCATTCAAGATGGCGGCCCCCATATAGTAAATATCGCATTTATTTTATTATATCAGATGTGCGCCAGCTGACTGTGGGTGCAATGCCCCAATTAGCGTCACAGGTTGAATGAAGCCCCCTAACCGGGGTCAGAATGAGCGGTGCACTGCCTAAATTAGCGTCAAAGGTTGAATGGAGCCTTCTAACCAGGGCCAGAATGAGCGTTACACTGCCTCAATTAGCGTCACAGGTTGAATGGAACCCCCTAACCGGGGTCAGAATGAATGGCGCACTGCTTCAATTAGCGTCACAGGTTTAATGGAGCCCCTAACCGGGGTCACAATGAGCGGTGCACTGCCTCAATTAGCGTCACAGGTTGAATGGAGCCCCTAACCGAGGTCAGAATGAACAGTGCACTGCTTCAATTAGCGTCACAGGTTGAATGGAGCCCCTAACCGGGGCCACAATGAGCGGTGTACTGCCTCAATTAGCGTCACAGGTTGAATGGAGCCCCTAACCGGGGTCAGAATGAGCGGTACACTGCTTCAATTAGCGTCACAGGTTGATTATTACATGCCTTCATCCGCCCACCAATCAAACACACACTTTAGCATAGGATAGTGCCCTCGCGCAAAGAGATCATTTGCTCTCTTAAAGTCGGGCAAATGATTACCTGCACTCGGGCACAAACGCTCATATTCGGGAAGTAATATAATAATGGTGCCCCCTAACCGGGGTCAGAATGAGCGGTGTATTGCCTTCAGGTTCAATGAAGCCCCCTAGCCGGGGTGGTAGAGTAAGCGGTGCACTGCTAGTCTGGTCCCCTGCCCCAATTTCAACGCTGAGTGCACTGCCTCAAATAGCGTCACAGATTGTATGGAACCCCCTAACTGGGATGGAAAAATGAGCTATACATGCCTCAAATAGCATCATTGTGTACGAAAGCCCGGTAGTTAAGAAGGTTTGGGACGAATTGAAAGGTATATGTCAAGTTGCCACAGTTTGATTATAATTGGATGCCAACCGAAACCGAAAATAAAAAAAAAAGATTAGGACCAAATCAAGTGTCCGAAATGCCGTGTGATTATCAAAACTTGCATATTTACAGCGACATGCCAGATATTGTCTTTAATTATGAAATACATACAATTTATACTTAGTAAATCATGGCAGAACTTATTTATACGAACAATTTATTAACTCATAACAACCTACTGAAGGAGGTTAAAGGTTACAACAACAACAAAAATTACAGATAAAAATTAATCAAATTACAATGGCTAATAGTTTAAAGACAACCAGAAACAGACTAAATTGAAGTTAGTAACGGAAATATATAATAAAGTAAAATGAAACACCAACAAAAAACTATAAACTGAATATAAAAACAAAAACCCAATGAATAGGTTTAAAAAAAGTTAATGACTAAGTAGGTGCTGCTGTCTAATAGCAAAGCTGTATTTCAGATATTGTGCCAGAGGAATTGCTAAGTTATTATTTGACATTATTTTTATGAATCTATTTTCATTTATAAGTGGGATGATACTCAAAGTACAAAGGTCCTGTTGGTGTGTACATATGTATTTTGTTACCAAAATAATTAGGTTAAGCCAGCAGAAATGTTGCAAAAGCACGTGTCATTCCATGTACCATATTGCTATGAATTTTACACACATTTGTGACAGTTATGAATACCACGAAGGCACATAGCGACTATGGGAGAAGTGTGAGTGTATACTTCATGTTGTCAACTTTGATAGATTTGGTTAAGTTCATTAATTTAAAGTTCTATTTAATTTTCCCAGATTAAATACACGTTTAGGATGCTAAAAATAGGAAAACAATTATTATTATTGTTTACCTGTTAGCTAGTAGATGTATTATATACCTCAACGCTCATTATATTGTGAACAACACATTAAATGACGGAGTGGTCCCTGGCCTTATATTTCATCGCACATGCCTTTAAAATCCGCACCTCAGCCTGAAAATAAGGAGTAAGGTCATTTGTAGTCGTTGTCATGACAAGCATTGCTATCTACATCGGATGTATTTAATCTTAAAAAAATAACGACTTGAACGAAGGAGAAAATAAAGACGTGATTACAACGATTACAACGTCAACAATAACAAGCCACCACCCACATTATAAATAAAATCTCTAGAAAATATTATTCGACGATATGGCGTCTGGGTTTGATATATCCACATATCATACAGACTGTTACTTACATAATCTATAGTCATTGAAATACAATTTTACCATCTGCCTAACGATTATTTGTTTAAAATTAACCATTTGGTAGTATGTCATCAACGACGAGAGTTTGTAATATCCAGCATTCTTTGTCATAAACATTGGTCGTATGTTTACTGAATATTCGCATTACATGACTCAGTGAAAATTAAAAATTGCAATCTAATTCATTAATTTTGTTTTGTTTTTTAATTGCTACATTGATTTCAGTCAATTTTGTGTTTCCGATTGAACTGGTAGTTAAATCCTACCTAGTGCATCTCGGCAAATCAGAATGCTTTATTACCGGACCAGGAGTCTGGCTCGTTTTCTCAAGTCAAATCACTTTGTTCTCTTCAATTGTAATTGGTATTGTGTATGCCTTTGTTCTGGAACCGTTATATAGATCACGTGACATAACATAGAAAACGTTGATGAAGTTTTGCTGTGCTAAGAAAAAATAAGCCTCAGAGCTCAGTTAAATCTCAGAGCTCACAATGCGACGTGACAGGAGGCTCTTCATTTCATCTCCAATACAATGTCGGCCACTGCCCTATATAATAGCTAGATCACTACAATGACCATTATACAACCTCTGGGTACAGGGTCCACCCACCATTGAGTTTGCACATTTTATGAAAACAAGATAATCCGAATGGTCATCACTTATGTACACTGTAACCACGCTTATGCCGGCTACCATACATTCCATATCATTTTATAACACTAGCCTCGCTCTGGTTACAAACTACCAGGGTACAACGATTATTGTCTTCTATATATATCGGAGTAAAATCACCTTACAGAAATCAATATTGCGTGTCTATGCAAGCATTGGTCCGGGCCATCAATCATTGGTAGGAGATATGATATGCCAATATAAATGAGAGATTTATAAGATGTAATAAAACACAAATATAGTACTGAACAAATTTATTTCACATACAACTATAGCGATTATACTCTACATATGAATACAACTATAGCGATTATACTCTACATATGAATACAACTATAGCGGTTATATTCTACATATGAATACAACTATAGCGATTATACTCTACATATGAATACAACTATAGCGATTACACTCTACATATGAATACAACTATAGCGATTATACTCTACATATGAATACAACTATAGCGATTATACTCTACATATGAATACAACTATAGCGATTATACTCTACATATGAATACAACTATAGCGATTATACTCTACATATGAATACAACTATAGCGATTATACTCTACATATGAATACAACTATAGCGATTATACTCTACACATGAATACAACTATAGCGATTATACTCTACATATGAATACAACTATAGCGATTATACTCTACATATGAATACAACTATAGCGATTATACTCTACATATGAATACAACTATAGCGATTATACTCTACACATGAATACAACTATAGCGATTATACTCTACATATGAATACAACTATAGCGATTATACTCTACATATGAATACAACTATAGCGATTATACTCTACATATGAATACAACTATAGCGATTATACTCTACATATGAATACAACTATAGCGATTATACTCTACATATGAATACAACTATAGCGATTATACTCTACATATGAATACAACTATAGCGATTATACTCTACATATGAATACAACTATAGCGATTATACTTTACATATGAATACAACTATAGCGATTACACTCTACATATGAATACAACTATAGCGATTACACTCTACATATGAATACAACTATAGCGATTACACTCTACATATGAATACAACTATAGCGATTATACTCTACATATGAATACAACTATAGCGATTACACTCTACATATGAATACAACTATAGCGATTATACTCTACATATGAATACAACTATAGCGATTATACTCTACATGTGAATACAACTATAGCGATTACACTCTACATATGAATACAACTATAGCGATTATACTCTACACATGAATACAACTATAGCGATTATACTCTACATATGAATACAACTATAGCGATTACACTCTACATATGAATACAACTATAGCGATTACACTCTACATATGAATACAACTATAGCGATTATACTCTACATATGAATACAGCTATAGCGATTACACTCCACATATGAATACAACTGTAGCGATTACACTCTACATATGAATACAACTATAGCGATTATACTCTACATATGAATACAACTATAGCGATTATACTCTACATATGAATACAACTATAGCGATTATACTCTACATATGAATACAGCTATAGCGATTACACTCGACATATGAATACAACTATAGCGATTATACTCTACATATGAATACAACTGTAGCGATTATACTCTACATATGAATACAACTATAGCGATTACACTCTACATATGAATACAACTATAGCGGTTATATTCTACATATGAATACAACTATAGCGATTATACTCTACATATGAATACAACTATAGCGATTATACTCTACATATGAATACAACTATAGCGATTATACTCTACATATGAATACAACTATAGCGATTATACTCTACATATGAATACAACTATAGCGATTATACTCTACATATGAATACAACTATAGCGATTACACTCTACATATGAATACAACTATAGCGATTATACTCTACATATGAATACAACTATAGCGATTACACTCTACATATGAATACAACTATCGCGATTATACTCTACATATGAATACAACTATAGCGATTATACTCTACATATGAATACAACTATCGCGATTATACTCTACATATGAATACAGCTATAGCGATTACACTCTACATATGAATACAACTGTAGCGATTACACTCTACATATGAATACAACTATAGCGATTATACTCTACATATGAATACAACTATAGCGATTATACTCTACATATGAATACAACTATAGCGATTATACTCTACATATGAATACAGCTATAGCGATTACACTCTACATATGAATACAACTATAGCGATTATACTCTACATATGAATACAACTGTAGCGATTATACTCTACATATGAATACAACTATAGCGATTACACTCTACATATGAATACAACTATAGCGGTTATATTCTACATATGAATACAACTATAGCGATTATACTCTACATATGAATACAACTATAGCGATTATACTCTACATATGAATACAACTATAGCGATTATACTCTACATATGAATACAACTATAGCGATTATACTCTACATATGAATACAGCTATAGCGATTACACTCTACATATGAATACAACTATAGCGATTATACTCTACATATGAATACAACTGTAGCGATTATACTCTACATATGAATACAACTATAGCGATTACACTCTACATATGAATACAACTATAGCGGTTATATTCTACATATGAATACAACTATAGCGATTATACTCTACATATGAATACAACTATAGCGATTATACTCTACATATGAATACAACTATAGCGATTATACTCTACATATGAATACAACTATAGCGATTATACTCTACATATGAATACAACTATAGCGATTATACTCTACATATGAATACAACTATAGCGATTATACTCTACATATGAATACAACTATAGCGATTACACTCTACATATGAATACAACTATAGCGATTATACTCTACATATGAATACAACTATAGCGATTATACTCTACATATGAATACAACTATAGCGATTACACTCTACATATGAATACAACCTTTGCAATTGCAGTCTGCATAAAGACAAAGATGGGTGTATTTAAAAGAACATCCGACGAGCAATGCATGAAGTAACCAAGAGAGCTGTAATTGTAATTAATTCCCATGAATAAAATATTCATTTATAATGAGGGAAATATCACATCATAGAGCGAACTCAGTTTGTCAAACCGTGAAGGTAATAGTTAAATAATAACACATGTTTGTGATGGCTAAAGTTTGTTGAAAACCTCGAAAGCAACCCCGAAAGCAACAGCGGCCGGGCAGCAGCAGTGCAGCGAACGACAATTTGTTATGCGCAGTAGTTTCAGTGACGTCATCCATATGATATACCCATGCAATATCCTCTTGGCGGGCAATATGCCATGTAATACCCATTTTTATTCAATGTCATGTGGCCGATTCTCAACCAATAACAGCATGCGTAACATCAGTGAGATGTGATAATACATTATAGAGTGAGCTCACTGGCGATGGGGTTATATCACCGTCATGATAGCATTTACTGACAATTAGGACAATATTACATAATAGAACGACCCCGTATTGATGACGATGGGGTGGGGGGGGGGGCAGTAGCACATCATATATTTAACTCATAATTACTGTAATCAGGGCAATATCACGTCAGAGAAACCTTGTTTTGACTGACAGTAAGGATAATATCACATCACAGATCGACATTGTATTGACTGATGGTGGAGGAGGAAATAGCACATCATAGAGTCAACTTGTGACTGGAAATTAGAGAAATACCATGTCATAGAGAAACCTCGTATTTACTGATAATTATGACAATATTACTTTATGGAACGACCCCGTATTGATGACGTTGAGAGGGGGGCAATAGCACACCATAGATTTAACTCATATTTACTGTAATAAGAGCAATATCACGTCAGAGAAACCTTGTTTTGATCGACAGTAAGGGTAATATCACATCATATTGACTGGCATTATCACATCATAGAGAAACCTCGTATTGACTGATGGTAATGGCAATAACACACCTCAAGTATAAAGACGGATCTAGTGACTGTTTGTTCATTTCATTGAAGGGTCATATTTGATGTAACAGAGTGAGACAATCATCTTACGTAATAAGTTGCTTTAATAAACTATCTCACAATTAACAATAATTCCAGATTTTCAAACATTTGAAAATAAATACGATGCGAAATGTGTTTTCAATAACATTCGCTTAAAATAATTAATGAACATGGTAAAAACTGACCGACTCTATGAATGCTAATTACTAGTAAATGCAAATATTCCTAGTGACAACGCCATTATCGGAACTGATAAAACGTATTATCACCACGCTGTTTACGACGTTAACTATTGTGTGGGTAATAGAATCAATTATTCAAAAATTGCATTAATTGTCTTTATTAAAAACTATATTAACGCGCATGACAAAGTTCGACAGAAAAAATATAAATGTGTTCTATATAAATTCGATATGACTTCATTGTCTCGCGCAGATCAGAATTGTCTTGTTGTAGCTCTTTGGTAATTTGAACGAGTAATAATAGTATTTATTTATTCATTTAAATAAAAAAAATTGTACATGTATTGTAAGATATTACGAACATACTTATATGTTCACATTGGCGCTAATATACGAAGTCTGTCAATTTTAATTTGATAACTTTTCATTAACGAGTACTTTTAATGTTGAAATATCCGAAGAAAGGTTTTGAAGGGTTCCGCGAAGTTGCGTATTTTCAAACTCTAAGTAGTTGGAGCGAGCTTCTTTGGCGTCCCCAAAGGCCTTAGCAGTGTCTCGGTTGAGGCTTGTGGTGTGCGTGTCGTTAATGTTCACTCCGTTTCCCAACGATGACTGAAGATCCACTAACGTCTTAGCAGCCATTACAATTCTTTGCGGTGTGTCCACTAAATTAATGGGATAAATCAAAGGCTGTGCGTATATGGTCGGCCTCGGCATGAATTGCGTGAACGTTGAATTGAAAGAGTTATTTGCTGGGGCGGTATGAGCGCCCGTTAACGGTAAACGTGGCGGAAATAGCCCGGCTCGTTTCAGCGCTTCGATGGCGTTATTAACATGTCCGGATCGCAAACAGAATTGATCATGCAAGGCCAAATTTGCTTCGCTTAGAGGAAATTTGTTTTCATCTGGGTTAGCCGCTTTTGTTAAGTTAATTGGCGTGGCACTGTCCATCTGTTCATCTGGGCTAGGTTCTGCGTCAACGTTACTTCCATAGCTCTTATTTGTCCGGTCAGATGCCGGACTTTTTGTATGTTTCCTTCTCTCAGTACTGTCCAACATATCAGTAGCAGTTAGCTTGTCAGAATTGCATTGTTTTACCTGGACGGTGGTTGTGGGTGGTTTCATCTGTACGGGCCCGTTGTCGGCACATGTTAGATTAGGAGCGTCCAATGTAACTCGTGGTGTTGTTACTCCATCTTCGTAATTACGATGTGCATCGTATTCTTGTTTCATCCCTGTCACGCTTTCCACGTCCAAGACTCCGAATCTACGTTTGAGTGCCACTATTTCTGCTTTTAATTTAGAATTTTCTTTAGTCAGTTGCAATACCTTTGTTTCCATGATGATATCGTTGATTCTTCTTTTCTCCCGTGATCTCTTTGCAGCTTCGTTGTTTCTCCTCCTCTTTTCCCAATACACGGGGTCCTTGTTGTCGTCGGACGTGAACTCGCGTCTTTTTCTCGAATTAATGACAGCATCGCATTGCCACTGATTAGACGCATCGTAGACCGACCCTGGAGTTTGCGATGCTACGATTTGCCGGTTTAGGTGATTCGGCGCTGACGATCCAGCTGATGGTGACACATCTTTTCTTGGAGGGACTGAGAACGGGTTAGGTGCTTGCTGCTGCTGGTTGTAATTCGGAGCAAAACTAGTGTTTGGTACATCGTGGAATGATGACTGTGTCATTTGACTGCACGCCATTGAGACCTGTGCCATACTACCTATGGTGATGTGCCAAGAATGATGTCACGTTTCCAGGCAAATTTGATCTGAAAGATATAAAGATTGAATCATTCATTAATTAGCATATATTCCAACTTTTGACACCATCTACGAATTCACACTGCCACATGAGATCAGCCATTATATCTATGGGGAGGTTCAATGGGGGAAACAGATAAATACACAAGATATACAACGGTTATGCGATAATATAACTAGCTAAGATGATAGTTATTGTGCAAGTGGTTAATAATAATTAAGTATAATAATTTTGCAAAACCTTCATAACTAGATCTTAAAACATAAGTACAACTAAGTCAAATAACAGTATTAACCTTCCAAGGTCTAGGTGTTAAATAACAGTATTAACCTTCCAAGGTCCAAGTGTTAACATTGTCCCTGATAGGTGCGTGATTTCTATTGTGTAACATTGGACGCGGCAACCATGAGTGAAAGGGCATTGACAATCTCTGAACTACGTTGACAAGGTTCAACGCTAGTTACGTAAGCACGTGTGGAACCCCAATTAACAAGTTACGTCACAGTATGCGAGCATTGGCTTTGTTGTACGTGGTCAACAAAGCTGCGCGTGGCGTCCTTGTTAAAGCATTCAACGTCACAATGATTCACTTGCGTAATAATGAATGGGGTTGGCGAAGACAACCGGCAATCGTCATTTGCATACACGTTACACGTTTTGTTCTAGTCAGCATTGCTTGGACGAATAACAGCACACCCTAATCAGCATCACACTCATGCAATTAAATTAAATTATACGCTGTCTATTCAAGTGAAAGCACTGGTGTAAATTTCGATAGATAGCGCTGCAGATGTCAGCCTTGAGTTACGTAATCCCAAATCTCAGAAGGTCACCTGATGCTGGCACGTTTTAAAGCACATATCACAACAGTCATAACATGGAGCTGTATTTTGTTTGCAGTCAAACAGTTGGATAATATACACAATTAAATGTACGTGATAGTGTGCTGCGATTTGCATTACTTCGAAACACAAATTATTCTAGTATAGATAATATATCAGAATTATAAACCCTTAAAAGACACTGAAGAATTATTTGCGGGGGTTAGACAGACAAAGAAAACTCGAATTTAAAGTACTAGAATATCAATGAACTTAAAAGCAAAAGGTAGAACATAAATTCTATCTGTAATTTCATCAAGTGACCATGGAGTTAGAAGGGACGAATTTAACAACGTATGGGCATGGAGTTAGAAGGGACGAATTTAACAACGTATGGGCATGGAGTTAGAAGGGACGAATTTAACAACGTATGGGCATGGAGTTAGAAGGGACGAATTTAACAACGTATGGGCATGGAGTTAGAAGGGACGAATTTAACAACGTATGGGCATGGAGTTAGAAGGGACGAATTTAACAACGTATGGGCATGGAGTTAGAAGGGACGAATTTAACAACGTATGGGCATGGAGTTAGCTCCATGGTATGAGTAAAGGATAAAGGGCATTATGGACGAGACGTAACGTCAACAATACAAATGTTCTTCGTGTACTTTCATTGGTACACGGTCTACTAAATTATCGATGAACACAAATAATATGACAAAGTAATTTAACTTACATATTGGAATGCGTATAGGACCACGTGTGGCAAAGCTCTCGTCACATCCAAATGTCGGGCCGTTACTTACGAATTTAATTTAAGTTTAAGCAATGTTATTACGTAACACATTCACGCATGTGCATTACCACTCCGCTGTACATTCGTTACACAAAAAGTAGTTCCGACATGAAAGGAGTAAGGCCTTTTATACGAACGTATTAATGCGCATTCTATCATTTATGACCGCAAATGAGATGTGAAGTTGACGGCGGATATATTGAGCAACGGTGCCTGGCTTGTTCATTCACGAACGCGCCTGGTTGCCAGCTGATCCGTCTAAAAACCACTGCGTATTGTTTGGGTAGCACATTTTAATGCAATCCATGGGACAGACAATTAACACTAATGTGACGCACGGACTGACGATCATAATAAAGGTGTTTATTATGCTTTTCATACATGCACTGAAGAGCCACGATGAAAATAAACACCATTAACAACCCTTAGATAACATATAGATTGCGTCAGTGTAATTACACAATGACGGGGGAAAAATGAACCAGTAGTCATCACAATATCTAACCAGTACAAACTCAGACCAATAAAGAATAGAATAGAATAATGCTTTATTACATCCTTAATGAAATCTGACATTTCAGTTTTGGTAATTGCTGTATTAAAATAAGTTAGGTTAAGTTAGCGACATTGTTATTCAGTTGAAAGAATTTATCGACTCCAAACTGACACGTCTGCAGATTTCTTTTGAAGATCGGTTTACTAAACTGGAAAAACGGTCCGAAAATAATGTCAAAGAACTCAATAAAAGTTTGCAAAAAATCGAAACTCAACTGCATGAAGCAAATGTACACATCGCACAACTCGAACTGGAAAACAAAGAACTCAAGTCTCGTATCCGTAAAACCGAAATTTCTGCTGATCAACAAAATGGTTATTCGCGCAGAAGTAATTTGATTTTTAAAGGAATTGCTCAGGTTGATTCTAAGAAAACTTGGGACGATTCTGAAATTAAAGTTCGTGCCGTAATTTCGGAGCAACTTGGTATAGAAGCCGACTCTGTTGAAATTGATCGTGCCTACAGAATAAAGCGTGGTCCACTGCCTCAACCAATCGTTGTAAAATTTACCAAATATAAAGATAAGGATCGAGTATATCACGTGTCTAGAAACAAACTACGCGGATCTGAATATCGTATTTCTGAAGATTTTTCGCCTATGGTTCGCAAAGCAAGATGGAAACTAGGATCGTTGCTAGTGAAGGCAAGAAAAGACGGCAAGAAAGCGTCCATGAAATATGATAAGCTATTAATTGATAATGATATTTATGTGTATGACGACGAAACTGATGAAATTAAGCAAATTAAGAACGCATAGAGGTATGGCCAAGACCAGTATATGTACCAAAATAATGTTACTAATAATTGTATTCACTCATCTACTTTGTCATGTATTGTGTGGAATGTGAACGGTCTGAAAACTAAATGGACCAATCCTGACTTTCTGTTATTCTTATCTAAATATGACATTATTTTTCTTACTGAAACATGGAGCACACCTGAAAGCAAATTTGAAATTAATGGTTATGAAAGCTATCACAATTCACGTATCGAGCGCATGCGCTATGGTCGTACTTCTGGTGGCATTAGTGGCGACTTTAACGCCAGAACGGCAACGGAACCAGACTTTACTGAACATGACACCAGGGATTTTTTCGCTGATCAAGTAAATATGCCAGAACCAAAGTTACCGAAAAGGTCTTCCCAGGATCGTGCAATTAATCCATTTGGCCATTTATTACTAGATTTATGTAAAAACTCTAACTGGCCGATTATTTGAAGATAAAGGACTAGGCCATTTTACAGGTGCCAGTGTAATTGATTACGTCCTAACATGTTATGACAATTTTGAACTGTGTAGTGATTTTTCCATAGTTAATAGACCCGATTCTGACCACTTACCAATAACATTTACACTGAAAACTCTAACCCAAAACGAGAACGAATCCTCAATCGAGGGCAGTATTTTTACTAGATATAATTGGAATGTATCAAAAAAGGATCAATTCCATTCATTTTGGAAAGGTGAAACTGCAAAGCTCTTGGTAGAAAGATTTCACACTTTAGCAAATATGGGAAATACTATTGAAGCTGCTAATATCTTATCAGTCTGATTTGTTATTTAACGCGGCTGATGGCATGAAACGTAAATGTAAATTGCCACAGACTATACGAAAGTTTGATAAGAAAAGTAATTGGTTCGACGATGACTGCAAATATATGAAGCAACAGACCAGGAAAGCCCTAAATCAGTTTCGAAATGGTAGATCTGTTGTTAATCTTGAAAACTATATTACTCACAGAAATAATTATCGTATATTGCTAAGGAGCAAAAAGAAACTATTTAACAATCTCAAAAAACGTGAACTTTACATCTCTGCAATCAATCCGAATACAAAGGAATTTCGGAATTTATTAAATAGTAAGAAAAGTGGCCCATCTAAAAAAAAATCCAACCAAGCGCATGGCATGTTTATTTTTTTCAACTCTTTACGAGTACAGATTTGAATTATGGGAATGAAAGTAACATGTTTTTAGAAGAAGTTCAAGACTATCTTGATAATTTATTAATTTTGCCAGAGTCAAATGCAGTTATTGACTATCAGATTTTAGATCAAGCCATTACAATTGTGGAATTGGAACATGCCCTTAGTCGGTTAAATGCAAATAAGACAGCTGGTATTGATGGTTTATCGCCGGAAATATTTAAGCATATTCCTATGATTTTTAAACAATTACTTGTTAAACTTGTCAATACAATACTTAATACTGGTATAAGTTCCCTCCACAATGGGTGCATGGTTTAATTATTCCTGTCTATAAGAAGGGTGAAAGAGATTCAGTTATAATAACTATAGAGGTATTACATTATTGCCTTCGATTACAAAAGTTTTCAGTGATATTATATATCATCGTCTTGCACTATCCTATTGTGGAAGAACAGGCTGGTTTCCATAAAAACTATTCATCAGTTGACAATCTAATCATTTTATCAACCATTATTGATCGTAAATTATACTGCGCATTTATAGATTTTGAAAAGGCATTTGATAGGATTAACCACACCTTACTCTTTTATAAACTAACAAAATCGGGAATGGGTGGCAAATTATTTAAAGTATTGAAGTCCATGTACCAAGATACCAGGGCATGTGTTCGCTCCCCAGTAGGTATTTCTGAATTGTTCAAATGTGAAGTAGGAGTCCAACAAGGCAGTGTTTTATCGCCACTCCTTTTCTCTCTCTTTGTAAATGATCTTGGCGAATCAATACAACACAGCCACGCCGGAGTTTATATAACGTCTATAAAATTATTTTATTTGTTATTTGCATACGATTTGGCAGTTTTTAGCTCTTCCATTATGGGTTTACAACGTCTTCTGAATAATTTGGATCTATATGCAAATAAATGGAGACTAAAAGTTAATATTGATAAATCTAAAGTAATGGTATTTAGGCGTGGGGGCAGATTGAAATCAACTGAGCAATGGTGGCTTGCAGGACATAAACTAGAAGTTGTTTCTTATTATAATTATTTGCGTATATTATTGTCGAGTTCTGGGCTTTGGAACTATGCCCAGTCTAGTTTGGCCAAAAAGCGTCAGGATCGTTGTTTGCGATTAAGAAAAGTATTTCACAATTTGACGGCATTGATGTAAATATTGCATTTAAAATCTTTGATGGTAAAATCCTACCAATTTTAATGTACGTTAGCGAAGTCTGGGGCTTTCACAATGGCAATCAAGTTGAAATTATACAAAACAAATTCTGTCGATTTATATTGAAAGTCTATCATAATGCACCAAATTTGGCTATAAGGGGGGAGTTAGGTAGGTTTACTATTAAAACGTTTAGACTTGTTAGGATTATTAAGTACTGGCTTCGCATTTTATCATTACCCCGACACAGACTGGTATATTTATGTTACATGTTTCAGTACCATGAAGCAGAAAGGGGTAAAAAGTGTTGGGCCCTGAATTTAAAAATGTTACTTCTTTCTTATGGCCTGGGTGAGGCATGGTACAACCTAGGGGTGGGGAACTCTGAATACTTTGTTAAGCTTTTCAAACAGCGATGCTTGGACATTGATATTCAAAATTGGCAAAGTGGACTCGAGCTATTTCCGAAGCTGTGCTTTTATAGAAAATTTAAATATATATTTGGTCAAGAGAATTATTTTAAAACAGTCCAAAAAGACTGTTACAGGGAAGCATTGTGTCGCCTAAGAATTTCTGCTCATTGTCTACGTATTGAAACTGATAGAAAATTCCATAATACACGCACAGAAAGAGTTTGTATTTTATGTAATACCAATTGTTTAGAGGACGAGTACCATTTTTGCATTATCTGTCCGTTTTACCAAGAGTTGAGATCGAAATACATCCCAAGTTATTATTATACACTTCCCTCACCCGAAAAATTTATATCACTATTACAATTACAAAATGCAGTAATCTTGCGTAACATTTCTAAATTTATTTTTCTCGCCACAAAAAACGTAATACAATTATTTTGGTCTGATAGTTCATGTTCTTTTCATATTTTCTTGTTCTTTTTCAGTCACTGTAAAATGACATTGTCCTCTGTAACATTTTATATAATTACAATGAGTATACCTTGAGGCCGGAGGCCTACAGTATTATGAATACATTTATTATTATATTATATAAAATAAGTTAACTTATTCAATGGAAGGTAGTAGCCCTATTACCTTCCATGGTTATACGAATGTCCTTCATGAACTAAAAGTTGTTATCCCCGTGTACTACGCATATTGTGCCATATTTGAAGTTCTTACTCCTCAAACGATCGAATAAATTTATAAGAAACCCATTATAAAACTCATCAAATCAACATGTGCTGCAATTGTAGCCATGGAAGATAGAAAGACCAACCACGAATCGCTGTACTAAATCTGTGTTGGGCACTATTTACTATTTTCAGAAACTTACTTTATTTTTACCTGAAATCACTCATGACTATAAAATGTTGAAAAACTACTTTCCAACTTTATTGGTCACGGCCACCGTCCCTTCGTTGAAGGACGGTGATCACGGCACAATGGCCTATATTTCGGTAATTGAATTTATAATGCTTTCTCTCAACGCTTTCAACGTGTTGTACGATAACAACATTCATACCGTAATAACTACGTTAGTGAATCTCTAGGTAACCATACACATGCACTTTATTCACCTTAATATATCTCTACGGACACATCTAATATTCTTAGGAATTTTCTGGAACGTTTATCTCTCCAAAATTACCAGAACTAATTTTAAAATTATGAATTACAGTTTTATGTATTTTTGACCAATTTCCAACTGAAAATAGCCACCAAAGTATGACTGAATGCAACCACAATTTCATTGTTTCTATGGTAACGAGTTCTCTACTACGGTCTTTGTGGTGGATCTTTTTTTGTATTAGGGACTGTGATGTGATTTGGTTTTGTTCTCTCAGAAAAAGATCAAGATTCAAGATTTCCGCCTCGTTATATTACTTTTATAACGTGTTATGTCTAATAAATATAGACTGTATTAATATTATTACAGTACATTTTATGTTTATTCTGAAAAGCATTGGTAAATATTAGTTTCCGTACAGTGTTACGTAATGTGTGGATAGTTTGCCACCTGCAGATCACCATTGGCAGATCTGTCAGTGTTTACGGGGAACGTGATAACAATATGCGAATTATTACAGTGCCAATCGCACAGCCATATAAGTTTTTCTAAGTTCCAACTGTTCGTTAAAATTTGAATCATCCGACTTTCGCGGTAACTTTTCTTTCGCCATTTACACTCCAACAACAAGTTATTTTATTGAGAAAACAACAAAAAATAAACAAGGGACTGTATGCAAGTCTAACGAACATCAGGTTTTATCATAGATTCTATAGATGACTATGGTTTTAGTTTTTCCTCCCGGTTTTAAACGCATATTTCGCAAAACGATTCCAAGTAGAATAAACAGGAATATAGTTGAAAAGAACACGTACATTGTCAACAAAACAACAGTTTTATACCGGTAATATCAGAAAGTCAAATTCAATCATGCAAAACTAATCTAAAAACAAACAACTGAGACGACATTGCATAGTGTTGGTGATAACTTACAGCACTCATAATTTCGGCACCAAAAATAAATAACCCCACCATGCCGGCTTAGCCCTGAGTTTAGAGGTTATGATAAAGATACAACCATTTCATACGGAACATTTGGAAATTGTTATTTGATATATTCTCTTTGCTCCTACTACAGTAATTGTATAACATTATTCGCTATAATAGCAGTTTCACTTTGATGTATATAAAATGAGTTCCAATGATTATTTTAAGTTTTACTGATGTGACGTGATTTGTTGATTGCGTTCGCGACTCGGAGGACAGCAACTTCGATTTATGACCTGACGAAGTCTGCAATTACAGTTTATTTTACACTATTATGGGGTTTTGTAGTTGCATGTTACCATGACTACCTGGGTAAAACTATTTTAGTTGATCATTTCAATGAAAGACTACATGTTGGTTCTAAGAAAAGTTACACAACAAGAATGTGGACGTCATTAAAATATGTCTTTTTAAATTAACGAGGTAATTGTTCTATTTATTTATTTCAATGAGGTTTATAATATTATATTGTTGTTGTTTTTATTTTTGGAGGGGAATAGTTTTAATTTATTATCTTTCATTTACAATTTTACACGGCATCGGTTTATCGGAGATGGAGTTGGGGCCCGAGCCGTACCGATCGAAACTACGTCCTCTATCGTTACAGCAAATTGCATATCAAATTATATATAATTTAAAATTCTGGCTTGACGAAGATGTACGCGACCAGCCAATTCGGCAGGATGATGAAATACAGCATAGTGGCAAGTGTTTGCCATCTGGTGGTCAGCTATCAGCACTAAATATACATAGAAACCTGAAGGAAAATAAACAATATCTACTCCGTGATTCTGGGTTTATATCATACGTATTGTACGGATTTACAGTCATTTTTCTTTCAATTCACATTCGTTCTACATGTTGATTCGTCCCACAAGTAAGTCGATTCATTCCAATTCACATGTCTCAACACATTCGTCCTAATACACTTTCGATTTTGGGGTAGGCGAAAAATTCTTTCTGCCGAACGTCATTGGTATTTTGAAAAAGTCAAGATACTGTATCCAAGACGCATTGGCAAACAATCTTTTCACTAACTGGTTCAGTCTAAGGGAATATTATGTACATTTTTGAACCACACAAAAATTATAGTACTCAAAAGCGAATATTTTTGTACATAAGTGTAGTAGAACGCATCAACATACCGGGTAGAAGAAGTATGAATGTGCATCAACTAGAGTTTCAAAAACTATGATAATCAAATATACCAAAAAAAAAAAAAATTAATGTATAAGCATTTCTTTTTATTTACAAAGTCAAAATGTACTACAGAGAAAGTTGATAACTGAACTATATCAAAGGCAGAAAGAGTACAGAAACTACAACTGGTAAATTTGTTATACGAATAAAAGTACTGCAGTTTAAGAGGTTGGTAAAAATTATAATATCTTCATATGCATGTTCTTTGAAATACCAGAGAAAATTGCACAAAATTTGTTCATCAAAACAAATTCTACAACTTCCGTATTAGCAAAATAATTGAAAGCAAATTCAACGATAATACATTTTTTTTATATTGTCAACTGTTGTATCTTTCTAAATTTTTATAAAATAAACAGTTTTTCGCACTGAACAAAAGTCAACTCAATGCCTGTATTGCAGATTATAACCCTACTACCGGTACATGTATTTATCAATTATAAAGCAATTTTGACATTTAAACATATCAAGCCCATGCCAAAATTGTGTGGTGATGTACATTTTTATCTTTTATTTTCTGTTTACAGTAATTTTGGCAGGAACCACCCAAAAAGTCAAGAGCAGCCATTTTTGAAGTAACATACATGCTGACCTGATTTAATCTGTTTCTTTGATCTAAGAAAACACATTTGCATTTGAAAATAGATCTGTATTATAAATAAATTCTCTGATCAAGATGCTACCACAATCAAGATGAAAGTGCAATAAAAATCTAGACATGGAAATAGAAAGTCAAATAATTGGAAATAGTGAATATAAAAAACAGTTCTAGATTGATAAGTTTCATGGTGTTTAATTAATCAGAATTAATGACATGCTGAAAAGCATTAAAATCATGAATGATGACTGTGAAGGACATTCACAACTCCAAATACAATTAATTATAAGATGAAATCCAAATGGCAAGGCAACAAGCTACCATTAAACAGTGCAGTTACTGAACTACTTTCTCACACAAAATGAGTCAATGAGCCATTTAACATTAATTCCAATGGTAAAAATGTTTCATCACATATCATAATGTGTTTAGTTACTTATAGTGAAAATAAGGTACCGGGGTACTCACAAATTATTAGCAACAATTGATGGCTATTATTTTTCTATGATATCATTTTTTTTCAGACAGTTGTTCTAGTGCAAAAATAAATGAAAAGATGATGACTGGTAATCAAATCAATAAATTTTGTAACAAATTTAAATAACACAAGTGTGATAGTTTTGGCATATTTAATAGATTGAATTACCTCATCATTTTTGAATTCGCTGTAAGCAAGCACTTGGGGTAGGGGAGATAAAGTGGCGGGTGGGTTGGTGCCTGTTATGTACATAACTTTACACTAACTGCAGTGAATTTGCGATATATATAAATCAGAACTAATAGTGCGAATGGAAACAAGTGATGAAAATACATTGAATCACAATATCTATCTGTACGGGAAATGGAATCCACTTGGAAATGCGTTTTCATAACCAACCAACCAACCTACCTACCTACCTACCCATCCAAAACTCACCCACCTACCTATCAATATGAAAGTTCATACTGTCACCATACTTGCCCAATTAATAGCGCATGTGCATATGTAAATGACAGAGGTGAGTCAGAGGTCAAAGTGTTGGTTTACAAGTGCTTGTAATAGAGCAAATATGGTAGTTATATTTGTAACATGCTGTGTGACAACATGACTGCAAATATTGTGCATTATTTTACTATATACCACACCCTTTAACAATCCCACAAAATGGGGCAATAGATGAGACAAATATGTCAACCCTGTACTGTTCTTGTATTCACATAATATTCTATTTCACTAAAGGTCTGGTTTTATCTTCATCAGCACAAGAAGTTGCTTTGTATTTTTGAACTTCAGCCATATACTCAGTCCATGCACTTGTTTTACCTTTTGTATCCTGAAAAACAAAAACAGATCCTTAATTGTCATACTGGAATTAACTTTTGCTGAAAATTTTAGTTTATTTTGACAAATTGATTTATTTTAACTACCAGTAATTTGTAAAAAATTATATGTGCACACAAAACATTAAGGGGGGTATTCTCAACTGAGTGTCCTTGTATTAACAGTTGACCTTGCAGTCAGCTGTAATTTTGACAAAAATTCTTGAAAAATAAATGTCTATTGCGTAAAACGAGGGGGTGAATGTGAAATGGGTGTGTAATTTTGTGTTATACATTCAGGGCAGTGCGTTCACATTCAAGCAAATTCAACTCCTTCGGCTTTAGCATCATCAACAATGAAACCAATGTTGCAATATTGTAGCATCCAGTACCTCGGAGAGTGGTTGAAATCATGTTATTTTGGATTTATAAAATATTTGGTAGCAGCTTGTGAATCCATAGCTGGGGCCAGCATTTTTGCAATGCCACACCGAAGACAATCTGATTAAAATCTGATGTAGTGTACAGGCTTTAATTATTTTGGCTATAAACTTGTTTTAATTTTATTTTGTATTACTTTTGTTATTAATGCCCTTTTATTTTATTATTTTACTTTGATTTTGATTTTTTTTAATTCCGCCCTACCTACATCTGATCCGACGCCTATGTAAGTCCCGTTCAAATCTCGCGTAAGTAACAGCCAATCACAGTCCCCCTTTTATACAGGCTGTCGGTTGCTTACTTTTCAGTGTATACGGGCAATTCTTCTGTACATTTATATTTTGCCCACTTGAATAAACCATTAATAGAAAATTGCTAGTATATTTTTATTTGCAAAAGAAATTCCACAGCATTTTACAATTTTTGTCATTTCATTGAATATTTTTTTCACTTCCAACAAATGTGTACACTTCCAGATACATCTTCGCCAGCCAAGGTTCGTTCATTCAGTCATCGCTTCAATTTTACATCACTGAGCATAATTATCTAGAATGGAAGCAAAAAAAAAGTAAATCGTAATGATTAGAACACTGTAAACAGCTATAGTAAACAATGCAAACTGATTTTAAATTGTATAGCGGTCACCGGCCCACGGCATCGACGCAGAAAATTGGAGCAAAACAATATTTCCTGATCAATTGCGATGTGTTCCAAATAAAAAAATATTTTATTCCAGTCCAAATCAGCTCATTTACTTTAATAAAGTGTTATTGTATAATGTACAAAATGTTGATACAATTTGATGAATATTTACAGCTACGGCTTCAATACCGTAGACGATTTTGGCCCGATCTTCAACAAAACATCACCCGTCTCCAGGGCCGGCAACTGGAAAAAGACACTGGTGTTCGGTCGAACCGGTGGAAACAAAATCGTCACTCCTAGAATAACTATGCAAAATAACGATCTAAAGTCGAACCATTCGAGCCACAATATTAACATAAAAATGACTTTCGTTGCATTTGACAATGATAAACTTACCGAAAAGCCGTGTTTTTTTCGGTCGGTATAATCCGCCATTTTATTTGAGTGTGTTTGCCATCAGACTCTGCCCGGTGACGTCATCATGTGCGCTATAAAAGGAGGTCTGTGATTCGTTGACTAAAATCGTCGATAGTGGGTCTCGTTGAAATCTCGTTACATAGGCATCGGTTCAGATGTAGGTAGGGCGGAATTAAAAAAAATCACAAAATCAAAATCAAAGTAAAATAATAAAATAAAAGGGCATTAATAGCCAAAATAATTAAAGCCCGTACACTACATCAGATTTTAATCAGATTGCACCGAAGACTGCCAATTTTTTTACCATCTTTCATCACAGCTATTGCATTTCTGTCATGAAAATTATTTTTCTGTTGTTGGAGAAAAAAAACACAACTTCCTATTTCAAGTCCACCGCGATATCCATAGTGGAACATTCCAACCGCCGGAACTTGCTGAATGGTAACTTTCACCATGATTGAAGAGTCTAGTCTGATAAGAAAGCAATGTTGACTTGACCTCTATGATGAAACACTAGTAGTGATATCATTCTTAGCCACTCATAGCAGATGCTAAAAAGTCAAAAATGATTGCCAGACGGTAAACAAAAGCATTTATAAACCCTTATTGATTGATAAACTTTTAGAGCACAGGCTTGACTATACCTTCAGTGGTCACTATACACAGGTCTGACTGTACCTTGGATTGTCACTATACACAGGTTTGACTGTACCTTGCATTGTCACTATACACAGGTCTGACTGTACCTTGCATTGTCACTATACACAGGTCTGACTGTACCTTGGATTGTCACTATACACAGGTTTGACTGTACCTTGCATTGTCACTATACACAGGTCTGACTGTACCTTGGATTGTCACTATACACATGTTTAACTGTACCTTGGATGGTCACTGTACACAGGTTTGACTGTACCTTGGATTGTCACTATACACAGGTCTGACTATACCTTGGATGGTCACTATACACAGGTTTGACTATACCTTGGATGGTCACTATACACAGGTCTGACTGTACCTTGGATGGTCACTATACACAGGCTTGACTATACCTTGGATGGTCACTATACACAGGTCTGACTGTACCTTGGATGGTCACTATACACAGGCTTGACTATACCTTGGATGGTCACTATACACAGGTCTGACTGTACTTTGGGTGGTCACTATACACAGGTAGACAATGCAGAATAGATGTTTAATACTCACCAACTTATCATCAGGTTTTTGTTTCTTGACTTGACCAGTCTTAAGCGTCAGACCTTTCCTCTTGCCAACCTGACGAACAGAACAATCATACTACAACAGATTAATAGAAGATTCTCTCAATTCTTTCCAGAGACAATAGCAATACAAGAAAGTAAATTGTCTTTGCTGGTATGCACACAGTGACATGCTTGACTCCTTTCACACATTCTCGTCTTCTGGCACATGTCAGACTGTTGGGATAAAAGTTAGAAAACTGAACTGTAACAAACCAAGAGGTCCAGAAAACAATGAATGACCTTTGACTTTGAATAATATCCAGGAAAACCCATGAAGGTAAAGTACTGTACTTTACCTAAGCCTAGTTACTGTAAAGTACTGTACCCGGATATGTTGTCCTTTCATTTTTGTTGAGAATAGTACTAACGGGTAATAAAGTGTCACATGAATTTAGAACAGGGTGATTGTGGACTGACAGTACTGTATTGGGATGCCATTGCAGGTACTTGTAGACATAAATAATATGTAACACTGTTGGGTGCAGTACCGAATATAGACGTACACCTACAATACAGTGCAGATGTATGTAAGGCGCAGCAAATATTATAACAAATAGCGATAAGATGTTATTGGTAGAATTCACCATATAGTGGAATATTTCTAATTGAAATGTCTAAAACCATGCCTCATATTATTAATTGGATTATTATCCAACAAATATTGAACTACAGAGGACTGTCGCCTCATTTCAGGGTTAGTCTCTTTTTACTGAAGAGTTGATCTTGAATAGTGATCCTTTAATTCACATGAAAAGAATCAAGAAATAGTGAAAATAAATCTCAGCAAAACAAAAAATTCAACAATTTGACAGAAATTTGAACCTCAGTCATGAATGCTGTGGATAAGCATGTCATGAAAGCTGTGGATATGCATGACATGAACGTTGTGGATAAGTGTCGCATACGACTTATTTACCACTTCCGTGTCACTGAGAATGTTCTAGAACCGTACTGTGTCTGGGTGGAATATTCTAGATTTTTTTTAGAAACTGGTTGAATAAGTAATAGAACACTGTAGGAGGCAATAGAAGGTAATGGAACATTCTAGAAATTTGTAGTAAGTGCCAGACTCATTATGTATGCTGATGTAATGGTCTATTTATAGCAGTGGAGGTATATATTTGTTGTTCAGCACTGAGTTCAGATCGGAGATCTCGTTGAATTGTGTTGGAGTTTAAGTATCTAGTTATTGGAGGTTTGGAGTTTACCGCGTTATTGTACTTGATGTTTGCAGAGTATAATAATACCAGTACCAGTTGAAACCTCATCTGTTGGCTCCGTGTTCGTATGTTATCATCGTTGCCAGGGAAGTCTTTATGTTACTGTTGCCATTTTGGTATTTGAACCATCACACCTGTACTATACCAATTACGGTAATATTACCTTGCGTGTGACAATAAGCATGTCGTGTATGCTTTGGATAAGCATGTCATGAAAGCTGTGGATATGCATGACATGAACGTTGTGGATAAGCATGTCATGAATGCTTTGGATAAGCATGTATCATGAATGCTATGGATAAGCATGAATGCTATGGATAAGCATGTCATGAATGCTAGGATAAACATGTCTTATTACACTATTAATTAATATCAATGCATCAATTAACTGGTGATATTATTTGTAAACCAATTTCAATTTTTTAGTATTAGTAAATAAAATACCATTTTTTAGTGAACAGTGAAAATGAAAAATATTAGATATGTTACTTATTTTATGCATGTATCCAAAAGAATTTTGTAATGAATGTCAAAAATAGATCCTGGAAAAGAAACAAATCCAACAAATAATAATAATAATAATAAGACCCTTATCTATCTCAATAATACACTTTCATTGGCAAAAGAAGCCAATTGGTGATGCTTCAGTCATTGGACAATTTACTGCCATGAATTCATTTACAACGTTGTGATTGGTCATTTTTTTTCAACAGTTATTTGAAACTTATGAAACATTTATAAATACTCTCATGCCTTCATGAAAACCATACCCCACTTTTTTATAAATATTTATAAATTTCAATGGTATTCATCAAACATCATTTGAAAATAATCAAATGTTCCATCGGTCAAAACAATGAAGGGCATAAAGCAGTGAACATCATAAACACCTTATAAATAAACAGTTTTATCAATTAAAATGGATTTTAAAATTCAAATTGACCAATCCAGAAATAGTATTCAGACATTATCATTTATAGTACTGATTAATAACAATGAATTAGTTCAACATCATCCAATTAAGTAAGCGCTTCATTTTGAGTAAATGGAGAGTTCCAGTTGCTATGTTACGTGAAGGCACACTATGGGTATAGATTAGTTAATTATTATTATGATTATTCAGCTGTCATAATGGAAATTTTACTTGTTCCAAGTTCTGATAGAACTACTCATAATTATTAATATCAAGCCCTATCATAGGAGTATGTACATATTGATAAAACGATCATGACCAGACAAGAAAAACAGCTGAATTTATGTATGAGTGTGGTTAATTTGGCATGCATTTGACCCCTAAAAACAAAACTGTGATTTCATGGTTTCTTACGAAAAAGTTCAGTCGTGATTTCTTGGCTGTGGTCGAAGCAGCATTGGATGTTTCTTCTGATGTTTGGTTCGCAGTAAACACAACCGTGTCAGCTGGAGTTGTCGTACTGCTGGAAGACGTCGCTTCGGACTTATTTGTTGCTTTGCGTCGCTGTTCCTGCTCAATTTTCTTTTTGAACAATTCCATAAAACTTCCATCGTTGGTGAAAGCATTCTTGTTCACCTTTTCATCTTCTTCGGCGTCACTTGTCGGCGTTTTAGTGACAGAAGTCTTACCATCACGATTATATGCCGTCATTTTTGATTTAATAATTGACTACTTAAGTGCATTGAAATAGTATTGAGGGAAAATTAATCAATCATTCAACTTTCCTCGCCTATTTTACGCGATTTACTAGTAACTATGAACAATAATTAGACCAGATTTGTCTAAGTAATTTCCAAAAACCTACTGTAGTTCATTCGGGTGTTGAAGAATTTGTTCACACGGATTCTACAAACAACGTAGCTAGGGGAGCTTGTGTTTCTATTTACTGAGGGCGCTAGCATGAAGCTAGCCTTAGATTCAGCCTCATATTCAAATTCAGAATACAGCCCTAGGTTCGAATACCTTTAGTGTCAAACTGATAGTTTTTCATTATTTATAATATGTATGTTTTAATATATTTGATTTAATTTGATGTTATATGAAGTTATGCATATAGTTACTCATATTTTTTTTATAATTACATATCATCTTTTGAATAAATTAAATTTCTAGAGACCATCCTGTGTAATGTCAGTAGGATTTGTTTCTTTTTCTGTTATTGAATTGTGATAACTAGTTCTATTTTTTTGGGAATTGCATGTATGTTTCGAATCTGAGGCTGGATTTTAAATACTAGACTCAATTTGAGGCTCGGCCAGCTTTAGTCTGGTTCCCTGCCCAAGTTTTCACCGCTGAGGGCTCAACCGCCCTCAGCGTTGAAATGGGGCAGGGAACCAGACTAGGCCAGCTTCACTCTTGTATCGAGGGCGCTCTTCAAGATGGCAGCCCGCAGATCTGAAAACGTGTTGAATTTAGAAGGTTGCAATTACTTCCGCCAGCGGCTTATCTTGGCCACATTGAGTGGAAAATCAGTCAGAATAAAGAAAATTAGACACAAGGATGATGAACCGGGTATAAGAGGTAAGCATATACCATTCCTTGTATTCAACTTATTATCTTTTTTTTTTTTTTATGCCTTTTTGTTCCCTTACTCTTTATGTGGTTATTTTTCTTTTACTAATATCTGATTTGTAACCCTTTTCATCCCCTCCGGGGGATGTTGTGTGTTAATAAATAAATAAATAAATAAATAAATAAATAAACCATCCCTGAGGACCTTCCACCGTATCAGTCTATCACTTCTTCAGTATATCGTAGACAGTACTTGTATACTTTGTCCTCCGGCATAAATATCGGATAATAATAATAACTTTATTACACAACTGCACCATCGGTGGGTGCTGTATGGTAAGGATACAGATCAGAAAAAACAAACACAAATAAACAAAAACAACAAAAGTTTCAAAATTACAAACAAAACAAAGGGTATATATAAAATACGTATTACAATTAGGTATTATATTAAGTATTTTGCAAGTGCAGTACTACTATTTATGATGCGAGTGAATATTAAATTTCGGTTAGTTGTACTACACATTTCTAATTTACAGTCTTCTAAGAGGGTATTTCTTTCTTGAGTGAAGAAGCAACATTCAAGGATGAAATGTTTTTCATCTTCTACAGTACCTGTGTTGCATTTTTTACACAATCAGTAATTTGCCTCCATTCTTGGAAATTTTCTCCTGCCCAATTCAATTTCCAAATTATGGTCACTAAGTCTAAACTTGGTAACCATTCTTCTCAAATTGAAGTCCTAAATTTCTGTCAAATATCTTTCAAATTCATATTCCATTTTAAACAAATTATACGTTCTTAGTTTGTTTCCTGAATTTCCGTTTTTTGGGACATGACTAAGTTGCTGGTACATGCTGGTACCATGTTTGTATATATTTATTTTTTAATTTTTCTTCCAACAATTTTGTTAATTCAGCGATGTTTCCCACTTTATATATTTTATTTACTTCAGATAAGTCAGCATGTCCAAGAATTGTTTTAACATGTTTTATCCAGCTTGAGTTTGAAGACACTGTTTCTTTAAGTGCACTTTTTAGAATATGATTTTCAGGTAACAAAGACAATCTGTGCCAATATTTAATTAGCTATAAAGTTGCCTTAATCCTTAAAGGAATTCTACCAATTTCGAAAGCGTGAGATTGTAATGAAAATTTTGTTCATTAATGCTGTATGATAACGCTTTCTCTGGGGCCTTCAGAGTCCCGTGTTGACTATGTCTCGGCCCATTTACTTACTTACTGTCAGTATCTGAGAAGATAGTAAAAAAAAAAAAAGCTAAAAATCAGTTACCCGTGCCAAGAGAGCCGCAGAACCAAAACAATCTGTCAGCCGTCGTCGTCCACAGAAGCGATATGATTTTACACATCGAAATTGAGAATCGCCCATTCTGGGCTAGTACCATTGTCAATTTTTGGGGAGTGGAGAACCATTTATACAGGGGACGCTTCTGTAAGAAATTGTTAAAATTGTCCAATAGGTTACTAGTATTTATTAGAGATGCCCGGGAACCAAAATTGATGATGTAAATCACTCTCGCGACAAAAAAAACACGGCGATAATGGCCAAGGGAGTGTTTCAAAAACATATTTTATACAAATCAGTCCACCAATTTTTAATTATATGTTTCTATCATAAAATGTCAAAATCAAAGACGAATATTGGTTTCAGGCCTAGAAGAAGGGTAAATAAATCACTCCAAACAATTTCTGGGTAAAAGTATGAAAATTTGCTATGAAAATCTGTCGCTGCTGGTAAATAGATAAATTAAAGAACTACTCGCCGGCTAAAATATGACCTTATACAGATATCCTGAGTAAAAAAATTTTAGAAAAAAATCAAATTCTGGAATAAACTGAGTTTTATAAAGAAAGAAACGCATAGCACTGACGATGTCAAAAATAGCGACTGTGTACTGATCATGTGACAATTCTTTGCCAGGGAAGGAGGCCAATTCACACCTACATGTACATGTGATACAATGATTGATTTCAGACCAGGGATAGAGGGACTATGTATCATGCATTTTTTTTATACTGCTTATTGACATACTGCACCACAAAAATAACTGATTTGCAGTAATTCATCAAGACACTTCACTATGTGGTCAGTGATATTCACTAAATTTGTTATATGGTGTATATGGGTCTTTTCAAACTGGCTTTGCAATTCCTATCACCAATTAGATATACATGTAGTATCACAGCATTTCAGCTCATTTTTAACAAATCCCAAATCACTCTGGATGTGTACTATAGCTACATTCACATGGCAGCATTACTCATCAAGTAACAGGAGATTATCTCCAATGCATTTACACGGTCATGGGCCAAACGAGAGCCGGGATCTGCCAGAGTTAAATTCAGTTCGGTCAGTGCCAAACAGATCAGTGCTGTCAAATACTTAGTATGAAACAACATGGCTGAAAACGATTTTGATGTCGTGCTGGTGTTGTTGTTTCTTTACAAGGCACGTTGCTGTTGAGCTGGGAGAAAAAAGAAACAGTCATTAGTCTGAGACAATGCACTGGTGTTATGATATAATTATCTTGAATAAACAGGATACACAGCAGCTAAAATACGCTGAATGGGTCATAGCCCATTCATCATTGTTGTCGTCAAAAAAATCCCCATGTTGTCACACGTCTGATAAGAAAGTAATTCCTAGCCAATCAGTAAAGCAGATGCTTAAAGGTCAAAAATGATTGACAGATCTTAAACAAAAGTTTCGTGTGCTTTTGTTGCAGAGCCATCCCATTTTCTTGTCTCTTTATTCTGATTAGCCGTGAATTAAAAGTGCCAAGTTATCAGACAGCGAAACTTGTGATTAGACATGAATTAAAAGTGCCAAGTTATCAGACAGCGAAACTTGTGATTAGACGTGAATTAAAAGTGCCAAGCTATCAGACAGCGAAACTTGTGATTGGACGTGAATTATAAGTGCCAAGCTATCAGACAGCGAAACTTGTGATTAGATGTGAATTAAAAGTGCCAAGTTATCAGACAGCGAAACTTGTGATTAGACGTGAATTAAAAGTGCCAAGCTATCAGACAGCGAAACTTGTGATTAGACGTGAATTAAAAGTGCCAAGCTATCAGACAGCGAAACTTGTGATTAGATGTGAATTAAAAGTGCCAAGTTATCAGACAGCGAAACTTGTGATTAGACGTGAATTAAAAGTGCCAAGTTATCAGACAGCGAAACTTGTGATTAGACATGAATTAAAAGTGCCAAGCTATCAGACAGCGAAACTTGTGATTAGACGTGAATTAAAAGTGCCAAGCTATCAGACAGCGAAACTTGTGATTAGATGTGAATTAAAAGTGCCAAGTTATCAGACAGCGAAACTTGTGATTAGACATGAATTAAAAGTGCCAAGCTATCAGACAGCGAAACTTGTGATTAGACGTGAATTAAAAGTGCCAAGCTATCAGACAGCGACTCTTGTGATTAGATGTGAATTAAAAGTGCCAAGCTATCAGACAGCGAGCGAAACTTGTGGATTAAAAGTCCAAATTGTGAGCGATGACATCGATGAACTTCTGGACAAAGGATTTTTTTTGACGACTGCAGTGATGCCGACTTGGACATTGAGGGTTTTGACTTTGACGAAGATGACAATGAACATACAAATAGAGATCTGAGAAGTTTTTTAAAACAACTATGAACTTTGGTGTAAATTAGTAAATTATTATTGATCTTGTATGACAGTTGATCCGGTATTTGTCAAAACTGAAAATAATTTTATCCCTGACGTTTTAGTTCATTTTGAGTTCACGTGCATTGGGCGTGATTGTCAACAGGGAAACCCTAATTCAATTGATTTCTCACTGTGGAGTTTTATTATTTCTGGTTTATTTGTGAAATTATAAGCAATAAATTATTTTTGTTTTACTTCTAATGTTGCATACGGATATTGTTCATTTAGTTCTGTTGCTTTTTGAGTCCCCCTTCAGATGCAGTCCGAAAACGGCGACTTATGTTTTAACCTCCTTGTGTTTGTCTGTGCTTGCGTGTGTGCGTGCGTCCGGACCTGTATCTTAGAAATGCCTGGACTAATCACAATCAAACTTCACACATACATCATACATGATTTTAAACATATGCACGTCAATTTGTTTCACGATCTGATTCAAGATGGCCGAATGGCAGCCATTTTTGTGCTAAAAATCATCAAAATCAAGCATTTCTCGGCTGGATTTTGTATCCCTGACTTGTTTTGACTGATTATATACATGTATTCAAAATGGCTGATTTTGAATGCTGTTCCAGAGCAATATCTCCAGTGTTCGAAATTAACCGAAAATCATAACAGGCCCGAAGGACCTATGTCAAATTTAAACTGTAGGTCTTTCTAGCTAACTGTAGGCCCTGATATTTAACAAAGACTAAACGGATAATACAAAACCTTTATTTACTAATCAATCAGATATATTATCTGCAGCCTCAAAGACGTCATCATCATTTCTTTCATCGTCACTAAACTCATCAAAATCTTCAGAAAAAACACTGTCATGAGCACTGGCCGACTCTGAATCTGACATGCATTTTGCATCGTGCTCACAATCATTGGCGTCAGCCTCATCTTCTACAAGGATCAATTCTGCTGCACGATCCTCGACAAGGCCGGCAATACATCACCTTGTTATCAAACCTTGTTGTTGTTGTTATCAAAAAGTAACCAGACTTTGAACTCCGCCTGCCAGCTAACTTGGAATGTGCGTGGTTTACGCCTAGCCTGTTCGTATTCTTGCTGTTTGTCACGCCTTTCTTGTGCGGTTTTCACACGTTTAGCAGCAGGCTCCTGGCAGTTTAAAAGTTGCCACATACTTCGATGTAGACATAACTCTGCAGCGTGTTCGATGCAAATCAAAGATGGCGGAACATAAAATGTATGCGCGAATTCTATTGGTTTGAATCGGAGGCTTGATCGGCCTACATCCAATCAGATCGTTTGTTACAGTTCCCAAGTTCGGCGCATTTCGCGATCATTCAGCGAGCTTGAATTATGACTCGTATGCCCAGGTCGATGAGTGATGCCATTTGTTGATCAAACGTGCAAGAAAACGCAATTTTGAAACAATTCTGGAGTTACTATAGATATTTATTATATATTTGGTCTTACAATCATACTAAATAATGGAACATTTATTTAAAATATAAATTTATGGTCGGTCACAAGGACTGATGGTTTTTCACAGCTCTAGGCCCTTTACACCCACTGTCGGCGTGAGGCCGACGGACCGACGCTAATTTCGAACACTGAATATCTCTCAAGTAAGCAAATAACACTGAATAAACGGCAAGGTAATTACTATGTCTAATTATAGTAAACAAGTACTGCGTGCGTGACTCGAACCGGCGCTCGCGTACGGCACCTAATCGCCTAGCTTCATGCCACTACACGTCTTCCCCTCGGCCACCGGGCATTCCCAAAAAAGGATGCTTAATAACCGAGCTTATTACGTGCAGAGAACATGAAACCCGTCCACACGATCTGCGCCACACAGTGGCATGAAGCTAGGCGATTAGGTGCCGTACACGAGCGCCGGTTCGAGTCACGCACGCAGCACATGTTTACTATAATTAGACGTAGTATTTACCTTGCCGTTTATTCGGTGTTATTTGCTTACTTTACTTCCTATGTCGACAGCAACTATGAGTTTAAAATATCTCTCAATATGGACAAGTACTTGTTTGACGATCAGATACAAATGTCAATCATGTTAATGTTAAAAAATCATATTCCTGACATGGTTATATTCCAGCTATATTACTATAAAAAAACTATACATCTTAAATTTGATAACTAACAGGGACTGTGCCATGCATGGCTTGTTTCATTTGCATTTCTATCCCCTGTCGCAGTTTGATCTGCGTGTTGTCAATTTTTGTTTTTCTGCAGGGGATGTCTGGGCATAAGCCCACCCCTATTTTTTTGTCAATTTTCCAAGTGGTGACCGTTCTCCCAAAATTATATATATTTGGATTTTAACTTATACATGTATGAGCTTATATACTTATATACTATTACATTCAACAGAGTTTGAAGCAAGCTTTATTCGTCTGATAGACAAGGTAACCAATGGTTCCAGAATTGAGGTGAATGAATCAGGTAAGCCTATCATTGTAAGAATTACATAAGTTTCAGCAGAACAGCAACAACAGGGAAAAGGTACACGGTATGCATGTGTCACTTGATACACACATACAACAAAATTCTGTTCAGCCACCGAACAACTCTCATCAAGGGTCTCTCCATTCAGCCACAGTCTTTAGAGGGACTGTGCACCGGCCTTTCCCCTATCTCTACCATTCAGCCACCGGCCACAGTCTTTAGAGGGACTGTGCACCGGCCTTTCCCCTATCTCTACCATTCAGCCACAGGCCACAGTCTTTAGAGGGACTGTGCACCGGCCTTTCCCCTATCTCTACCATTCAGCCACAGGCCACATTCTTTAGAGGGACTGTGCACCGGCCACAGTGTTTAGAGGTACTGTGCACCGGCCACAGTCTTTAGAGGGACTGTGCACCGGCTTTTCCCCTATCTCTACCAGTCAGCCACATAGCACCCCTTAAAAGAGTCTCTATCCCTTGCATTTTTCATAATAGTAATAGTAATTCATACACTTGTACATGTAAAAGGAATAGTTTTACAATTACAAGTTTTTATCGTATTCAGTGCATGGCAGCAAGGCTTTCCTTCTGTGTCTGATGTTTGATGACACAGTTTCACTTCAAGAGAAGTCAGAAAGCCGGAAACAGTTGGCTGTGACAGGAAGGGGGCATTGATACAACTTTTTTTTAACAAATGTCTATTACAGGGCAACTAAAAAAAAAACATGAATGTGTAGGTTGGCACTGTAATTTATATTCACCAGAAATGAATATAAAAATAATGCATACATGTAACCAAACAAATGTTTTAAATATTCCTTTCTATAAAATGACAATGACAAACCCTTTCTTTAACTTTTGAACTCAAGAACTTTTATAATATGTTTTTAGGTTTTCTATTCATAGATTGAATCTTAATTACAAATGTTTGACAATGTGTATCTTTTATCATAGTCTATGTATATCTACTATGCCCATCCCACTACTGTTATGTATACCGTACTGGACTGCGTTAGTGTCCAGTGTCCTCAACTCAGAAAATCATGAATTACCCAAGCACCCCCCTCGAAAAAGAGTGTAAATGACAATTTAAAGGGGAACTAAATAGAGCCTAATTTGGTGTTTGTATTTATCAAGTTATGTATATTGATTATAAATTTGAAAAAAAAAATGAAAAAAAAATGATTATCTTCAGAGTGATGATGATTTAAATATGAGAAACCATAAACCTGCGAAGGACTTCCGTTTGCGCCATCTTGCCATAAAAAAATGCCCTCATGAGATATATACAGGAAAGGTAACAAAGCATGATGACGAAATAGTATCTGATTAAATATAGGCAACTTAGGGAGCCATAGTTGGCTGGACAGGTGAAATGACTTCTAGTCTAAGTTGTTTCGACCTTTACGTTAATGTTATTTACAAGCGTATCAACATACAAACATTATGGATGTGCGATTGATCGAGACAGGCATTTTTCTTGTCCAACTGTCTAATAAATGCTACCATATTACCCCAGGCACGCGCCCAGGGGCCTGAACATACAAAATTGGGAAAAATTGGGGGTAGGTGCTTACCCGAGGACCACCCCCAAAAAAGATTTAAAAAAAGTTTTTTTTTGTGATCGTATGATAAGGTCAAATAAAGGAATGCTTTCGTACACTTTGTATACATATACTTATTTCTTGATTTATGCGAGGTTTCAATAAACGTGAGCACTCGGTCAAGAACTGTGGGAACACTAAGACACAGGGTTGAATTTCAAGAATAAAACTTGTTTTATGTCAGCGAATGAAGTTGTATTACTCACTGAAATTGGCTACAAAGTATGGTAAGTATTGTAATCAATGCACGGTTACTTTTTTAGTAACCGTGATCAGTGCAAGTCGAAACGGCCGGGAAAAACTACGGCTTGTAATCCAATTTTGTTCACACACGTATTGATACATTGCATCGTAATTACTGAAGAATAGCAGACAGGGTTATGAAACAAATAAACCTTTTATTACTGATGTGAAATGTTTACAAACTATTGTGAATACATAAACATATCCAAATGGCGATACATAAAAAACTCTGGTCGACCTCATTAACATGATTTATTCACGCACTCACACACATGACAAAATTATGATGCAACAAGTTCCCATTGTCGGCATGCCTCATTATGGTTATCGTAATGGACTTGAGGTCGGCAAAATGATTTTTCTTCAACGACAGAAAAATAATCCACATGACCATAATGCCATAGCTGTGATGAAGGATGGAAAGAAAGTAGCAAGTTTACGACGTGATGTCTCAAAAGTGCTAGCTCCCGTTATGGGATTCACAGTGCTACGTTTTGAAACCAAAGCTAAGTGCTTCAAACCACTCACCAAGGTATGGATTTTTGTAATATTGGATTCATCGTGAATGAAGAGAAAGCAGAACGTGTGCGCCACATGCTGCGTGGTTCATCTTTAATACGTCGTTTAGTTCCAATGAGTTTTTACGTAAAATCACAAACAAAACGGCCCTTTTCAGGGCCACCACACACTCCAAAAAGAGAACTACATGTACCATAACAAACACACTATTTAAATAAATCGAACGCGTTCGTTTTTGACAAATAAAACTATTGTTGACCCTGTTCTTGGCTAAAAATCACCCTGGGCGTTTAACCGAGGATGTCCCCAATATGTAACTTTTGTGAAAAAAGGGGGGTGGGCGCTTGCCCAGGGAGGGGCGCGTGCCCGGGGTAATACGGTATTTCCAGTACTGCACTGTGCGTGCAAATTATTTCAAAGTCTGGATGCTGGGGTATGCAATCTTGAGTTCGTAGGGTGGTGGTGGAAACATTTTCGTGAAATAAAACTATCATCCGAACAAGGGGCATCGTCGACGATATACTCTCATCACTCACACTGGACTGATCTGAATCTTCACAGTATACCGTACTTCCCTGATCATAAGCCCGGAGGCATGAACACGTAAGGAAAAAGTAAGAGATGAGCTTTTACTCGAGGACCAACTCAGAAAAGATGATTTTGTTTTGGGGTTAAATACTGTAACCATCTTGCCAACAACGACAAATTATCCAAAAAAATTATTCGTTCACCACGCCGGGCTTGGGAAAATAATACTTATTTTTGAAAAAAAAATGAGTCATTGATTTCCACGACACTTACAATGAAGAAACAAACATGTTCATAAAAACACACACATTTTATTACAATACAATTTACATACCGTCTGAATTAATGAAATAATGGGTAGGGTCTGTGGGGAAACGGTCAAAGGCATTTATCATTATCTTCGTTTTGGTATGTTTTCGATCGTACGCAACCTCGACGCTAAGCAATCTTCCACCATGAGGTTTTTCAGCATGATTTGACCTGAAACAACTTTCTTTGACCTAACAGGTCATGTCTTTCATTAACCAATCAAAATGATTATTGATGATGATTTTTTAAAGCAATGCAGATGTGAATTACTGCAATGTTAAAATGTGATCTGTACATGTAGCACTGATTGCAACGGAAAAAAACACACGATGATTTGCAATTTCCGAAAAGTAAACGACGGTTAATAAGTAACTGTGGGTAAACTGAGTGTGGAGAAAGAATTTAAACACCTTTCACGGTCGCCAACATGTCACATCGTTCAAATCCTAGGCCTTTCATGATAGTTTCAAAGTAAACCATGCCAAATAACCAGGTACACGACTTAACGATCACATTTTTGCTTTTTCGAAAGCTACTACCCAAAGAAATATGGATTACTCCAGTATTGCAACATCGGGGTTCATCCTGAGTAAATGACAGAATAGAAAGGATGCGAACGTTGTGTACGTTCACCGTGCACTCTGAAATTAATGCTAGTTTTCTCATAAAAGCACGAACCAAACTACCGTGCCAATCACGATTATTATAAAATGAAACACACTTTTTACATGCATATTTTAAAGAATATCGTCGACGCCCAGTAAAAACACTCTGGGCTTATAATCGTGAATGATATAAGCGGGGAAGTACGGTACTTTAATGCAATTGGGCTTCCACTCTCAGAATACTGTGGTTCAAACGCATAATGCTCTAACCCAAGTTCTAAAAAGCACATTGTGCATATAAAAATTGAGTTTATACTAGTAGTACACAATGCTTGGCAGCATGAACGGCTATGTTCAATGACGTATATGAATGCAATCAGATACTAAAACGTCATAGCTTTGAAAAGTACCCGAATGTTAAATATGTTCGTTCGTTATTTATTCCCCTCCATGAATGGCCTCCATGGTGTTAAATTGCAAGCACTTCAAATGCCTATCCAAGCTACAGTTATAATTAAAACAAAATTAAACCACTGCAATATTATTTCGAATACAGTTTAGAATATACACAACCTAATATTAAGGCCGCATTTAGGTTCGCTTTAATGACTGATTGAGGAGGATATTACATCTTTGAGGGAAAATAAAATTACGAAATTAGTTGCGTCGTCATTGACTTTTAAATGAAGAAACAGAAATGGTCACAAAAATATGCAAATTTTATTACGATATTGATTATGTACCACCCGAATCTTCGTTATCTCCACTGACGAATGTGATCTATCGTACGCAAACTCTCGATGAAAAGCACTTTCCACCATGATGTATTGTTGCATCATTTAACCGGCAACAATGTTCTATGACCTAATGGGTCAAGTCTGTTATTAACCAATCAGAAAGTATGATCTGTTAGAATTGATTTCGGTGACTAAATGGCATGATTTTTTCAAAAATCTGGTAACTAGCAATTGAATCTGGCATGAAATATTTACTGCATTTTACTTTTCTAAACAGGTCATTGTCGAAGCGTAGTTTACTTAGGGTTACCATGGTCAATGCATTCACAACATATTCACACTGTATCATATTGAAATGATTACCAGTATTCGTTAAGCAATGATCAAGTTTTAAATTAGTGCTATTTTGAACGAGTGGGTGTTTTGCTGAATTTGACCCCGTATAAAAAAAATTGCACAAAAGTGGGGAGTGCATGGTGCTGATAATGCTGACTGTGAACTTTCTGCATTTCAGGTACAACTGTGTTTTATCAACCAGGGCTGCTGGCTGGTGGTCTTATTGAACATGACTGCAATTTACAAAGGTCTATTGGATACTGCTTAGAAGGTTTGGTTTGTTTAGCACCTTTTACAAAGAAACCAGTGAAAGCAATTCTTCGTGGTATAACTAATGACAAAATAGATCCATCCGTAAGTATCAAGCCACCTCCCCCCAACTAGATTATACTGGATTCTGCCGTAATTCGCCCAGGGCCGTTAAAGGGCAGTTCGGGTTTTTAAAAAGATAAAATGGAACCAAGAAATTATATCTTTTTAAAGGCGTTATTTTAACTGTTTCTGATGCCTAAAAGTTTCGCCATAGTCATTGACGCCTATTCAAGAGTATTGATGTTTATTGCGACTAGCATGAATGGGTAAGCTTCGTTTTGACAATGAGCTGTTATCGCAGTAAACAATGCTAAATTATTCTCAAATGCTCTGTTTATTTTCTGAAAACAACTAATTTCTTGATTAAAATAAAATCATGCCGCTTTCCTATCAAAATCAAAGCCAAAAGATTGTACTACAACATCGGCAAATCTTTTGCATGTTGCGTTCAATAACATTAACATATTTAAATGAGCTATGGTAATTTGAACACGTTGGCATGATCCAAACTTTTTCATTGGTTAATTATCGATTTGACCTTTCAAGTCAAAGAACACCGTCCAGGAAGTACTACCTCTCTTTGTACTGGTCACACAGTAATTATGTACAGTATGTACCAATCTTGGTAGATTTCATACAATGGCATTTGCAGTATTACAGTTGTGTATTGTTTCACTTTGACTTTCGAACATTTATCACTCTGATCTTGAGATGATTTGGTCATTTTTCAGGTTGCCAGTGTGCCACTAATCCAAGATTGTAATGTTGTCATAATTATGTCTATGCATGTTTCTTTCAACATAACAGATTTTGCATACAAATCTACCTAGTTTTTTTTTAAATTGACTTTACAGGTTGACGTGATCAGGACAGTGACACTGCCTCTTTTAAAGCGGTTTGGGGTACGAGAAGATGGTTTAGAACTTAAGGTCAGTAATTGAATTATGGTACGAAAAGTGTTATATTCAAATTATTTAATTTTAAATTCACTTTTACCCAAACCAGGAGACTGTAATAATCTTAAATAATGAAGATTTAAGCACTATAGTGAGTATATGACCGTCATTCTATTTCAAATCTCAATGTACTGTAGCAAATTAAGTTGACCAGCCCAACCTTTGATTGGCATAATATTGTGCACTAAATGGTACAGTAATTAAAATTGATTCCTACTTTGTATTATTTGCAGAACTGATTATCATCACCATGATAAATTATAAAATTAGTTGATTTGGCAAAAAATCCTGCAATATCGGTGCACTCTTACTAGCCTTCACTTGCAGAAACAAGGTTTTAGTTTTTAATCATCAAATCAATCAAACACATGTTTCATTTTTGTTACCACTCACAAGGCCATGTTTGGTTGACTTTTATTTTTTTTTAGCCCCGGTGTTGACTTATCATACACGAGTATAAGTGATTGTCCATTAGTGTCCGGCATCCATTATCCAACCTCAATGTCAATGTTTTACTTTTTCGACTTCTTCTTGAAAACTACAAGTCTGATTGTTTTGATATTTGGTGTATATGTACCTTGGGTAGACCTCACCTGAATTTGTTCCTCATGATATCGTGAATCCTCTAATTTTGGTGAATACTTTGTTTCATTTTGTAAAAAATAATATTTTCAACTTCTTGTTGAAATCCCCAAGTCAAACTCTCTTAAATTTGGTCATTTTATAATGATATCTTCATTTTTGGTAAAAAGTGATATTTTTGACTTCTTGGTGAAAACAGCAAGTCTGATTGCTTTGATATTATACTTGTAGGTTCCTCAGATAGATCTCTCTCAGATTTGTTCATTTTGTTATGATATCTTCAATTTATTATTTAAAATGTGCTTTGCTAACAATAGAGCTATCTCAGCCGAGAGGCTACTTGTTTATTTCCTACAATTGACTTTATGAAGTTTGGACCAAATGGACATCATTTCTCTTGATCAAAATATTTTAAATAAATCTTGAGTGAAAGTTGACAAAAGTTGACATGTGTGTTTGAAGCACTAGTCATCACGCAGCATCATCTTCGATATGTGACCCATAGCGTAACGGCTGCCTCGTCTTTGATATCTAATCCATTACAACGTCTGCCTCGTCTTTGATATGTGACCCATAGCAACGGCTGCATCATCTTTGATATGTGACCCGTAGCAACAACTGCCTCCTATTTGATATGTGACCCATAGCAATGGCTGCGTCATCTTTGATATGTGAGCCATAGCAATGGTTGCATCGTCTTTGATATGTGACCCATAGCAACGGCTGTATCGTCTTTGATATGTGACCCATAGCAACGGTTGCATCGTCTTTGATATTTGACCCATAGCAATGGCTGCATCGTCTTTGATATGTGACCAATAGCAATGTCTACATCATCTTTGATATGTGACCCATAGCAACGGCTGTATCGTCTTTGATATGTGACCCATAGCAACGACTGCATCGTCTTTGATATGTGACCCATAGCAACGACTGCATCATCTTTGATATCTGACCCATAGCAACGGCTGCCTTGTCTTTGATATCTGATCCATAGCAACGGCTGCTTCGTCTTTGATATCTTGCCCATAGCAAGAGCTGCATTGTCTTTGATATGTGACCCGTAGCAACGGTTGCATCGTCTTTGATATGTGACCCATAGCAACGACTGCATCATCTTTGATATGTGACCATAGCAATGGCTGCATCGTCTTTGATATGTGACCCATAGCTACGGCTGCACCATCTTTAATATCTTACCCACAGCAACGGCTGCATCGTCTTTGATGTGTGACCCATAGCAACAGCTGCATCGTCTTTAATATGTGATCCATAGCAATGACTGCATCGTCTTTGATATGTGACCCATAGCAATGGCTGCATCATCTTTGATATGTGACCCATAGCTACGGCTGCACCATCTTTAATATCTTACCCACAGCAACGGCTGTATCGTCTTTGATATGTGACCCATAGCAACGGCTGCGATATGTGTCTCATAGCAATGGCTGTATCGTCTTTAATATGTGACCCATAGCAACGGCTGCATCGTCTTTGATATGTGACCCACAACAACAACTGCATCGTCTTTGATATGTGACCCACAACAACGACTGCATCGTCTTTGATATGTGACCCATAGCAACGGCTGCATCGTCTTTGATATGTGACCCATAGCAATGGCTGCATCATCTTTGATATGTGACCCATAGCAACGGCTGCATCGTCTTTGATATGTGACCCATAGCAACGGCTGCATCGTCTTTGATATGTGACCCATAGCAACGGTTGCATCGTCTTTGATATTTGACCCATAGCAACGGCTACATCGTCTTTGATATGTGACCAATAGCTATGTCTACATCATCTTTGATATGTGATCCATAGCAACGGCTGCATCGTCTTTGATATGTGACCCATAGCAACGGCTGCATCGTCTTTGATATGTGACCCATAGCAACGGTTGCATCGTCTTTGATATTTGACCCATAGCAACAACTGCCTTCTATTTGATATGTGATCCATAGCAATGGCTGCATCGTCTTTGATATGTGATCCATAGCAACGACTGCATCGTCTTTGATATGTGACCCATAGCAACGGCTGCATCGTCTTTGATATGTGACCCATAGCAACGACTGCATCATCTTTGATATGTGACCTATAGCAACGGCTGCCTCGTCTTTGATATCTAATCCATTGCAACGGCTGCCTCGTCTTTGATATGTGACCAATAGCAACGGCTGCATCGTCTTTGATATGTGACCAATAGCAATGACTGCATCGTCTTTGATATGTGACCCATAGCAACGGTTGCATCGTCTTTGATGTGTGACCCATAGCAACGGCTGCATCGTCTTTGATATCTGACCCATAGCAACGGCTGCTTTGTCTTTGATATGTGATCCATAGCAACGGCTGCTTTGTCTTTGATATGTGACCCATAGCAACAACTGCCTCCTATTTGATATGTGATCCATAGCAACGGCTGCATCATCTTTGATATGTTACCTATAGCAACAACTGCATCGTCTTTGATATGTGACCCATAGCAACGACTGCATCATCTTTGATATGTGACCCATAGCATCGGCTGCATCGTCTTTGATATGTGTCCCATAGCAACGGCTGCATCGTCTTTGATATGTGACCCATAGCAACGGCTGCATCGTCTTTGATATGTGTCCCATAGTAACGGCTGCATCGTCTTTGATATGTGTCCCATAGCATCGGCTGCATCGTCTTTGATATGTGACCCGTAGCAACGGCTGCATCGTCTTTGATATGTGACCCATAGCAATGGCTGCATCGTCTTTGATATGTGTCCCATAGCAATGGCTGCATCGTCTTTGATATGTGACCCATAGCAACGGCTGCATCGTCTTTGATATGTGTCTCATAGCAACGACTGCATCGTCTTTGATATGTGTCCCATAGCAACGGCTGCCTCGTCCTTGATATGTAACCCATAGCAACGATTGCATCATCTTTGATATTTGGCATTCATAGCAGTGCATGCAGCATGTGTAAAATACTATGTTTACCTTGCCCGTACCATCAAAGATGGATCGGAAAGGTATATTAAGGGACAAATTTTGTCTGTCGTTGTCGTCGTACTTAATAATTGTTATTGTGTGCACAATAACTTTACTAATTCTATTCCAAACTTCATCAAACTTGGTGACCTTATTCATCAGTACAAAGTCTTCCCTGAAGTACAAAATCTGATAAAATATTTTGACTGTTTCTACTTGACTGATTACTGGTGATACACATCAAAGGTCACTGATCTCGGTGGAAATATGCATTGTTGTACGTGTTCAATGAAGCAAATCATTTATCTTGTAACAATATCACGTTGGTAATGTATCTCCCAAATCCCATGGGAATACTATACTGAGTTTCAAAACCAACTCATGGAGAGATTTTTTGCACAGTCTGATACACATTTGCAAACCTACCAATAAAATCTTTACAGAAAACAAGATGTCAGAAAATCAATATAAGCACTTCTATGAACTGGGTGCCAAACTTTGATCAAGATCTGAAGCTAATAGAAAATCTGTTTAGTTCAAAGTTATCAAATCCAAAACAATACATAAAAAATACATAAAAACCAAAACGTTGCGTCCACATTTTGTACTAAAATATATGTATTCTGTATTTGACAAACAGTTCATTTGACAAATGAAAATTCACAAAAATTTGTTTCAGCTATTAGAACAGAATGTTAGAGCTTTTATAATACTAATTTAAAAATGCACTTCAAAAACAAAGATTGCAGTGTTTGAAGATGTGGATTCTCAGGAGGCAACAGTACTGTTGACTTCTCTCTTTACTGGACACCAACTAACTATTTAAGTTGATTTGCATACAAAGCTGAGCTTGCAACATGATAGCTATTCATAGAGGGCGTTTTTTACTTTTCAAATAATACAGTAGTCACACAATGAATACAATAAGGCAGTTCATATTTGTCTCAGTGAATCATAAATTTTTGACAGACACCTGTACAAAATACTTGGACAAAAAGCCAGCTAAGAATTTCTGTTATCTTGCATGTTTTATGAATCTATTCATGTCTAAATGCAGCACTTTTTTTCTGTGATGAGGCATTTGTTTTTATACTAAAATATCTGAATTACTTTGAATAGAGCTGGAAATTATGTCCCTTAAAATAATTAAACAAATTAGGCACCAATGTTTTTGTAAGATATTTTCATCTATCAAGGACATTCGGTAGACTGATTCCCCACTGTTGGTTCAACCCCAAAACTTGTTTGTATTCAAAATTAATTATGACATTGCATGTTTATGTTGAAACAAACTATGATAAAGGGAATAATATTATATAACAAAGGGCAAGGTCACCAGTGTTTAACTATGTTTATTTTAATGAATTTTGACATGTGCTTCATGACGACTACAGCCTTTTAGAGGGGAAATGCCATCACTATCATATGGTAGAATAGATATTCTATGTATGGATTGTATTTTATTTTCTATTGACTTGTGCAGGTTGTAAAGCGAGGAGCTCCTCCCAATGGAGGTGGAGAAGTTCACTTCACATGCCCAGTTGTGAAAAAACTCAGACCCATCAATTTTACAGATCCAGGGAAGATCAAGAGAATCCGTGGTGTGTCGTATCCTTTAGTGTATTTATGTCACATTTTATATTCACTTAACTAGCTGAAAATAAACCACATACCATATTTGCTTCATTATAAGCTCATCTCTAATACAGTCACTTTATCAAATATTACTTTTCCATTTGTAGGATACATGTATGCGCACTAGTTCTTAATTGGTTAAGGAAGATTTATGTGTTTTTTTAATTATGTTTTTAATTTAAGTATTTTTCGATTGAGAAATGTCACCTACTTAGGGATAAACATTGATCCATCAATGACATGGAAAACTCACATTGAAAAAGTTAAGAAAGTTATCAGACCCAAAGTAGGCATAATTTCTCGCATTTGCCACTATGTCCCTAAATCAATACTAATCCTTCTATATAACACACTAATTCTGACACACGCCACTATGTCCCTAAATCAATACTAATCCTTCTATATAACACACTAATTCTGACACACGCCACTATGTCCCTAAATCAATACTAATCCTTCTATATAACACACTAATTCTGACACACACCACTATGTCCCTAAATCAATACTAATCCTTCTATATAACACACTAATTCTGACACATTTAACCTACTGTATTGAAATTGGGGGGAATACATATCCTACATTGCTGCAACCAATATTTCGTTTACAAAAAAAGTAGCTAGACTAATCACATTTTCAGACGTTTTTGCACCTTCTGCTCATATCTTTTATCAACTTGGCATACTAGATATTTATAAACTTTGCAAACTTTACACTTGTCTATTTATATTTGACCTTAAAAATAATTGCTTTGCCAATAATCTGAGTCACTATTTTGATGATCTGTCTCATAGCTATCCGACGAAGTCAATATTCCAAAGCAATCTTGCAATCCCAAAAGTTAACCTAACCATTTCTCAGCATAATCTAAAATTTGCATCTGTTAAACATTGGAACTCACTCCCAGCCTCCCTTAAAAATATCCCATAATAAACTTCAAAAACACATTAAAGCATTACCTACTACAGAATTAAACCTTTTACCTTATCAATATGTTTTTTACACATCAGATTTGTTATTTTCTTTCATTTCCTCCTTCTATATGTTGTATATCACTATTCTTGGAAGTCCTACCAACCTAACTCCATTTTAATTGAATTATTCTAATCATTATTTAATCATTTAACCAGTTGTATTACCATAATATCATACAATAAGTTGATTCTTGGACTAGATTAGTTCAGACGAACTATTTTCCTTGGACCAAACCAGAAAACTTCAAACATCCTTTTTTCTTCATTCTCACATTGTTTGTTTTCTGTTGTTGTATATTTTCTGGTGAAATAAATCAAATCAAATCAAAAACTCAATACTCAGGTTTGTATTCCAGCATTGTCAAGTTGAATGTCATGAGCCAGTGTGTTTTTTGTCTGTCAAAAAATTAAAATTCAATTCAGAAACTGAAATTATAATCAATACTGTCTGGAGTTGGTCATCCCGCTGAATTTTATGATACCAGCACCTGGAGTTCAAACTCTAACTTGATAACTATAACACCATTCTTCATGCCACAGTTCACTGTTGACTGGAAAACACCTTTTTATTAATCTCCTGGACACTCACTGATCGCCCAGGGGCAACATCTGGGGTATGTCTTACACACACACTAATCAGTCAGAATGTAATATAACATAAAACATAAATCATATTATCCAGTGTTAATATTTGACCTGACTCCATGACCTCATGATATTTGGTGTCAGAATTGGGATAGATTGTACTCTGTAACCAGTTTGTACTACAAATATAATGCATTTTGAACCGGTTACACTTGCACATATCTGGGTTACAATATAGCCACACAATAGTATGTAATATCAATTAGTCTGTGAGTGTACTAACCCTTGATCACATGTAGATATGGGATGAGAGTCTCTCCTGCAATGACCAACAGAATAGTAGAGGCTGCTAAAGGAATCCTATTACAGTTTTTACCAGATATCTATATTTACACTGATCATATGAAAGGACAACAAGCTGGAAAGTAAGTGACAGTCTCAATTTGTAATATATTAACTTTAGTCATATTGCGAAATTTGAATTTAACATACTAATGCAGCTTTTCTGTTTTACTCCATTGCAGAAACTGATAGCAATAATTTAGAGTAAAAATATCAGTAATGTGTTGTCCATATCATAAATTAAACACATTGACAGTCATAGCACTGTATGGCTGTCCATAACATAAAGTAGTATATGTGTGGCCTCCATTGTGTTAACAAATTGACAGTCATAGTAGTGTATGCTGTCCATAACATAAAGTAGTATATGTGTGGCCTCCATTGTATTAACACATTGACAGTCATAGCACTGTATGCTGTCCATAACATAAAGTAGTATATGTGTGGCCTCTATTGTATTAACACATTGACAGTCATAGCACTGTACGCTGTCCATAACATAAAGTAGTATATGTGTGGCCTCCATTGTGTTAACAAATTGACAGTCATAGTAGTGTATGCTGTCCATAACATAAAGTAGTATATGTGTGGCCTCCATTGTATTAACACATTGACAGTCATAGCACTGTATGCTGTCCATAACATAAAGTAGTATATGTGTGGCCTCCATTGTGTTAACAAATTGACAGTCATAGTAGTGTATGCTGTCCATAACATAAAGTAGTATATGTGTGGCCTCCATTGTATTAACACATTGACAGTCATAGCACTGTATGCTGTCCATAACATAAAGTAGTATATGTGTGGCCTCTATTGTATTAACACATTGACAGTCATAGCACTGTACGCTGTCCATAACATAAAGTAGTATATGTGTGGCCTCCATTGTGTTAACAAATTGACAGTCATAGTAGTGTATGCTGTCCATAACATAAAGTAGTATATGTGTGGCCTCCATTGTATTAACACATTGACAGTCATAGCACTGTATGCTGTCCATAACATAAAGTAGTATATGTGTGGCCTCCAATGTGTTAACACATTGACAGTCATAGCACTGTATGCTGTCCATAACATAAAGTAGTATATGTGTGGCCTCCAATGTGTTAACACATTGACAGTCATAGCACTGTATGCTGTCCATAACATAAAGTAGTATATGTGTGGCCTCCAATGTGTTAACACATTGACAGTCATAGCACTGTATGCTGTCCATAACATAAAGTAGTATATGTGTGGCCTCCATTGTGTTAACAAATTGACAGTCATAGTAGTGTATGCTGTCCATAACATAAAGTAGTATATGTGTGGCCTCCATTGTATTAACACATTGACAGTCATAGCACTGTATGCTGTCCATAACATAAAGTAGTATATGTGTGGCCTCTATTGTATTAACACATTGACAGTCATAGCACTGTACGCTGTCCATAACATAAAGTAGTATATGTGTGGCCTCCATTGTGTTAACAAATTGACAGTCATAGTAGTGTATGCTGTCCATAACATAAAGTAGTATATGTGTGGCCTCCATTGTATTAACACATTGACAGTCATAGCACTGTATGCTGTCCATAACATAAAGTAGTATATGTGTGGCCTCCAATGTGTTAACACATTGACAGTCATAGCACTGTATGCTGTCCATAACATAAAGTAGTATATGTGTGGCCTCCAATGTGTTAACACATTGACAGTCATAGCACTGTATGGCTGTCCATAACATAAAGTAGTATATGTGTGGCCTCCAATGTGTTAACACATTGACAGTCATAGCACTGTATGCTGTCCATAACATAAAGTAGTATATGTGTGGCCTCTATTGTATTAACACATTGACAGTCATAGCACTGTACGCTGTCCATAACATAAAGTAGTATATGTGTGGCCTCCATTGTATTAACACATTGACAGTCATAGCACTGTATGCTGTCCATAACATAAAGTAGTATATGTGTGGCCTCCAATGTGTTAACACATTGACAGTCATAGCACTGTATGCTGTCCATAACATAAAGTAGTATATGTGTGGCCTCTATTGTATTAACACATTGACAGTCATAGTAGTGTATGCTGTCCGTAACATAAAGTAGTATATGTGTGGCCTCCATTGTGTTAACACATTGACAGTCATAGTAGTGTATGCTGTCCAAAACATAAAGTAGTATATGTGTGGCCTCCATTGTATTAACACATTGACAGTCATAGCACTGTATGCTGTCCATAACATAAAGTAGTATATGTGTGGCCTCCAATGTGTTAACACATTGACAGTCATAGTAGTGTATGCTGTCCGTAACATAAAGTAGTATATGTGTGGCCTCCAATGTGTTACCACATTGACAGTCATAGCACTGTATGCTGTCCATAACATAAAGTAGTATATGTGTGGCCTCCATTGTATTAACACATTGACAGTCATAGTACTGTACGCTGTCCATAACATAAAGTAGTATATGTGTGGCCTCCAATGTGTTAACACATTGACAGTCATAGCACTGTATGCTGTCCATAACATAAAGTAGTATATGTGTGGCCTCCATTGTATTAACACATTGACAGTCATAGTAGTGTATGCTGTCCAAAACATAAAGTAGTATATGTGTGGCCTCCATTGTGTTAACACATTGACAGTCATAGCACTGTATGCTGTCCATAACATAAAGTAGTATATGTGTGGCCTCTATTGTATTAACACATTGACAGTCATAGTAGTGTATGCTGTCCATAACATAAAGTAGTATATGTGTGGCCTCCAATGTGTTAACACATTGACAGTCATAGTAGTGTATGCTGTCCGTAACATAAAGTAGTATATGTGTGGCCTCCAATGTGTTACCACATTGACAGTCATAGCACTGTATGCTGTCCATAACATAAAGTAGTATATGTGTGGCCTCCATTGTATTAACACATTGACAGTCATAGTACTGTACGCTGTCCATAACATAAAGTAGTATATGTGTGGCCTCCAATGTGTTAACACATTGACAGTCATAGTAGTGTATGCTGTCCATAACATAAAGTAGTATATGTGTGGCCTCCATTGTATTAACACATTGACAGTCATAGCACTGTATGCTGTCCATAACATAAAGTAGTATATGTGTGGCCTCCAATGTGTTAACACATTGACAGTCATAGTAGTGTATGCTGTCCGTAACATAAAGTAGTATATGTGTGGCCTCTATTGTATTAACACATTGACAGTCATAGCACTGTATGCTGTCCATAACATAAAGTAGTATATGTGTGGCCTCCAATGTGTTAACACATTGACAGTCATAGCACTGTATGCTGTCCATAACATAAAGTAGTATATGTGTGGCCTCCAATGTGTTAACACATTGACAGTCATAGCACTGTATGCTGTCCGTAACATAAAGTAGTATATGTGTGGCCTCCAATGTGTTAACACATTGACAGTCATAGCACTGTATGCTGTCCATAACATAAAGTAGTATATGTGTGGCCTCCATTGTATTAACACATTGACAGTCATAGCACTGTACGCTGTCCATAACATAAAGTAGTATATGTGTGGCCTCCATTGTATTAACACATTGACAGTCATAGCACTGTATGCTGTCCATAACATAAAGAAGTATATGTGTGGCCTCCATTGTATTAACACATTGACAGTCATAGCACTGTACGCTGTCCATAACATAAAGTAGTATATGTGTGGCCTCCAATGTGTTAACACATTGACAGTCATAGCACTGTATGCTGTCCATAACATAAAGTAGTATATGTGTGGCCTCTATTGTATTAACACATTGACAGTCATAGTAGTGTATGCTGTCCATAACATAAAGTAGTATATGTGTGGCCTCCATTGTATTAACACATTGACAGTCATAGCACTGTATGCTGTCCATAACATAAAGTAGTATATGTGTGGCCTCCATTGTATTAACAAATTGACAGTCATACTAATGTATGGCTGTCCATAACATAAAGTAGTACATGTGTGGCCTCCATTGTGTTAACAAATTGACAGTCATACTAATGTATGGCTGTCCATAACATAAAGTAGTATATGTGTGGCCTCCAATGTGTTAACAAATTGACAGTCATAGTAGTGTATGCTGTCCATAACATAAAGTAGTATATGTGTGGCCTCCATTGTGTTAACACATTGACAGTCATAGTAGTGTATGCTGTCCATAACATAAAGTAGTATATGTGTGGCCTCCATTGTATTAACAAATTGACAGTCATACTAATGTATGGCTGTCCATAACATAAAGTAGTATATGTGTGGCCTCCATTGTGTTAACACATTGACAGTCATAGCACTGTATGCTGTCCATAACATAAAGTAGTATATGTGTGGCCTCCATTGTATTAACAAATTGACAGTCATACTAATGTATGGCTGTCCATAACATAAAGTAGTACATGTGTGGCCTCCATTGTGTTAACAAATTGACAGTCATACTAATGTATGGCTGTCCATAACATAAAGTAGTATATGTGTGGCCTCCAATGTGTTAACAAATTGACAGTCATAGTAGTGTATGCTGTCCATAACATAAAGTAGTATATGTGTGGCCTCCATTGTATTAACACATTGACAGTCATAGTAGTGTATGCTGTCCATAACATAAAGTAGTATATGTGTGGCCTCCATTGTGTTAACACATTGACAGTCATAGTAGTGTATGCTGTCCATAACATAAAGTAGTATATGTGTGGCCTCCATTGTGTTAACACATTGACAGTCATAGTAGTGTATGCTGTCCATAACATAAAGTAGTATATGTGTGGCCTCCATTGTGTTAACACATTGACAGTCATAGCACTGTATGCTGTCCATAACATAAAGTAGTATATGTGTGGCCTCCAATGTGTTAACACATTGACAGTCATAGTAGTGTATGCTGTCCATAACATAAAGTAGTATATGTGTGGCCTCCATTGTATTAACACATTGACAGTCATAGCACTGTATGCTGTCCATAACATAAAGTAGTATATGTGTGGCCTCCATTGTATTAACAAATTGACAGTCATACTAATGTATGGCTGTCCATAACATAAAGTAGTACATGTGTGGCCTCCATTGTGTTAACAAATTGACAGTCATACTAATGTATGGCTGTCCATAACATAAAGTAGTATATGTGTGGCCTCCAATGTGTTAACACATTGACAGTCATAGTAGTGTATGCTGTCCATAACATAAAGTAGTATATGTGTGGCCTCCAATGTGTTAACACATTGACAGTCATAGCACTGTATGCTGTCCATAACATAAAGTAGTATATGTGTGGCCTCCATTGTGTTAACAAATTGACAGTCATAGTAGTGTATGCTGTCCATAACATAAAGTAGTATATGTGTGGCCTCCATTGTATTAACACATTGACAGTCATAGCACTGTATGCTGTCCATAACATAAAGTAGTATATGTGTGGCCTCCATTGTGTTAACACATTGACAGTCATAGTAGTGTATGCTGTCCATAACATAAAGTAGTATATGTGTGGCCTCCATTGTATTAACACATTGACAGTCATAGCACTGTATGCTGTCCATAACATAAAGTAGTATATGTGTGGCCTCCAATGTGTTAACACATTGACAGTCATAGTAGTGTATGCTGTCCATAACATAAAGTAGTATATGTGTGGCCTCCATTGTATTAACACATTGACAGTCATAGCACTGTATGCTGTCCATAACATAAAGTAGTATATGTGTGGCCTCCAATGTGTTAACACATTGACAGTCATAGCACTGTATGCTGTCCATAACATAAAGTAGTATATGTGTGGCCTCCAATGTGTTAACACATTGACAGTCATAGCACTGTATGCTGTCCATAACATAAAGTAGTATATGTGTGGCCTCCATTGTATTAACACATTGACAGTCATAGCACTGTATGCTGTCCATAACATAAAGTAGTATATGTGTGGCCTCCAATGTGTTAACACATTGACAGTCATAGTAGTGTATGCTGTCCGTAACATAAAGTAGTATATGTGTGGCCTCCAATGTGTTAACACATTGACAGTCATAGCACTGTATGCTGTCCATAACATAAAGTAGTATATGTGTGGCCTCCAATGTGTTAACAAATTGACAGTCATAGTAGTGTATGCTGTCCATAACATAAAGTAGTATATGTGTGGCCTCCATTGTATTAACACATTGACAGTCATAGCACTGTATGCTGTCCATAACATAAAGTAGTATATGTGTGGCCTCTATTGTATTAACACATTGACAGTCATAGCACTGTATGCTGTCCATAACATAAAGTAGTATATGTGTGGCCTCTATTGTATTAACACATTGACAGTCATAGCACTGTATGCTGTCCATAACATAAAGTAGTATATGTGTGGCCTCTATTGTATTAACACATTGACAGTCATAGCACTGTATGCTGTCCATAACATAAAGTAGTATATGTGTGGCCTCCAATGTGTTAACACATTGACAGTCATAGCACTGTATGTAGGTATGCCTCAATTGTGTTGTCATTAAAAACATTTCTTAAGACAAACAATATGCAAACAAAGTGATGTACTGATAAGTCTATATACCAAGCACTGATGAATAATAACTGATAACATTGCTGCTCATTTTCATCTGTGATATAAATTGTGATGGTGAAACCGACAAATTGACTTTAAACACTGGAATTGAGAAAATTTGTTGTATTGCTTTCATTGGCTAGATCTCCTGGATTTGGACTATCCCTAGTTGCTGAGACAACAGAAGGTGTTTTTCTGAGTGCAGAGATGGCATCCAATCAGCCTGGAGAAGATGCTACAGTACCAGAAGATTTAGGAAGAGATACTGCCAAATTATTATTGGAGGAAATTTACAGAGTATGTTTTAAACCAGTACACATTTGCCAACCACAATCAGTACACATTTGCCAACCAAAACCTGTACACATTTGCCAACCACAACCAGTACACATTTGCCAACCACAATCAGTACACATTTGCCAACCAAAACTTGTACACATTTGCCAACCAAAACTTGTACACATTTGCCAACCACGACCTGTACACATTTGCCAACCACAACCAGTACACATTTGCCAACCACAACCAGTACACATTTGCCAACCACAACCAGTACACATTTGCCAACCACAACCTGTACACATTTGCCAACCAAAACTTGTACACATTTGCCAACCACGACCTGTACACATTTGCCAACCACGACCTGTACACATTTGCCAACCACAAACAGTACACATTTGCTCAACCTGTACACATTTGCCAACCTGTACACATTTGCCAACCACAACCTTGTACACATTTGCCAACCACAAACAGTACACATTTGCTCAACCTGTACACATTTGCCAACCTTGTACACATTTGCCAACCAAAACCTGTGCACATTTGCCAACCAAAACCTGTACACATTTGCCAACCACAACCTGTACACATTTGCCAACCACAACCTGTACACATTTGCCAACCACAACCTGTACACAATGGCCAACCACAACCTGTACACAATGGCCAACCACAACCTGTACACATTTGCCAACCACAACCTGTACACATTTGCCAACCACAACCTGTACACATTTGCCAACCACAACCAGTACACATTTGCCAACCACAAACAGTACACATTTGCCAATCAAAACCAGTACACATTTGCCAACCAAAACCTGTACACATTTGCTAACCAAAACCTGTACACATTTGCCAAACACAACCAGTACACATTTGCCAACCACAACCAGTACACATTTGCTAACCAAAACCTGTACACATTTGCCAACCACAACCAGTACACATTTGCTAACCAAAACCTGTACACATTTGCCAACCACAACCAGTGCACATTTGCCAACCACAACCAGTGCACATTTGCCAACCAAAACCTGTACACATTTGCCAACCACAACCAGTACACATTTGCTAACCAAAACCTGTACACATTTGCCAACCACAACCAGTGCACATTTGCAAACCACAACCTGTACACATTTGCCAACCACAACCAGTACACATTTGCTAACCAAAACCTGTACACATTTGCCAACCACAACCAGTGCACATTTGCCAACCACAAACAGTACACATTTGCCAACCAAAACCAGTATACATTTGCCAACCACAACCAGTACACATTTGCCAACCACAACCTGTACACATTTGCCAACCACAACCAGTGCACATTTGCCAACCACAACCTGTGCACATTTGCAAACCACAACCTGTACACATTTGCCAACCACAAACAGTACACATTTGCCAACCACAACCTGTACACATTTGCCAACCACAACCAGTGCACATTTGCCAACCACAACCTGTGCACATTTGCAAACCACAACCTGTACACATTTGCCAACCACAACCTGTGCACATTTGCAAACCACAACCTGTACACATTTGCCAACCACAACCTGTACACATTTGCCAACCACAACCAGTACACATTTGCCAACCACAACCTGTACACATTTGCCAACCACAAACAGTACACATTTGCCAACCACAACCTGTACACATTTGCCAACCACAACCAGTGCACATTTGCCAACCACAACCTGTGCACATTTGCAAACCACAACCTGTGCACATTTGCCAACCACAAACAGTACACATTTGCCAACCACAACCTGTACACATTTGCCAACCACAACCAGTGCACATTTGCCAACCACAACCAGTGCACATTTGCCAACCACAAACAGTGCACATTTGCCAACCACAACCTGTGCACATTTGCAAACCACAACCTGTACACATTTGCCAACCACAAACAGTACACATTTGCCAACCACAAACAGTACACATTTGCCAACCACAACCAGTGCACATTTGCCAACCACAACCAGTGCACATTTGCCAACCACAACCAGTACACATTTGCCAACTACAAACAGTACACATTTGCCAACCACAACCTGTACACATTTGCCAACCACAACCAGTGCACATTTGCCAACCACAACCTGTGCACATTTGCCAACCACAACCTGTGCACATTTGCAAACCACAAACAGTGCACATTTGCCAACCACAACCTGTACACATTTGCCAACCACAACCAGTGCACATTTGCCAACCACAAACAGTGCACATTTGCCAACCACAACCTGTGCACATTTGCAAACCACAACCAGTACACATTTGCAAACCACAAACAGTACACATTTGCCAACCAAAACCAGTATACATTTGCCAACCACAACCAGTACACATTTGCCAACCACAACCTGTACACATTTGCCAACCACAACCAGTGCACATTTGCCAACCACAACCTGTGCACATTTGCAAACCACAACCTGTACACATTTGCCAACCACAAACAGTGCACATTTGCCAACCACAACCTGTACACATTTGCCAACCACAACCTGTACACATTTGCCAACCACAAACAGTACACATTTGCCAACCAAAACCAGTACACATTTGCCAACCACAACCAGTGCACATTTGCCAACCACAACCAGTGCACATTTGCCAACCACAACCAGTACACATTTGCCAACCACAACCAGTGCACATTTGCCAACCACAACCAGTACACATTTGCCAACTACAAACTGTACACAGTTTTCTATATTGTGGCAGTAAATAACATGTTGGTGACCATTACTGGAAATATTCCCTAATTAGACATGTGACTCTCTGCTGGGGTGTCTACTAATTTATGGTTCCACATCCCTAACAGAATAGTTTATTGTTTTACAGGGTGGCTGTGTTGACTCAAGACACCAAACCCTAACAGAATTGTTTATTGTTTTACAGGGTGGCTGTGTTGACTCAAGACATCAAAGTTTAGCTTTGTTATTAATGGTCCTTGGCGAAAAAGATATTTCGAAAATATTGACTGGCCCTCTGTCAACGTACACGTAAGTTTTTATTGCATCATTATTGTGATATTATTATATTATGAGAATATCGCAAAATAAGCATAAAGCAATTGTGGTGATCGTATCAACTGATACATAATGAAGTGCATATATTACTGTATTCTCTTAAATTCAGTATACAGCTTTGTAGTCCATAATCTAATTTTCATTACAGCGATTATCAGAACTATTTGGACAACGATTCAGCAAATTAATTGATTTTCAACAACGTTTGTTATGACAAAGCTAGTAATCAATCAGACGAGCTGGTGCAAACAGGTTATCACATTCATTCTGGATCACTCTACATTGCAGTTGGGGTGAACAATGCAATGCTCTCATTCTGATTGTGCTTTGCTTGACTTGGCTACCACAATGTTCTAGTAGGACAGCAGAGCTATTTGGAACGCCAGATTGATTTCGTAAATTATTGATGTATTGTTTTTTTGCATCAACATAACTAGTTTTGTTTTATCATCTTTCACTTCACTAATTCGAAAATGTAATATATCTCTTCATTTCAGAATTCAGTTTTTAAGGCATCTTCGAGATTTTTTTCAAGTGATGTTTAAAATTGAGACTCAGTTGGCAGATGAAGATGAAGACAGAAACACTGGTGGTGATAAAATTGTATTGTCTTGTCTTGGAGTTGGATTTTCAAATCTCAATAAAACTATACTCTGAGACACTTTGTGTATTTTTTCCTTCCATGTTTATTAAGCGTGGTGCAAAAATCAGGAATATAGAACATATGATGTATCAGACTGCAAAACAAACAAAAGCAGTCTTTGCAGTTAACTTGTCTATTTACATGTGTTTATAATTGTATGTCTGTCTGTATGTCCATCCGTCCCTCCAAAATTCACCTCTTCAACTATTGTACAAATGTTTTTAAAAATAATTCATCATAATTAAAGGGCTCATACCACTAATTGAATATTAACATATGATCAGATTGCTATATGAAAATGATAAACAAAGTTGAAAACATGGCTCAAAAATAGGAATTCATGCCATTAATCAACCACATGGCCAGCTCAAACTCTTGCAAATCTCAGGTAAACAAGACACACTTACTGTATTTGGATTGCACCTAGAGAAATCACTGGAAAAACACCAAGATTAGAACATCCAAATACACACAGAATAAACCCACAGGTACACGGCCGCTAAGTAGTAAACCAAAGACCACATGTTAGTCTCGCTTTCGACCCAGGGAGCACGAGAAAAACAAATTCATTGGTTCTTGCTAGGCATTTAAATTGAGTGCTATGAACAGTACTTGGTTGATTAGTGGCATAAGACCTTAATGAAACTTGTTACTCTTGGCGTAGTCCTTAGATGTGGTTTGTTTAGAGTTGAATTCACTGCATATAAATTGCACAATTTAGCCAATCTCAACCATTTGTCAGATTTAAATTGAACTTGGTACAAAGGAGCTCTGGGTGCGCTGCGCTGCGCTGCGCTGTGTTGTGTGCGTGCACGAATGCTTGCTCGCCTGCGTTTGTTTTATCAATGTTGTGACAAGTTCCATTTACGAACTAGTTGAGAAAGGCCAACCTCGATGTGGTTCGTAACCAGTCTTATGATTGGTTGTTGACAAATGCTGAGCAGGCCACGCCTCTAAACTGTGCCGCGCGTTCGGGCAAACCCGTAAATGGGGTCAATTTGTGTAGTTTTCTTGATTTATTCTGCAGATATAGGTAAAATATAGGTAAGGCTTTGGGGAAATTTGAAAGAACAACTAATATTCTTCAACCTGGTATTCGTGGAATCATTACGTATTTACACCTGCCACTAATTGCAACAAAGTCGTTTTATGGTCATAAATATCTCCCTCAACATCTACAGAGGAAGGTTGCTTTTGCTTTCGATTTTGTGAAATGCGGAAGGGCTAAAAACATAGTTGTAGAACTTCCGGATAGTTACGTGTGTAGCCTTATACATGTCGACTGTCTGTGCTTTCACTTGCCAAGCAAGAAACAAACAATTGATAACCTTTTACCTGCCAATGGGTAATCGTGTGAAAAAAGGTCGAGATTACCAACATTACAATAAACGAAGTCTAACTTCCGTCAACCCTCGATATCCTAGTTACTTTTCAAATGCAGTTTTGAAACGCGCTTGGTTGCATTTGTCTTGTCCAGTGGCATCGTAATGTCGGCAAACACGAAAACGATTCTGGCGTTTATGGTTTTATTTTCTTTAAATGCATCTAACGCATCGACGTTGCTAGACGTGGACGTTATCAGTGAAAAAATAAACAGATTAGCAGAGGACAGTTTAGGTGTGGCAGCTATACAGGTAAGTGTAGAATTTAGCGGTACGTATGCCATTCCATGTCATGACTCTGTGTATGGATGTTTTTATAGATTTATAACCACCTAGGCGAAGTTAATAAGATATTTTTCGCCATGTTTACTAGTATGTCAATTTCGTAAATCTGTACTGATCCCGATGAACTACTAAGATGTGCATAGCTGCGTTTACGACATTTCTGTAGAGCTATGCCAATCCAGGTGATTTACGAGGATACTCGTAATGCAGCATTTGCACAACAAGTGTCATTTCTCTGTCCACAGTAACAGACTCCATGACGCAGTGATGACTAATCATACGTATTGTTAGCATATCATGGATATTTCGGTGTTATTTATGACAGCCATTTCCAAATTAACATACCTACCCGGTACTATTTTACATATTTTACTACAAATTCTGTTGTAGTTTTGTTCATTATTGATACACTACTTCAAAATGTTCAATTTAAAATATTGTTGGTTAAACATGGACGGTACTAACCATCCATGGTTAAGGTAGCGTGAGGGGGAACACAAATAATAGTTAAATTGTGATTAGGACTATCCTCGCCAGTTACTGGGCATGCAGCTATGGCAATATACATGTTTCCAGAAAGCTAAGATATAGGAGAATACGGTCATGTATGTTAATATTTTCTCAGGGAACTAAGTTACGATCGTTCTCGCGAACCTCCTACACATAAAGTTTTTAGTGGGATTGGCCGTTTCTCGGTGTTCCTTTTTTCTATGTTTCTGACCTTTTCACTGTTGATTTATAAGATAATGATCTTTGAGAATGCGTCTCGGATTTTGTATGTGTCTCATAGTTTGGGAGATACTAGTATACTGGTAGTCCGTTGAACTTTGTGGACTCAATAAAACGTTTCTTCTAACTTGACTACGGCTAACAGCTAATTAATTACCAAATGTCTACCATTTCGAACATACTTTATAAATATACAAGTGTCTGATCTGCGAGGACTGTTATATCTTGAACAATTGGTTGGTTGTTTCTTAAAACGTATCAAAACTTGAAAAAGATGGCGCCCCGCGCGTTTAATTTATTCAAGTCCCTTTGTTATGTTGAACAGCGTCAACAGTACAATCGGTTCGCTAGACACAGGGCGGGCCTTCATGGCAGTATGTATTTACTTACATACATGCCTTCAAGTACAGATATGTTTGCATTACTCTCAGCCTATAGAGAGTGTACCGTTATCGGATTTGTCATAATCAAGTCAGCACTGTTTTTTTCCCTCCCGATGAAATGTGGCGTTGGCCATGCTTACATAGAACCACGAGCGGCATGGTGTTGAAGAGTGGTTCCAGATAGAAGAGGCTGTAATCCCATGTAACTACTAAATTTATGCATTGTGCGACGACCTTTTTCAATGACACAAGCTGCGACCACCAACTTACGGATTACAGCGAAAGAATGTTCACTCTTTTTGACGCCGGAAAAATATCAGTCACGAAGTTGCATTTTTGATTCACTTATAGTAAAGATGACTCCCCCAACCATGGCGGATGTTCGACTAAATTAGTTTAAGGTAGCTGCAAACAATGATCTAATCTGGCCAATAGGCTTCTGAACACGCGTTGCTATAAATATGTCAGTGGTTGATAGGACCACATCCAGCAAGATACTGTCAACACAATGAATGCGTATTTGAAGAACGAACTGATCGAGAACATATAGATATAAATTATCACTGGTTGTCAAAATTTACTTTCACTCAGTATTTGTATGAATGTTTCACAACTGATTTTCACCGGGCGATATTTATAATTCTGAAGTAAAGTGTGTGCTTTGTCCAGTTGTCTCGTTCGCACATTTGGTTCACACACGTGCACAGTCCCTCTATCCTGATAGAGGGACTGTGGTTCACACGACGTTGCAGTATTATTTTGGATCAACAACTTGCATGCTTAAAGTAAACATTATAAACATATATTACAGGAATTTTATAAGTAGATTGTTTAATAATTATATTCTATAGTGGGAAATTCGCAATGCTCAAACCGTGAAACACATCCCTGGTAATCACGTGACCGCGCCAATGGCTGCAGCGATTGGCTGATCGCATGTGCAATCTTGTCACGCCTTAGCGATTTGTTATATAGAGTCTGTAGGAAGAGGAAGAGAACTGGGCAACGAGACGTGACCTCAGCTGACTGTTTGCATGAATAAATCTTTAATGAACAAACGTGTATTCATTTGGGTCGAATTTGGTATCTCTACGTCGTGTAAGTGTTATCAGCCAAGCGAGTCCCATTTCCCCGAGCACAACGCTTTGTACGCAACACATTTCCGGTATGACTCTTTCAAATAGTGAAATGGCTTAGAATTTGCATATTTTTGGGGAAATCCAGCCCCTGATTTGTAAAGTTTTTGAGATACAAGTATTTTAAATGTTTTCAACTATTAATCGAATAATCAATCCTTCAAGCAATTATGATCTTCTGGAGAAAAAAAAGAACAAATCACATTCTTCACATTCTTGAAAGATGAATGAATGGATAGATGAATATGCTAAATTTCTCATCAAAATACGCTGGTACACACGCTAGTAACTACACTTAGAGATATGACTGTAACAAAAGCGGCAATACATCATAATAACAAGTAATAGCAGCACACACTGAACGATCGCGGCCGATGTTTAAATGCCGGATGCGTCGGATTTAACACAAACAACAGATTCAACTAAGTTATGCAGCCATCTTTATTTATGGACTCACGTTGTCTTACAATATGCAAATGAGATGTGATCCAGTGGTCAAGATAAGTTTAGTCAATACACTACAATCCTTCTTTTTCCCCGGAACACTACATCACTCATTTAAACGAAAATGTCCTGGAGGTTGGTATAGTTCCTAGCACCTAATGTCTCTTGATATAATTGCATGTCAACTCTTATAACAACAGCTTACAAACTCAAAATCTGGCATTGTTTCCAAATAACTACTAACTCTAATATAACAATAAACTTAAACTATTCTCGTAGGTCAGGGTGGACTAACAAAACCTACGTACAGCTGGGAGGATTATTCTGCCTCGTTTTCCATGCTGTTACCCTATCTATGTATCTCATTTAACAATTCAATAGTTCAATAACACAAATAGTCCTTTAAATACTTGGGTGCCTGAACTGTACGTTTTGCTCTATCTGGTGGTTCTGGTAAGGTTGCATCACTTTGACATCCAGAAGTTACATCACATGAATTATCAGTCTCTTTATCGCTTTGTTTCAGCTTTATCACTATCAGTCAGACATACTTTTTCACATGTGACGTGTTACGTTTGTATTTTACACCTGTTGGAGACTGGATAGTCACTTGGCTACCAATTTTGTCTATCACTTTGTATGGCATTTCTTCATACGGTGTAGATAATTTGTTTCTTTGCCTCTGATGTAGTAATACTTTGTCTCCTGGCTGGATGCTGCTTTCTCTTACATTTCTATGCGCATCCAGATAATCTTTTGATTTCTGTTTTAGTTCAGTGTCTCTATCTCTTATCATTCTGTCATCTTCTCTCAACCTGTTTTCTCCTGTTTCTGGAAGCTTTGTTCTTAACTTTCTTTTGAACATTGCTTCGGCTGGGGACATTCCTGTTGTCGTGTGCGGTGTAGACCAATATGCTAGAAGGAACTCATTTTAACTCCTTGTGCACATTACGTTTCTGAAGCTGTGCTATCTTCAACACTTTCAAGAGAGATCTATTCTGTCTTTCTACCTCTCCATTTGCCTGAGGCCATAAGGGGGTTGTATGTTTATGTCTTATGCCACACTCTTCTAGGTAGTTTTCAAACTCCTCTGAAATGAACTGAGGACCGTTGTCCGATTTCAAACCAATTGGATACCGAAGTGAAGAAAAGTGAGCATCGATACGTTCTATTATCTTCTCTGATGTTACAGTTTTCATGAAATCCACCTCAAAATATCTACTGTAATAATCAACGATAACAAGTATGTATTCACCGTTTGGTAGTGGCCCCAATAAATCTAATGCCACTTCTTGCCAAGGACCTGTAGGGTAGGTATAATCGGTTCACTAACAGATGACTGTGTTGTGACTGACTGACAACTGACATTCATGGCAAGACTTTCATCTTAGCTCTGCATCTTGATCAATGCGTGGCCACCAAACTTTTGTGCGCAAGCGTTGCTTCGTCTTTACGATTCCTTGGTGCCCCTCATGTCCCAAGTCTATAACTCGCTTCCTCAGACTCTTAGGAATGTCCAATCGAGTGTCTCTGAGTACCAGTTTTCCTAACACAGTAAGCTCATTTCTAACCGACTTGTAAGCAGCAGGGCAATTATTCCAATTTCCCAATGCTATGCATTCTCTAAGCTCAGTAATTTCCTCATCTTGTTCAGACGCTCATTCTATTAATCTTATTGGTATCGCATGTGGTGCCGCATATTCTGCTACATAACGAATGTATTCCTCAGTGTCATCACTATGTTCACTCTTATTATTGTCAACTAGTCTAGACAGTGCATCTGCGATGTTCTTCGACCCAGGTATGTATTCCACAGTAAAGTTGTAGGACTGTAAACGTAGAACCCAACGTTCAATTCGCGCAGATGGCTTTGACTTATGTGAATATATCACCTTTAACGGCTGGTGGTCTGTTAACAGTTTAAATTCAATACCACATAAGTATAAATTGAATCTCTCACAAGCCCAAACTATGGCAAGGGCCTCCCTTTCTGTTTGAGAGTACCTCCTTTCTACATCAGACAGACTTCTACTGGCATAACACACAACTCTATTTTCACCGTTCTGTTTCTGTATCAAGATTGTGCCTAGTCCTACTGGACTAGCATCTGTAATCACTGTAGTTTCAGCATTCTGATCAAACTAAGCTAAAGTCCGTGCATCAGATAACTCATTTTTCAAGCGGTCAAATGATTGTTGTTGTTCGGTTTGCCATTCAAATTTGGTTCCTTTGCATGTTAATTTGCGGAGTGGCTCGGCTACTGTGGCTAAGTTTGGTATATATCGGGCAGAGAAATTTACTAATCCCAGAAAATTTCTCACTTCTGTTGAATTCTCTGGTGCTCGAGCATTTAAGACTTCTTCTACTTTTTCTGTAGTTGGACGGATATCATGTCTAGTCAGCATACTTCCCATGAATTCTAACTGAGACATTCGAAATACGCATTTTTCCGCATTCAGTGTCAGACCCTTTTCTTCAAAGCATTTCAGAACTTCAATTAATCTTTGATCATGGGTTTCATTGTCGGGAGCATGTATCACCACATCGTCAGATATATTTACGGCTCCATCACATCCAGTCAATACTTGTTGTATGATGTGTTGGTACATTTCTGGGGCAGAACTAATGCCAAACATCAGCCGTTTATATAGGAACAAACCATTATGTGTAGCAAATGTTGTGATACTTCTAGACGATTCCTCCAACTCGATCTGATGAAACCCCCACTTGAGGTCTAACTTTGTAAAGACCGTGCTTTGGCTCATGCTTTCTATTATTTCATCTACGGTAGGTATCTGATGTCTCTCTCTGACTATTGCCTGATTTGCCTGACGCATATCTACACATAGTCTGACATCTCTAGATGGTTTTGGTACTACTACAACTGGGCTGACCCATGGTATGGGCCCATTTACTTTCTCTATCACACCTAATTTAATCAATTCAGTCAGCTTGTCTTCTATTTTGCTTCTGAGGCTGAAAGGTGTTCTCCGTGGTTTCTGTGCCACCGGTGGTATGTCTGGATCAATGTGGATCTTTGCCTGGTAATCTTTCAATTTTCCTAACCCATTAAAGCACTTAGGAAATTTATCACGCACATTTTGTGTGTCAATCATGTTTGCCTGCAGTCCAAGCTTCAACACTCCGAGCTCTTGTGCTGTTTTTCTTCCCAAAAGTGAACGACCTTTGCCTTTAAACACGATAAATTCAGCATTTGTCATATTATTGGCAACTTGAGCAGTGGCTTGGAATTTCCCAAGGACTTCCAATGGCTTATCTGCTCCATAAGAATACAGCGACTGTGTTGACCTCTCAGCTTTACAGACAATTCCTTTTTGTTTCAAGGTAGACCATGTTGTTTCACAAATCACATTACATGTTGCTCCAGAATCAATGAGCATGTCTGAAATAACTACTCCACCCACCGTGACACTAATCACACCGGTGTCATTTGAGTTATTTTCTGGATGAACAGCAAACACATAGTCACCATTTGTCTGTACACAATACAATTTCTCTTTGTCTGAGTTTCCCTGTGTACCAACTTTCTCTGTGTTACCTTTGGTATGTTTTTAGTCTTGCATACTACTGCAAAATGTCCTGTTAGATGACATTTGTTACAGTTCTCAGATCTTGCTGGGCATTCCCTATCCCTGGCAATATGTCCCTCTTTACCACAACGATAACATTTCTTTTTCTCTCTTCCTGGCTTCTTTTGTGACCTTATACCTTTATGGACTTGGTTGACTTCACGTTTAAGTTCACCTTCCATAATCTTTAATTGAACATCAACTACTTCTAAGGCCCGTGCTGTATCTTGCACCACTTTTAGGGTTAGGGATTTTCCCTTTTCTAGGAGCTTACGGCGCAACAATGACGACTTGCATTTATCTATAACTTGATCTCTGATTTGTTCATCAGTATCTGTGAACTCACAATTTTGTGCTTGACGTTGCAGTCTTGAAATGAACTGATCTATAGTTTTACCCTCCTCTTGTTTTATTTGACGAAACACATGTCTCTTATATATTGCATTTAGCTGAGGTATGAAATACGCGTTCAATGTTCGTAACGCTTTCTCGTAATTATCTGCATCGTCTTGTTGTCCTTCAGGCAAGTTTCCAGGTCCGGGATCAACGAGTGTCTCAAATAAGTCCTGTACGTCCATGCCAGCACAGTGTAACAGCAAGGCTCTCTTTTGGTTGTCATCTTTGACACCCTTTCCGACGATATAGAACTCGAACGCTTTATTCCACCTTTTCCATCTAGTCGATACGCTAGTGGGGTCACTTTTGCAATCAAACGACGGAATGCTACCAATATCAATATTTGAAGCCATCTCAAATTAAACTTGTGACTTTGATCCCGTCCTCGTCGCCAATTGAACGATCGCGGCCGATGTTTAAATGCCGGATGCGTCGGATTTAACACAAATAACAGATTCAACTAAGTTATGCAGCCATCTTTATTTGTCAACTCACGTTGTCTTACAATATGCAAATGAGATGTGATCCAGAGGTCAAGATACGTTTAGTCAATACACTACACATACTGTAAAACCATTTATTTTCTCTGGCATTTAATTTCACTATTTTTATTTTTTGAGTAATTTTACAAATAGTGCTACAGTTATTTCACACGGATTTCATTTATTAAACAAATAAGGAAATTAAAAACAAGTGAATGATTAAAGTGTTTACAATACAAGGTTTTTCTGAATGTTGGCATGTATTCTTGTTTGACCACAATATGACTTCTAAGGTCATACACAACTATGTGAAAACAGAAACATTAAGAAAGCATATATATACTAATAACTCTACCAATGCAATACATAGGTATTAGGCAATTAGACTGTTATTTGCATATTTCAGGAGATGGTTTCAAACTCACTCGAATATATGTTGCTGTCTAGTTATTGTCAATGTGTATCAATTATACAAATATCTCATTATACTACCACGTGCAATTCCTGACAACCCTTATATTCAAATACATGGTCAAATGATACTTTGCCTAATGCAAGGATTATTGTAAGGTATATTTTCATAATATACCTGCCGGACTAGTAATAACTTTCTTGAATAATAAGTATATCAAATTTGGCCTTTCATTTCGATAATGTTATTTTTAATTAATGTCAGATTATTTAAATGTTGGACCGTTATAGATGTTCTAAAGTGTCGTTAAATTCAAAATGACGATCAGACACATTTATGTAACATTGACTCAGATGGCGAAAAAGAAACAACCACCATGTCACATTTTAGCCAAATTGGCCAAGTATTTGTTTCTGTTATGGCAGCCACTGTGGTAGAATGAAGCTGCGAGCAAAAACGATCGGCTCGGACCATTAGACTATTGACCCATCCTTGATATGCCACACCCATCATCAGAGTAATCAAGAACATGTATATCTTATATTTTAGTTGATTGCTATGGGTTGTTTGGTTTCATAAATTTGTAATTAATTAATATTATGTTCATTAAAAATGCTGTTTTCTTGTTGGTTACCATGGGCTTTAGCTTAGTAGCTATCATGGACATGTCCACCTCATTTCTGTGATGAATGTTGATCTTGTCCATCAGATAGCATACCTGTATCAGCAGGATTATTCGATATGGTGCATGGTAATAATGTTACAGGTAAAGTGAAGATAGGTAGTAATAATGGCACACGGTAAAGTGGATAATGTTGTACACCCACTCCATATGACGAAGAAACCTCAGCCATTTCCCGTCCATTCAATCTATTGAAACACAAAATTATAATGGTGGGTCATGCAAACTTCTGTGATATGTAGTAAGACATATGATAAATAAGACTTTAATTTGTGACTGGTATGTTGCTGCTGTGCTAAATATATGTTGTGTATAACTACATAAAATATATGTTATTACCAGTATTACTAGCTTAGTATCTTATCTATTAACACACACAAATTGTGAATACAGTGCGATTGATATTTAGCTATAAACAGGTTAGCAGCGCAGCGGCAATAGTGTGAATAGATGGTTTGAATCGCATCAGTGAAAGTAGTTATATAACTTCACCCAGGGCTTACTTACGAGCGATAATGTTTTAATTCGTACTTGCGCCAATGTATTTATTAGTGTTGGTGCTTTTAATGTATTGAAATAAAGAATTGATAATGATAATAATATCTCTGCATTTTCCATTCCATAGCCTAGTCTCCCGAACAACTGTGATTACAACGGTTATAGTCCTCCCTCTGCTGACAAACATAACTATTTCGAAAAGAGGGAGACGTGGTTGCCATGAAAACAGCGTTTACGTGAACGACGTTTCAGTTATACTTTAAAATAATATGGAGATTTTGATGTATTCTTCATGATTACCAAACATAGTAATTATCTGATTTATTGAGTTAAAAAACCATTTAAAACTAAATTTAGTTTTTCTTCTGCTATGTCATATATTGTAAATGTAATACAAATATAGTTTTGACATAAGAAGACATACAATAGAGTTATTAGAGAGGATAAGTAATCTACATCAGTACTGGAAGTTTGCTCTCTCACAGTGTCTTCCATTTAATGTACTGGGATTGCACACACATTGAATTATCATGCATTAAATATATAAATGTAAAATGTTCATAATAAGTCTATAATTGTAGGCCTTAGGAGTTACTACACATCACCACACCATCAATAACAGAACAGCAGGCTTCACAACAGGTGTACCATGTTTGTTATGTGGAAACTAATTACAATATGGCTAGTTTACTATACTTGTATAATTCAGTTATGATCAAAATAACATTTTGTTACGACTATAAATTAGTCCATTCATGTAACACAACAATGGTTTGATACAAACTATGTGTGATAAGACAGCCAATGAAACTTTAATAATACTTTAAGTTTGATTGGTCACGTATTGCATTCATAAAATCCTGGCAACATTTGGTATCAAACATGCAATCTACTAGTAGAGGCGTAGAGGGCGGTGACGAATGAATGAAAGTATTAATAATTTTGCTGAATTAGTCTTGAATGTACAACTTGGCATGATTTGAATTTACCAATTCTGTAACATATGATATGTACGCATTATTACATGTGTATGAATGACTCTTTATTACAATGTGTAATACTATACTAATACTAATCAACAGTATTATATACTTCTATCTTTTCTTTCCAGGAACACTTCAATTCCTTGCCATTTCAAAACTTTCCATTGAACGGAAACATTCTGATAACACAGGTAACCATTTAAATTCAATAAGATTCATTCTGATAATTTATTAATTAATAATGTTGTAGAAGTCAATACTATTTCTTATACTTAATAATATGATCAAGATATATTTAGCAGTATAAAACTACCAGTTGAACAAAATATTCTGATAATGCAAATTTAATAGAGTCAGACTAGTCCTGGTTCAAATATCAAATAATCAAGTAACTGGTTAGTGTCCCCAAAATGATTTGCCAAAATTCAAGTTCAAAGATTGTTCCAGAGAAGAAGCAGTTGATTAAGTATAAGAATTAATATTGAGTTCTGTAAACTTAAGGCATACTAGTATTTCATACAAGTTTATGGGGTTAATATTACCGCAAAGTAATGAATTGTGTTTAACGTATATTTGTCTAGAACCCCAATCCTTATTGTACGGCCAGTGCTATACAAGACAAACAGTAGATGAGTATGTATAATATCAGGCAATATTAATCACATGACCTCTACTGATTTCAACCACTGGTAATTAAAAATACAATAGTTTGTGGATTAATTATAAACACTTGTGGAGAAGTCATCAATCAGACTATTCAACCTGCCAACAGGATTATTTGAGATGAATCATTGAATAAGTTGAATAAAGAAGTACTATTTAGTCAAAGTAATACTAGTACATTGTATGTACAGACTTGTTTACAACATGAAAGACAGGATTTAAACTCGCCATTATGACAATCACCTAGCATGTCTACAAACAGATGCACCACCTACCACTTCGTGCAAGATAGGATAGTCATAACAGTAAATTGTGTAAGAATGACTACAGAACAATTCTTACCTGACAATTCTGAAAGTGTCAATACATCCTCCCAATAAATTCTTACAATGGCAAAACAAGTTTGTTTTACCTACACTGGCCGGAAAATGACAGTTGGTGTACTTTCTCACGTACAAAACCTAATAAAGTGGCTCATACTAATCAATGTGAGACAGCTGGACCATGCTGGACTTAAAATAAGCCATAATGTTGCCTGGCCACCTTCTTGGCTTCCTATTTGTCCTAGTCATGAGCTAGTGCTAGGAGAGTTTGTTTGTGAATATCAGAGGAAACAGGTCCTCATTGTTGCTTGTCTCAAGATCAGCTTAGAGTTTTGATACTTCTTAGCTCAACCCCATGATAAATAATGGAATGGTCAACCTAAGCTGAAAGGACAATACAAATACACATTCCCTCTGGGTAAATGAAAGTCATCAGTAAGTCATAAAGCAGTGTATCCCATATGTGGTTTCCATATGGTCTATTTCACTGCAAAATGCTAGCTACCACAGTATTCGATCTAATATAAGTTGTACAAGTGAGTGTCAAATTAATTTAGGAATCAGTGGAAATTCAAAAATGAATATGTGCTGCACATGGTTACTAGTTTCCATGATGAACAAAAAACGTCTTATTTGATTGGTGAACTAAAAATAGGAAAAATTAAAATTTATTGAAAAAATAAAAGTTAGGTTTTACAGCGCCAACTTGTATATGAAAAGTCGCCTGAGTGGGAACCCTGGCTTGACAAATTGAAGGTGAGGGTGTTATACAGTGATCGTCTACTACATATAGCTACTCAAACGTCTGTTAACTGAAACCTCAGAAGGTATCGGATTGATTGTAGGCGAATAGGAAGCACTGAAATACACATCCAGTAATCCAACATTGATAGTCATAAAGGGATTTCAACAAAGTACAATATATACAGAAATTGTTGTGCTACATGAGACAAAATGATAAGTGTCAGCATTCACAATACCTCAAATTTAAGAAATAATGAGCATGTTCTGTCCTACCGGTAGTAACCGCCATATATCAATCTGAGTGGTCAATTCGTGAATGGATCTTCTAAATAGAACAAATGATGTTGAAACAATCAGATATCATCTCTCTTGGTGATTTGTCGTATTTTACCACCAGTTATCATCTCTGCTATGGAAATGCTTGAATAAGACATTCTTTTTTTAAAAAAAAACGTTTGTAAAAATCCTCAAATCATTGTTTGACAAGCTGGGGGAATGTATACAGGATTGTTGTTGATACCTGAAAGGTAACATGAATGATTTCGCCTTCATGTCTTTTTAATGTTATTCTGAGGGAATTCTGCCTCGTAAATCGGAAATAAATCGGCCAGCAGAAGAGTACAGAAGAGCGCCAATGCTTTGTTGAAAGACATGGCTACCAAACTCCACAAATATGTTGTCATACTGACGATGTTATCTTCTGTGGAGAATGTTTCTAGCTCCGCTGTCATCGTAGAAGCCATAGCGGAGATGTTCATATAGGTGATTGGTCGTTGTTGTCCGTTTTTGTCATTTTTGGTAAAAAAAAGTTATTTTCGACTTGTTCTTAAAAACTACCAGATCAAAATCTGTGATACTTGGTACCAAATTGAACTGGCAGTTGTCAAGTAGAAGTCTTATGGATCTGTTTTACTCGTCGACTTGGCTACCACAATGTTCTTGTAGAACATGTACAGCGGAGCTATTTCGACTGTCAGGTTGTTTGTTGCTGTTGTACACTAATACAATATACTTGTATCATTGTGAACAATTTTTTTTAAAAAAGCTTGTCATGTGGTATGACAGTATGAAGTAAGAAAAAACATGCCATATATTTATACAGTTTAAAGTCTAACGCATTATTCAATCTACGGCAATGACCATTCATTCTAAAACGAAGTGTCTGTCCTGCTTCCCCAACATATACCAGACCATAAACGAACAATTAATGCTGTAGATAAAGTTTTAAATAGTATGATCTAGACGTTCAAGACATATAGCAAGAAATGTATTTACAAGCATATTAATACATCTACCAGTGGATCAAATCCCTTTACCCTCATAGATGACAGGGAAACCCTGACTGGCAGCCTCAGACCTACTTCACTTAGCCCTGAAGCTACTGCCTTTCTCAATATCATTGTCATAAGGATGGTAGGTGTTAGGCATCATGTGTGCAGGGGAGCACAGGTGGTTGACTGAGGCATCCTGATGACGTCATTGTTCTGCAACTTGTCAGTCCAGAATTCATTATTAGATGAGCGCAGGTGTAGCTTAAATGTAGCTGACCTTCGCTGGTAGTGTGTAGCCTGCTTTACGAACGCTTCTGCTATGAAATCAGACAATGGTGATTCCGTTGTTGGCGGAATGATACATAACGTCACCACACTTTAGGGTAGTGGGTAGTTCAGAAACTTTCCAATTAATTCAGACAATATCCGTCTGTAAGAATGTTCACTGACATTGGGAGTCGAGATCCTGAGTTTGAAAGAGAAAACAATACTGGGTTATGCTCTCACGGCGACATTGCTCGAGCATGCTCGGTCTGAGGATGGGCAGCCGTGCAGCATTCTGTCTGTCTGGGCTCCTGAGAATCCATGTATCCCTCTCATATTTGGACTTCGGCTAGGGTCAACCAAAGTGTCAAACAGGCGATCAGCTCTTAAAACTAATTCGATGACTAAACTGGCTAATCCAGTATGGCATGTATTAAAAATGCATTATTGAAATAGTTTGATGAACTGTTCGTTTATCCATTGTTTGGTGTTAAATTTTCTCTGTTCCGTATGTCTTAATTAATTATTGAGCGCAGCATACAAACAATTGTTTATGTCGTTTTTCTACAAAATTGTATTTATTATTTTAAGCTACGAGATTCTGTGCATGAAGTATTTCAATCCGGCGTAACTGCAATTACAAGCCTACAAGCCGCAGTAAAAAAATCCCTGCAGTCGCCTAGTCAAATCGCCAACAATGAGTGCTGCCAACTCAACGTTAACGATCTGACATACAGTACACGATTTGGCAAACCTGTAAGTACAATTGTAACTCTCTATTTAGTTTTGTGCATTTTTAACCTTGTGTATATTAATTTAACTGAAAAGCTTTGAGAATTAAGTGAAATCTGCACAATGAATGAATGCAGCAAAGCCCAAATAAATTCACATTACGTGTTGTTGTGTGCTTTCATCATAGATCAGTGAAAACTATGCATGTGAAAGGATCTCCCCTACTGTTACCGATGACCCTGAGCGATTGAGCAATGACGTTGTGACTGTTATGAAAGAGAACAACAGGCAAATACCACAAATTAAATGGCAATATTATGGCACTGAACAAGGAATGATGACGATATACCCTGCTAATAAACAAAACGGATGTGACATATATGATAATAGATACAGGTACTGTTACTGATCCTTAAAACGATTTGTTTATAATGCGTATTGATTGTACACCGATGATTGTAATAATAATAATAATAATAATAATAATAATAATTATAATAATTATAATAATAATGTGTGTGTTATACTTGTCAGACCATGGTATGTTGAGACAAAATCCCCACACCCTAAGAACATTGTCATTGTGTTAGATAACAGTGGATCAATGAGACAAAATCATGGTGGTAGAACGTTAATGGAGTTCGCAAAGGAATCGATTAAAACTGTTTTATATACACTAAATCCAAACGATAAGGTGATTATTATTATTAAACTTTGTTGTTTGATCAGTTCTTTTTTATTGTATATTACCTGTTGCGATAACGAGTAAGCAGGGATAGTAAGAATTAAAGTTGTACTTTAATTTGAATATTAAAATGTTCGTGAGTTATCACTGATCAAAACCTGTTACATTGCGCCTTTATTCGACTGATATATTTACAGTGCTTCACTACAATAAATTCCGAACTGATGTTATTCTTTTATTAATACATCCTTTTGATTACAGGTCTCTGTCATTTCTTTTTCTGACGCAGTGAGACTGCCTATTGGTAGCGGTAGACCTGAATGCTTTGGAGAACGATTAGCGCAAGCAACACCTCTAAACATTGATCATCTGAATGACTTTTTACAATCTCTTCCAATTGACGGTCTGTAAACAGCAAATATACTTTTAAGACATTTGGCATTATCTTTGCAAAACCTATCTATTCGAAAGCTTTATTGATTTACTTTAAATGATATAGTTATACACGTCCATTATGAATTATTAATCTGGGAAAATATTAAACATGAAAATGTATTTTACATCACTAGATTCCACTAAGTATCTAGCAGCCTTGAATACCTCGTTTGATTTATTAATTGCGTCTAGACCAACGAATGGTGAAAACAGAGGTATTTAATAAACAATCATACGATTAGTGTAATTTAATATCTACACTCGTTTTCATTATACAGAATAAGAACATCTGGGATGGAGACTTCTAGGTGTGTTATGGCAATTATACTGTAGATATTGTTTGATTTGGTGAAACTAATAGATGACTGTGGCAGCTATACAATTATACTGTAGATATTGTTTGATTTGGTGAAACTAATAGATGACTGTGGCAGCTATACAATTATACTGTAGATATTGTTTGATTTGGTGAAACTAATAGATGACTGTAGCTATACAATTATACTGTAGATATTGTTTGATTTGGTGAAACTAATAGATGACTGTGGCTATACAATTATACTGTAGATATTGTTTGATTTGGTGAAACTAATAGATGACTGTAGCTATACAATTATACTGTAGATATTGTTTGATTTGGTGAAACTAATAGATGACTGTAGCTATACAATTATACTGTAGATATTGTTTGATTTGGTGAAACTAATAGATGTCTGTAGCTATACAATTATAATGTAGATATTGTTTGATTTGGTGAAACTAATAGATGACTGTGGCAGCTATACAATTATACTGTAGATATTGTTTGATTTGGTGAAACTAATAGATAACTGTGGCTATACAATTATACTGTAGATATTGTTTGATTTGGTGAAACTAATAGATGACTGTGGCTATACAATTATACTGTAGATATTGTTTGATTTGGTGAAACTAATAGATGACTGTGGCAGCTATACAATTATACTGTAGATATTGTTTGATTTGGTGAAACTAATAGATGACTGTAGCTATACAATTATACTGTAGATATTGTTTGATTTGGTGAAACTAATAGATGACTGTGGCTATACAATTATACTGTAGATATTGTTTGATTTGGTGAAACTAATAGATGACTGTGGCAGCTATACAATTATACTGTAGATATTGTTTGATTTGGTGAAACTAATAGATGACTGTAGCTATACAATTATACTGTAGATATTGTTTGATTTGGTGAAACTAATAGATGACTGTGGCAGCTATACAATTATACTGTAGATATTGTTTGATTTGGTGAAACTAATAGATGACTGTAGCTATACAATTATACTGTAGATATTGTTTGATTTGGTGAAACTAATAGATGACTGTGGCTATACAATTATACTGTAGATATTGTTTGATTTGGTGAAACTAATAGATGACTGTAGCTATACAATTATACTGTAGATATTGTTTGATTTGGTGAAACTAATAGATGACTGTAGCTATACAATTATACTGTAGATATTGTTTGATTTGGTGAAACTAATAGATGACTGTGGCAGCTATACAATTATACTGTAGATATTGTTTGATTTGGTGAAACTAATAGATGACTGTGGCTATACAATTATACTGTAGATATTGTTTGATTTGGTGAAACTAATAGATGACTGTGGCTATACAATTATACTGTAGATATTGTTTGATTTGGTGAAACTAATAGATGACTGTAGCTATACAATTATACTGTAGATATTGTTTGATTTGGTGAAACTAATAGATGACTGTAGCTATACAATTATACTGTAGATATTGTTTGATTTGGTGAAACTAATAGATGACTGTGGCTATACAAATGGCATGGTTGTGTAGAGTATATCAGTGTAATTATAACCTTTGATTACAGATCAAGTAATATTGTTTGTGACTGATGGGAAACCTGACGATGACATGGCAGTTAGTTCAACGGATTCGGTCGAGTATGTACGCAATGCAGCCATTCTTAAAATGATTATTGATAGAAATAACGAAATGGGCAATAAAGTTTCTATTTTCACGTACGGACTGGGATCAGGTAATTATTTAAAGTATATGTAATAATATAATAAATAGAAATGACATATCCATATTGCACTTATCGACTATATACTTATGAATATTAATAGTTACAATATACCACCTGATATTCGCTGTAACTCGTTATCAACTTGTATCCTGGCCACTGTGAAATTTGAAAAATCGTTTGTTTTTGTAGACGTGGACAGCGACCTACTTGAAGCCATGGCTACTCAAAATGGCAGCGCATATGGTATTTCTCCGCAAATAAGTTCTACAATTGTGGTGTGTACATTATTACCTTTCATTATATTGTGATATTTTTTTATATGTAACACAAATAAATCACAGACCAAGCTCGAGATTTCTCTTTATGTATGGAACAGCCCGCACTGGATCCTTCTGATTTAATTTGAAAAACTAAATATTATTACGTTGTTTTCAGACTGGCCAAGCCACATTAGTAACTCGTCCTGAAGAACTTCGTAATAAAATAACTTCTTACAACGATTATTATACAAACACACAAAACAATGAAACTACTTTTTCTGTGCCGTATCAAGGAGCGTCCGGGATTGGTGAGTTTCAGATTATTTCAGTCAAATCAACTTGGATTATTTGGATTTGGACTTGGATTAAAAGTCAGCGACTACCTAACGTTTGTTAGTCTATTGCAATCATTGGTCTTTAGATATGCTCGATTAACATAGGTTAATAATAATGTTATACCAATTTACCGTTTTCTGTGCCGTATCAAGGAGCGTCCGGGATTGGTGAGTATCAGATTATTTCAGTCAAATCAACTTGGATTATTTGGATTTGGATTTGGATTAAAAGTCAGCGACTACCTAACGTTTGTTAGTCTATTGCAATCATTGGTCTTTAGATATGCTCGATTAACATAGGTTAATAATAATGTTATAACAATTTTAGTATTAAAGTGCTTGCCACGTCACGAAGATGTGCTGTATCAACTGTACTGGCGGTCCACACTCATAGTCAATATCTTGTAAATACGACTACTGTATTTTTGAAACTTTTTTTCAAAATGAGGAGATTACTAATCAGAATACGAAACAAAATGTGGCAGATTCCAAATTCTTAGGTATTATGTTTACCAGTTTGGAATCTCAACCACGTTCGATTATGGCACATTACCGTCTTAATGTCATGGTATATGTATATATCGTGTTTGCTCCATTAGGTCTGACGATAACGGTATCCATACCTGTCATTCACAACAGTGTTCTGCACGGTATATTAGGAATATCGATCACATTAGATGATATTTTTGCTGATGTCACTTATTTCGGCCAAGGACATTTGTCTTATGCCTTCATGTTTGAAGTCAGCCCAAGGTTTACTGGTGAGTATTATAAAAAATATTTAGGATGAAGTTCGTTCCCTACTCCAACCAATCGTTGTAGTGAATAACGGTAATTATGAATGCTACTCATTAAGCAAAACTTGAATTGGTATCCCTCCATCCATGTAAAACTCCACATTGGTAAGTCGATGTACGTGACAAGTTCAGTCATGTAAAACTTCACATTGGTAAGTCGATGTACGTGACATGTCCAGTCATGTAAAACTCCACATTGGTAAGTCGATGTACGTGACATGTCAAGTCTTGTAAAACTTCACATTGGTAAGTCGATGTACGTGACATGTTCAGTCTTGTAAAACTCCACATTGGTAATTCGATGTACGTGACATGTTCAGTCATGTAAAACTCCACATTGATAAGTCGATGTGCGTGACATGTCCAGTTATGTAAAACTTCACATTGGTAAGTCGATGTGCGTGACATGTCCAGTAGTGTAAAACTCCACATTGGTAATTCGATGTACGTGACATGTCCAGTTATGTAAAACTCCACATTGGTAAGTATATGTGCATGACATGTTCAGTCTTGTAAAACTCCACATTGGTAAGTCGATGTACGTGACATGTTCAGTCATGTAAAACTCCACATTGGTAAGTCGATGTACGTGACATGTCCAGTCATGTAAAACTCCACATTGGTAAGTCGATGTACGTGACATGTCAAGTCTTGTAAAACTCCACATTGGTAAGTCGATGTGCATGACATGTTCAGTCTTGTAAAACTCCACATTGGTAAGTCGATGTACGTGACATGTTCAGTCTTGTAAAACTCCACATTGGTAGTTCGATGTACGTGACATGTTCAGTCATGTAAAACTCCACATTGGTAAGTCGATGTACGTGACATGCCCAGTCATGTAAAACTCCACATTGGTAAGTCGATGTACGTGACATGTCAAGTCTTGTAAAACTCCACATTGGTAAGTCGATGTGCATGACATGTTCAGTTTTGTAAAACTCCACATGGGTAAGTCGATGTACGTGACATGTTCAGTCTTGTAAAACTCCACATTGGTAATTCGATGTACGTGACATGTTCAGTCATGTAAAACTCCACATTGGTAAGTCGATGTACGTGACATGCCCAGTCATGTAAAACTCCACATTGGTAAGTCGATGTACGTGACATGTCAAGTCTTGTAAAACTCCACATTGGTAAGTCGATGTGCGTGACATGTTCAGTCACGTAAAACTCCATATTGGTAAGTCGATGTGCGTGACATGTTCAGTCATGTAAAACTCCACATTGGTAAGTCGATGTGCATGACATGTCCAGTCACGTAAAACTTCACATTGGTAAGTCGATGTACGTGACATGTTCAGTCATGTAAAACTCCATATTGGTAAGTCGATGTGAGTGACATGTTCAGTCATGTAAAACTCCACATAGGTAATTCGATGTACGTGACATGTCCAGTTATGTAAAACTTCACATTGGTAGGTCGATGTGCGTGACATGTCCAGTAGTGTAAAACTCCACATTGGTAAGTCGATGTGCATGACATGTTCAGTCTTGTAAAACTCCACATTGGTAAGTCGATGTACGTGACATGTCCAGTCATGTAAAACTCCACATTGGTAAGTCGATGTGCGTGACATGTCAAGTCTTGTAAAACTCCACATTGGTAAGTCGATGTGCATGACATGTTCAGTCTTGTAAAACTCCACATTGGTAAGTCGATGTACGTGACATGTTCAGTCTTGTAAAACTCCACATTGGTAATTCGATGTACGTGACATGTTCAGTCATGTAAAACTCCACATTGGTAAGTCGATGTACGTGACATGTCCAGTCATGTAAAACTCCACATTGGTAAGTCGATGTACGTGACATGTCAAGTCTTGTAAAACTCCACATTGGTAAGTCGATGTGCATGACATGTTCAGTCTTGTAAAACTCCACATTGGTAAGTCGATGTACGTGACATGTTCAGTCATGTAAAACTCCGCATTGGTAAGTCGATGTGCGTGACATGTCCAGTTATGTAAAACTCCACATTGGTAAGTCGATGTGCGTGACATGTCCAGTAGTGTAAAACTCCACATTGGTAATTCGATGTAAGTGACATGTCCAGTTATGTAAAACTCCACATTGGTAAGTCGATGTGCATGACATGTTCAGTCTTGTAAAACTCCACATTGGTAAGTCGATGTCCGTGACATGTTCAGTCTTGTAAAACTCCACATTGGTAATTCGATGTACGTGACATGTTCAGTCATGTAAAACTCCACATTGGTAAGTCGATGTGCGTGACATGTCCAGTTATGTAAAACTACACATTGGCAAGTCGATGTGCGTGACATGTCCAGTAGTGTAAAACTCCACATTGGTAATTCGATGTACGTGACATGTCCAGTTATGTAAAACTCCACATTGGTAAGTCGATGTGCATGACATGTCCAGTCATGTAAAACTCCACATTGGTAAGTCGATGTGCGTGACATGTTCAGTCATGTAAAACTCCATATTGGTGAGTCGATGTACGTGACATGTTCAGTTATGTAAAACTCCACATTGGCAAGTCGATGTACATGACATGTCCAGTCATGTAAAACTCCACATTGGTAAGTCGATGTGCGTGACATGTTCAGTCATGTAAAACTCCATATTGGTAAGTCGATGTACGTGACATGTCCAGTTATGTAAAACTCCACATTGGCAAGTCGATGTGCATGACATGTCCAGTCATGTAAAACTCCACATTGGTAAGTCGATGTGCGTGACATGTTCAGTCACGTAAAACTCCATATTGGAAAGTCGATGTGCGTGACATGTTCAGTCATGTAAAACTCCACATTGGTAAGTCGATGTGCATGAAATGTCCAGTCACGTAAAACTTCACATTGGCAAGTCGATGTACGTGACATGTTCAGTCATGTAAAACTCCATATTGGTAAGTCGATGTACGTGACATGTCCAGTCACGTGAAACTCCATATTGGTAAGTCGATGTGAGTGACATGTTCAGTCATGTAAAACTCCACATTGGTAAGTCGATGTACGTGAGATATCCAGTCATGCAAACTCTACATTAGTAAGTCGATGTACGTGACATGTCCAGTCATGTAAACTCCACATTGGTAAGTCGATGTACGTGACATGTCCAGTAGTGTAAAACTCCACATTGGTAATTCAATGTACGTGACATGTCCAGTTATGTAAAACTCCACATTGGCAAGTCGATGTGTATGACATGTCCAGTCATGTAAAACTCCACATTGGTAAGTCGATGTGCGTGACATGTTCAGTCATGTAAAACTCCATATTGGTAAGTCGGTGTACGTGACATGTTCAGTAGTGTAAAACTCCACATTGGTAATTCGATGTACGTGACATGTCCAGTTATGTAAAACTCCACATTGGTAAGTCGATGTGCATGACATGTCCAGTCATGTAAAACTCCACATTGGTAAGTCGATGTGCGTGACATGTTCAGTCATGTAAAACTCCATATTGGTAAGTCGATGTACGTGACATGTTCAGTTATGTAAAACTCCACATTGGTAAGTCGATGGGCGTGACATGTTCAGTCATGTAAAACTCCATATTGGTAAGTTGATGTGCGTGACATGTTCAGTCATGTAAAACTCCACATTGGTAAGTCGATGTGCGTGACATGTTCAGTCACGTAAAACTCCATATTGGTAAGTCGATGTACGTGACATGTTCAGTCATGTAAAACTCCATATTGGTAAGTCGATGTACGTGACATGTCCAGTCACGTAAACTCCATATTGGTAAGTCGATGTACGTGACATGTTCAGTCATGTAAAACTCCATATTGGTAAGTCGATGTACGTGACATGTCCAGTCACGTAAAACTCCACATTGGTAAGTCGATGTACGTGACATGTTCAGTCATGTAAAACTCCATATTGGTAAGTCGATGTACGTGACATGTCCAGTCACGTAAAACTGCATATTGGTAAGTCGATGTACATGACCTGTCCAGTCATGTAAAACTTTATATTAGTAAGTCCATGTACGTGACATGTTCAGTCATGTAAAACTCCATATTGGTAAGTCTATGTACGTGACATGTCCAGTCATGTAAAACTCCACATTGGCAAGTCCATGTACGTGACATGTTTAGTCACGTAAACTCCATATTGGTCAGTCGATGTACGTGACATGTTCAGTCATGTAAAACTCCATATTGGTAAGTCGATGTACGTGACATGTCCACTCACGTAAAACTCCACATTGGTAAGTCGATGTACGTGACATGTTCAGTCATGTAAAACTCCATATTGGTAAGTCGATGTACGTGACATGTCCAGTCGCGTAAAACTCCATATTGGTAAGTCGATGTGAGTGACATGTTCAGTCATGTAAAACTCCACATTGATAAGTCGATGTGCCTGACATGTTCAGTCATGTAAAACTCCACATTGGTAAGTCGATGTACATGACCTGTCCAGTCATATAAAACTTTATATTGGTAAGTCCATGTACGTGACATGTTCAGTCATGTAAAACTCCATATTGGTAAGTCGATGTACGTGACATGTCCAGTCATATAAAACTCCACATTGGCAAGTCCTTGTACGTGACATGTTCAGTCATGTAAAACTCCACATTGGTAAGTCGATGTACGTGACATGTTCAGTCATGTAAAACTCCACATTGGTAAGTCGATGTACGTGACATGTCAAGTCTTGTAAAACTTCACATTGGTAAGTCGATGTGCATGACATGTTCAGTTTTGTAAAACTCCACATTGGTAAGTCGATGTACGTGACATGTTCAGTCTTGTAAAACTCCACATTGGTAATTCGATGTACGTGACATGTTCAGTCATGTACTACTCCACATTGGTAAGTCTATGTACGTGACATGCCCAGTCATGTAAAACTCCACATTGGTAAGTCGATGTACGTGACATGTCAAGTCTTGTAAAACTCCACATTGGTAAGTCGATGTGCGTGACATGTTCAGTCACGTAAAACTCCATATTGGTAAGTCGATGTGCGTGACATGTTCAGTCATGTAAAACTCCACATTGGTAAGTCGATGTGCATGACATGTCCAGTCACGTAAAACTTCACATTGGTAAGTCGATGTACGTGACATGTTCAGTCATGTAAAACTCCATATTGGTAAGTCGATGTGAGTGACATGTTCAGTCATGTAAAACTCCACATAGGTAATTCGATGTACGTGACATGTCCAGTTATGTAAAACTTCACATTGGTAGGTCGATGTGCGTGACATGTCCAGTAGTGTAAAACTCCACATTGGTAATTCGATGTACGTGACATGTCCAGTTATGTAAAACTCCACATTGGTAAGTCGATGTGCATGACATGTTCAGTCTTGTAAAACTCCACATTGGTAAGTCGATGTACGTGACATGTCCAGTCATGTAAAACTCCACATTGGTAAGTCGATGTGCGTGACATGTCAAGTCTTGTAAAACTCCACATTGGTAAGTCGATGTGCATGATATGTTCAGTCTTGTAAAACTCCACATTGGTAAGTCGATGTACGTGACATGTTCAGTCTTGTAAAACTCCACATTGGTAATTCGATGTACGTGACATGTTCAGTCATGTAAAACTCCACATTGGTAAGTCGATGTACGTGACATGTCCAGTCGTGTAAAACTCCACATTGGTAAGTCGATGTACGTGACATGTCAAGTCTTGTAAAACTCCACATTGGTAAGTCGATGTGCATGACATGTTCAGTCTTGTAAAACTCCACATTGGTAAGTCGATGTACGTGACATGTTCAGTCATGTAAAACTCCGCATTGGTAAGTCGATGTGCGTGACATGTCCAGTTATGTAAAACTCCACATTGGTAAGTCGATGTGCGTGACATGTCCAGTAGTGTAAAACTCCACATTGGTAAGTCGATGTACGTGACATGTTCAGACATGTAAAACTCCACATTGGTAAGTCGATGTACGTGACATGTCAAGTCTTGTAAAACTTCACATTGGTAAGTCGATGTGCATGACATGTTCAGTTATGTAAAACTCCACATTGGTAAGTCGATGGGCGTGACATGTTCAGTCATGTAAAACTCCATATTGGTAAGTTGATGTGCGTGACATGTTCAGTCATGTAAAACTCCACATTGGTAAGTCGATGTGCGTGACATGTTCAGTCACGTAAAACTCCATATTGGTAAGTCGATGTACGTGACATGTTCAGTCATGTAAAACTCCATATTGGTAAGTCGATGTACGTGACATGTCCAGTCACGTAAACTCCATATTGGTAAGTCGATGTACGTGACATGTTCAGTCATGTAAAACTCCATATTGGTAAGTCGATGTACGTGACATGTCCAGTCACGTAAAACTCCACATTGGTAAGTCGATGTACGTGACATGTTCAGTCATGTAAAACTCCATATTGGTAAGTCGATGTACGTGACATGTCCAGTCACGTAAAACTGCATATTGGTAAGTCGATGTACATGACCTGTCCAGTCATGTAAAACTTTATATTAGTAAGTCCATGTACGTGACATGTTCAGTCATGTAAAACTCCATATTGGTAAGTCTATGTACGTGACATGTCCAGTCATGTAAAACTCCACATTGGCAAGTCCATGTACGTGACATGTTTAGTCACGTAAACTCCATATTGGTCAGTCGATGTACGTGACATGTTCAGTCATGTAAAACTCCATATTGGTAAGTCGATGTACGTGACATGTCCACTCACGTAAAACTCCACATTGGTAAGTCGATGTACGTGACATGTTCAGTCATGTAAAACTCCATATTGGTAAGTCGATGTACGTGACATGTCCAGTCGCGTAAAACTCCATATTGGTAAGTCGATGTGAGTGACATGTTCAGTCATGTAAAACTCCACATTGATAAGTCGATGTGCCTGACATGTTCAGTCATGTAAAACTCCACATTGGTAAGTCGATGTACATGACCTGTCCAGTCATATACAACTTTATATTGGTAAGTCCATGTACGTGACATGTTCAGTCATGTAAAACTCCATATTGGTAAGTCGATGTACGTGACATGTCCAGTCATATAAAACTCCACATTGGCAAGTCCTTGTACGTGACATGTTCAGTCATGTAAAACTCCACATTGGTAAGTCGATGTACGTGACATGTTCAGTCATGTAAAACTCCACATTGGTAAGTCGATGTACGTGACATGTCAAGTCTTGTAAAACTTCACATTGGTAAGTCGATGTGCATGACATGTTCAGTTTTGTAAAACTCCACATTGGTAAGTCGATGTACGTGACATGTTCAGTCTTGTAAAACTCCACATTGGTAATTCGATGTACGTGACATGTTCAGTCATGTACTACTCCACATTGGTAAGTCTATGTACGTGACATGCCCAGTCATGTAAAACTCCACATTGGTAAGTCGATGTACGTGACATGTCAAGTCTTGTAAAACTCCACATTGGTAAGTCGATGTGCGTGACATGTTCAGTCACGTAAAACTCCATATTGGTAAGTCGATGTGCGTGACATGTTCAGTCATGTAAAACTCCACATTGGTAAGTCGATGTGCATGACATGTCCAGTCACGTAAAACTTCACATTGGTAAGTCGATGTACGTGACATGTTCAGTCATGTAAAACTCCATATTGGTAAGTCGATGTGAGTGACATGTTCAGTCATGTAAAACTCCACATAGGTAATTCGATGTACGTGACATGTCCAGTTATGTAAAACTTCACATTGGTAGGTCGATGTGCGTGACATGTCCAGTAGTGTAAAACTCCACATTGGTAATTCGATGTACGTGACATGTCCAGTTATGTAAAACTCCACATTGGTAAGTCGATGTGCATGACATGTTCAGTCTTGTAAAACTCCACATTGGTAAGTCGATGTACGTGACATGTCCAGTCATGTAAAACTCCACATTGGTAAGTCGATGTGCGTGACATGTCAAGTCTTGTAAAACTCCACATTGGTAAGTCGATGTGCATGATATGTTCAGTCTTGTAAAACTCCACATTGGTAAGTCGATGTACGTGACATGTTCAGTCTTGTAAAACTCCACATTGGTAATTCGATGTACGTGACATGTTCAGTCATGTAAAACTCCACATTGGTAAGTCGATGTACGTGACATGTCCAGTCGTGTAAAACTCCACATTGGTAAGTCGATGTACGTGACATGTCAAGTCTTGTAAAACTCCACATTGGTAAGTCGATGTGCATGACATGTTCAGTCTTGTAAAACTCCACATTGGTAAGTCGATGTACGTGACATGTTCAGTCATGTAAAACTCCGCATTGGTAAGTCGATGTGCGTGACATGTCCAGTTATGTAAAACTCCACATTGGTAAGTCGATGTGCGTGACATGTCCAGTAGTGTAAAACTCCACATTGGTAAGTCGATGTACGTGACATGTTCAGACATGTAAAACTCCACATTGGTAAGTCGATGTACGTGACATGTCAAGTCTTGTAAAACTTCACATTGGTAAGTCGATGTGCATGACATGTTCAGTTTTGTAAAACTCCACATTGGTAAGTCGATGTACGTGACATGTTCAGTCTTGTAAAACTCCACATTGGTAATTCGATGTACGTGACATGTTCAGTCATGTAAAACTCCACATTGGTAAGTCGATGTACGTGACATGCCCAGTCATGTAAAACTCCACATTGGTAAGTCGATGTACGTGACATGACAAGTCTTGTAAAACTCCACATTGGTAAGTCGATGTGCATGACATGTTCAGTCTTGTAAAACTCCACATTGGTAAGTCGATGTACGTGACATGTTCAGTCATGTAAAACTCCACATAGGTAATTCGATGTACGTGACATGTCCAGTTATGTAAAACTCCACATTGGTAAGTCGATGTGCATGACATGTTCAGTCGTGTAAAACTCCACATTGGTAAGTCGATGTACGTGACATGTCAAGTCTTGTAAAACTCCACATTGGTAAGTCGATGTGCATGACATGTTCAGTCTTGTAAAACTCCACATTGGTAAGTCGATGTGCATGACATGTTCAGTCTTGTAAAACTCCACATTGGTAAGTCGATGTACGTGACATGTTCAGTCATGTAAAACTCCGCATTGGTAAGTCGATGTGCGTGACATGTCCAGTTATGTAAAACTCCACATTGGTAAGTCGATGTGCGTGACATGTCCAGTAGTGTAAAACTCCACATTGGTAAGTCGATGTACGTGACATGTTCAGACATGTAAAACTCCACATTGGTAAGTCGATGTACGTGACATGTCAAGTCTTGTAAAACTTCACATTGGTAAGTCGATGTGCATGACATGTTCAGTTTTGTAAAACTCCACATTGGTAAGTCGATGTACGTGACATGTTCAGTCTTGTAAAACTCCACATTGGTAATTCGATGTACGTGACATGTTCAGTCATGTAAAACTCCACATTGGTAAGTCGATGTACGTGACATGCCCAGTCATGTAAAACTCCACATTGGTAAGTCGATGTACGTGACATGACAAGTCTTGTAAAACTCCACATTGGTAAGTCGATGTGCATGACATGTTCAGTCTTGTAAAACTCCACATTGGTAAGTCGATGTACGTGACATGTTCAGTCATGTAAAACTCCACATAGGTAATTCGATGTACGTGACATGTCCAGTTATGTAAAACTCCACATTGGTAAGTCGATGTGCATGACATGTTCAGTCTTGTAAAACTCCACATTGGTAAGTCGATGTACGTGACATGTCCAGTCATGTAAAACTCCACATTGGTAAGTCGATGTACGTGACATGTCAAGTCTTGTAAAACTCCACATTGGTAAGTCGATGTGCATACATGTTCAGTCATGTAAAACTCCACATTGGTAAGTCGATGTACGTGACCTGTCCAGTCATGTAAAACTTTATATTGGTAAGTCCATGTACGTGACATGTTCAGTCATGTAAAACTCCATATTGGTAAGTCGATGTACGTGACATGTCCAGTCATATAAAACTCCACATTGGCAAGTCCTTGTACGTGACATGTTCAGTCATGTAAAACTCCACATTGGTAAGTCGATGTACGTGACATGTTCAGTCATGTAAAACTCCACATTGGTAAGTCGATGTACGTGACATGTCAAGTCTTGTAAAACTTCACATTGGTAAGTCGATGTGCATGACATGTTCAGTTTTGTAAAACTCCACATTGGTAAGTCGATGTACGTGACATGTTCAGTCTTGTAAAACTCCACATTGGTAATTCGATGTACGTGACATGTTCAGTCATGTACTACTCCACATTGGTAAGTCTATGTACGTGACATGCCCAGTCATGTAAAACTCCACATTGGTAAGTCGATGTACGTGACATGTCAAGTCTTGTAAAACTCCACATTGGTAAGTCGATGTGCGTGACATGTTCAGTCACGTAAAACTCCATATTGGTAAGTCGATGTGCGTGACATGTTCAGTCATGTAAAACTCCACATTGGTAAGTCGATGTGCATGACATGTCCAGTCACGTAAAACTTCACATTGGTAAGTCGATGTACGTGACATGTTCAGTCATGTAAAACTCCATATTGGTAAGTCGATGTGAGTGACATGTTCAGTCATGTAAAACTCCACATAGGTAATTCGATGTACGTGACATGTCCAGTTATGTAAAACTTCACATTGGTAGGTCGATGTGCGTGACATGTCCAGTAGTGTAAAACTCCACATTGGTAATTCGATGTACGTGACATGTCCAGTTATGTAAAACTCCACATTGGTAAGTCGATGTGCATGACATGTTCAGTCTTGTAAAACTCCACATTGGTAAGTCGATGTACGTGACATGTCCAGTCATGTAAAACTCCACATTGGTAAGTCGATGTGCGTGACATGTCAAGTCTTGTAAAACTCCACATTGGTAAGTCGATGTGCATGACATGTTCAGTCTTGTAAAACTCCACATTGGTAAGTCGATGTACGTGACATGTTCAGTCTTGTAAAACTCCACATTGGTAATTCGATGTACGTGACATGTTCAGTCATGTAAAACTCCACATTGGTAAGTCGATGTACGTGACATGTCCAGTCGTGTAAAACTCCACATTGGTAAGTCGATGTACGTGACATGTCAAGTCTTGTAAAACTCCACATTGGTAAGTCGATGTGCATGACATGTTCAGTCTTGTAAAACTCCACATTGGTAAGTCGATGTACGTGACATGTTCAGTCATGTAAAACTCCGCATTGGTAAGTCGATGTGCGTGACATGTCCAGTTATGTAAAACTCCACATTGGTAAGTCGATGTGCATGACATGTCCAGTAGTGTAAAACTCCACATTGGTAAGTCGATGTACGTGACATGTTCAGACATGTAAAACTCCACATTGGTAAGTCGATGTACGTGACATGTCAAGTCTTGTAAAACCTCACATTGGTAAGTCGATGTGCATGACATGTTCAGTTTTGTAAAACTCCACATTGGTAAGTCGATGTACGTGACATGTTCAGTCTTGTAAAACTCCACATTGGTAATTCGATGTACGTGACATGTTCAGTCATGTAAAACTCCACATTGGTAAGTCGATGTACGTGACATGCCCAGTCATGTAAAACTCCACATTGGTAAGTCGATGTACGTGACATGACAAGTCTTGTAAAACTCCACATTGGTAAGTCGATGTGCATGACATGTTCAGTCTTGTAAAACTCCACATTGGTAAGTCGATGTACGTGACATGTTCAGTCATGTAAAACTCCACATAGGTAATTCGATGTACGTGACATGTCCAGTTATGTAAAACTTCACATTGGTAAGTCGATGTGCGTGACATGTCCAGTAGTGTAAAACTCCACATTGGTAATTCGATGTACGTGACATGTCCAATTATGTAAAACTCCACATTGGTAAGTCGATGTGCATGACATGTTCAGTCTTGTAAAACTCCACATTGGTAAGTCGATGTACGTGACATGTCCAGTCATGTAAAACTCCACATTGGTAAGTCGATGTACGTGACATGTCAAGTCTTGTAAAACTCCACATTGGTAAGTCGATGTGCATACATGTTCAGTCATGTAAAACTCCACATTGGTAAGTCGATGTACGTGACATGTTCAGTCTTGTAAAACTCCACATTGGTAATTCGATGTACGTGACATGTTCAGTCATGTAAAACTCCACATTGGTAAGTCGATGTACGTGACATGTCCAGTCATGTAAAACTCCACATTGCTAAGTCGATGTACGTGACATGTCAAGTCTTGTAAAACTCCACATTGGTAAGTCGATGTGCATGACATGTTCAGTCTTGTAAAACTCCACATTGGTAAGTCGATGTACGTGACATGTTCAGTCATGTAAAACTCCACATTGGTAAGTCGATGTGCGTGACATGTCCAGTTATGTAAAACTCCACATTGGTAAGTCGATGTGCGTGACATGTCCAGTAGTGTAAAATTCCACATTGGTAATTCGATGTAAGTGACATGTCCAGTTATGTAAAACTCCACATTGGTAAGTCGATGTGCATGACATGTTCAGTCTTGTAAAACTCCACATTGGTAAGTCGATGTCCGTGACATGTTCAGTCTTGTAAAACTCCACATTGGTAATTCGATGTACGTGACATGTTCAGTCATGTAAAATTCCACATTGGTAAGTCGATGTGCGTGACATGTCCAGTTATGTAAAACTCCACATTGGCAAGTCGATGTGCGTGACATGTCCAGTAGTGTAAAACTCCACATTGGTAATTCGATGTACGTGACATGTCCAGTTATGTAAAACTCCACATTGGTAAGTCGATGTGCATGACATGTCCAGTCATGTAAAACTCCACATTGGTAAGTCGATGTGCGTGACATGTTCAGTCATGTAAAACTCCATATTGGTGAGTCGATGTACGTGACATGTTCAGTTATGTAAAACTCCACATTGGCAAGTCGATGTGCATGACATGTCCAGTCCCGTAAAACTCCACATTGGTAAGTCGATGTGCGTGACATGTTCAGTCTTGTAAAACTCCATATTGGTAAGTCGATGTACGTGACATGTCCAGTTATGTAAAACTCCACATTGGCAAGTCGATGTGCATGACATGTCCAGTCATGTAAAACTCCACATTGGTAAGTCGATGTGCGTGACATGTTCAGTCACGTAAAACTCCATATTGGTAAGTCGATGTGCGTGACATGTTCAGTCATGTAAAACTCCACATTGGTAAGTCGATGTGCATGACATGTCCAGTCACATAAAACTTCACATTGGTAAGTCGATGTACGTGACATGTTCAGTCATGTAAAACTCCATATTGGTAAGTCGATGTACGTGACATGTCCAGTCACGTGAAACTCCATATTGGTAAGTCGATGTGAGTGACATGTTCAGTCATGTAAAACTCCACATTGGTAAGTCGAAGTACGTGACATATCCAGTCATGCAAACTCTACATTAGTAGGTCGATGTACGTGACATGTCCAGTCATGTAAACTCCACATTGGTAAGTCGATGTGCATGACATGTCCAGTCATGTAAAACTCCACATTGGTAAGTCGATGTGCGTGACATGTTCAGTCATGTAAAACTCCATATTGGTGAGTCGATGTACGTGACATGTTCAGTTATGTAAAACTCCACATTGGCAAGTCGATGTGCATGACATGTCCAGTCCCGTAAAACTCCACATTGGTAAGTCGATGTGCGTGACATGTTCAGTCTTGTAAAACTCCATATTGGTAAGTCGATGTACGTGACATGTCCAGTTATGTAAAACTCCACATTGGCAAGTCGATGTGCATGACATGTCCAGTCATGTAAAACTTCACATTGGTAGGTCGATGTGCGTGACATGTCCAGTAGTGTAAAACTCCACATTGGTAATTCGATGTACGTGACATGTCCAGTTATGTAAAACTCCACATTGGTAAGTCGATGTGCATGACATGTTCAGTCTTGTAAAACTCCACATTGGTAAGTCGATGTACGTGACATGTCCAGTCATGTAAAACTCCACATTGGTAAGTCGATGTGCGTGACATGTCAAGTCTTGTAAAACTCCACATTGGTAAGTCGATGTGCATGACATGTTCAGTCTTGTAAAACTCCACATTGGTAAGTCGATGTACGTGACATGTTCAGTCTTGTAAAACTCCACATTGGTAATTCGATGTACGTGACATGTTCAGTCATGTAAAACTCCACATTGGTAAGTCGATGTACGTGACATGTCCAGTCGTGTAAAACTCCACATTGGTAAGTCGATGTACGTGACATGTCAAGTCTTGTAAAACTCCACATTGGTAAGTCGATGTGCATGACATGTTCAGTCTTGTAAAACTCCACATTGGTAAGTCGATGTACGTGACATGTTCAGTCATGTAAAACTCCGCATTGGTAAGTCGATGTGCGTGACATGTCCAGTTATGTAAAACTCCACATTGGTAAGTCGATGTGCATGACATGTCCAGTAGTGTAAAACTCCACATTGGTAAGTCGATGTACGTGACATGTTCAGACATGTAAAACTCCACATTGGTAAGTCGATGTACGTGACATGTCAAGTCTTGTAAAACCTCACATTGGTAAGTCGATGTGCATGACATGTTCAGTTTTGTAAAACTCCACATTGGTAAGTCGATGTACGTGACATGTTCAGTCTTGTAAAACTCCACATTGGTAATTCGATGTACGTGACATGTTCAGTCATGTAAAACTCCACATTGGTAAGTCGATGTACGTGACATGCCCAGTCATGTAAAACTCCACATTGGTAAGTCGATGTACGTGACATGACAAGTCTTGTAAAACTCCACATTGGTAAGTCGATGTGCATGACATGTTCAGTCTTGTAAAACTCCACATTGGTAAGTCGATGTACGTGACATGTTCAGTCATGTAAAACTCCACATAGGTAATTCGATGTACGTGACATGTCCAGTTATGTAAAACTTCACATTGGTAAGTCGATGTGCGTGACATGTCCAGTAGTGTAAAACTCCACATTGGTAATTCGATGTACGTGACATGTCCAATTATGTAAAACTCCACATTGGTAAGTCGATGTGCATGACATGTTCAGTCTTGTAAAACTCCACATTGGTAAGTCGATGTACGTGACATGTCCAGTCATGTAAAACTCCACATTGGTAAGTCGATGTACGTGACATGTCAAGTCTTGTAAAACTCCACATTGGTAAGTCGATGTGCATACATGTTCAGTCATGTAAAACTCCACATTGGTAAGTCGATGTACGTGACATGTTCAGTCTTGTAAAACTCCACATTGGTAATTCGATGTACGTGACATGTTCAGTCATGTAAAACTCCACATTGGTAAGTCGATGTACGTGACATGTCCAGTCATGTAAAACTCCACATTGCTAAGTCGATGTACGTGACATGTCAAGTCTTGTAAAACTCCACATTGGTAAGTCGATGTGCATGACATGTTCAGTCTTGTAAAACTCCACATTGGTAAGTCGATGTACGTGACATGTTCAGTCATGTAAAACTCCACATTGGTAAGTCGATGTGCGTGACATGTCCAGTTATGTAAAACTCCACATTGGTAAGTCGATGTGCGTGACATGTCCAGTAGTGTAAAATTCCACATTGGTAATTCGATGTAAGTGACATGTCCAGTTATGTAAAACTCCACATTGGTAAGTCGATGTGCATGACATGTTCAGTCTTGTAAAACTCCACATTGGTAAGTCGATGTCCGTGACATGTTCAGTCTTGTAAAACTCCACATTGGTAATTCGATGTACGTGACATGTTCAGTCATGTAAAATTCCACATTGGTAAGTCGATGTGCGTGACATGTCCAGTTATGTAAAACTCCACATTGGCAAGTCGATGTGCGTGACATGTCCAGTAGTGTAAAACTCCACATTGGTAATTCGATGTACGTGACATGTCCAGTTATGTAAAACTCCACATTGGTAAGTCGATGTGCATGACATGTCCAGTCATGTAAAACTCCACATTGGTAAGTCGATGTGCGTGACATGTTCAGTCATGTAAAACTCCATATTGGTGAGTCGATGTACGTGACATGTTCAGTTATGTAAAACTCCACATTGGCAAGTCGATGTGCATGACATGTCCAGTCCCGTAAAACTCCACATTGGTAAGTCGATGTGCGTGACATGTTCAGTCTTGTAAAACTCCATATTGGTAAGTCGATGTACGTGACATGTCCAGTTATGTAAAACTCCACATTGGCAAGTCGATGTGCATGACATGTCCAGTCATGTAAAACTCCACATTGGTAAGTCGATGTGCGTGACATGTTCAGTCACGTAAAACTCCATATTGGTAAGTCGATGTGCGTGACATGTTCAGTCATGTAAAACTCCACATTGGTAAGTCGATGTGCATGACATGTCCAGTCACATAAAACTTCACATTGGTAAGTCGATGTACGTGACATGTTCAGTCATGTAAAACTCCATATTGGTAAGTCGATGTACGTGACATGTCCAGTCACGTGAAACTCCATATTGGTAAGTCGATGTGAGTGACATGTTCAGTCATGTAAAACTCCACATTGGTAAGTCGAAGTACGTGACATATCCAGTCATGCAAACTCTACATTAGTAGGTCGATGTACGTGACATGTCCAGTCATGTAAACTCCACATTGGTAAGTCGATGTGCATGACATGTCCAGTCATGTAAAACTCCACATTGGTAAGTCGATGTGCGTGACATGTTCAGTCATGTAAAACTCCATATTGGTGAGTCGATGTACGTGACATGTTCAGTTATGTAAAACTCCACATTGGCAAGTCGATGTGCATGACATGTCCAGTCCCGTAAAACTCCACATTGGTAAGTCGATGTGCGTGACATGTTCAGTCTTGTAAAACTCCATATTGGTAAGTCGATGTACGTGACATGTCCAGTTATGTAAAACTCCACATTGGCAAGTCGATGTGCATGACATGTCCAGTCATGTAAAACTCCACATTGGTAAGTCGATGTGCGTGACATGTTCAGTCACGTAAAACTCCATATTGGTAAGTCGATGTGCGTGACATGTTCAGTCATGTAAAACTCCACATTGGTAAGTCGATGTGCATGACATGTCCAGTCACATAAAACTTCACATTGGTAAGTCGATGTACGTGACATGTTCAGTCATGTAAAACTCCATATTGGTAAGTCGATGTACGTGACATGTCCAGTCACGTGAAACTCCATATTGGTAAGTCGATGTGAGTGACATGTTCAGTCATGTAAAACTCCACATTGGTAAGTCGATGTACGTGACATATCCAGTCATGCAAACTCTACATTAGTAAGTCGATGTACGTGACATGTCCAGTCATGTAAACTCCACATTGGTAAGTCGATGTACATGACATGTCCAGTCATGTAAACTCCACATTGGTAAGTCGATGTACGTGACATGTCCAGTAGTGTAAAACTCCACATTGGTAATTCGATGTACGTGACATGTCCAGTTATGTAAAACTCCACATTGGCAAGTCGATGTGCATGACATGTCCAGTCATGTAAAACTCCACATTGGTAAGTCGATGTGCGTGACATGTTCAGTCATGTAAAACTCCATATTGGTAAGTCGGTGTACGTGACATGTTCAGTAGTGTAAAACTCCACATTGGTAATTCGATGTACGTGACATGTCCAGTCATGTAAAACTCCACATTGGCAAGTCGATGTGCGTGACATGTTCAGTCATGTAAAACTCCATATTGGTAAGTCGATGTACGTGACATGTTCAGTTATGTAAAACTCCACATTGGTAAGTCGATGTGCGTGACATGTTCAGTCTTGTAAAACTCCACATTGGTAAGTCGATGTACGTGACATGTCCAGTCATATAAAACTCCACATTGGTAAGTCGATGTACGTGACATGTCAAGTCTTGTAAAACTCCACATTGGTAAGTCGATGTGCATATATGTTCAGTCTTGTAAAACTCCACATTGGTAAGTCGATGTACGTGACATGTTCAGTCTTGTAAAACTCCACATTGGTAATTCGATGTACGTGACATGTTCAGTCATGTAAAACTCCACATTGGGAAGTCGATGTACGTGACATATCCAGTCATGTAAAACTCCACATTGGTAAGTCGATGTACGTGACATGTCAAGTCTTGTAAAACTCCACATTGGTAAGTCGATGTGCATGACATGTTCAGTCTTGTAAAACTCCACATTGGTAAGTCGATGTACGTGACATGTTCAGTCATGTAAAACTCCACATTGGTAAGTCGATGTGCGTGACATGTCCAGTTATGTAAAACTCCACATTGGTAAGTCGATGTGCGTGACATGTCCAGTAGTGTAAAACTCCACATTGGTAAGTCGATGTACGTGACATGTTCAGTCATGTAAAACTCCACATTGGTAAGTCGATGTGCGTGACATGTCCAGTTATGTAAAACTCCACATTGGCAAGTCGATGTGCGTGACATGTCCAGTAGTGTAAAACTCCACATTGGTAATTCGATGTACGTGACATGTCCAGTTATGTAAAACTCCACATTGGTAAGTCGATGTGCATGACATGTCCAGTCATGTAAAACTCCACATTGGTAAGTCGATGTGCGTGACATGTTCAGTCATGTAAAACTCCATATTGGTGAGTCGATGTACGTGACATGTCCAGTCATGTAAAACTCCACATTGGTAAGTCGATGTGAGTGACATGTCAAGTCTTGTAAAACTCCACATTGGTAAGTCGATGTGCATGACATGTTCAGTCTTGTAAAACTCCACATTGGTAAGTCGATGTGCGTGACATGTCCAGTTATGTAAAACTCCACATTAGTAAGTCGATGTGCGTGACATGTCCAGTAGTGTAAAACTCCACATTGGTAATTCGATGTAAGTGACATGTCCAGTTATGTAAAACTCCACATTGGTAAGTCGATGTGCATGACATGTTCAGTCTTGTAAAACTCCACATTGGTAAGTCGATGTCCGTGACATGTTCAGTCTTGTAAAACTCCACATTGGTAAGTCGATGTACGTGACATGTTCAGTCATGTAAAACTCCACATTGGTAAGTCTATGTGCGTGACATGTCCAGTTATGTAAAACTCCACATTGGCAAGTCGATGTGCGTGACATGTCCAGTAGTGTAAAACTCCACATTGGTAATTCGATGTACGTGACATGTCCAGTTATGTAAAACTCCACATTGGTAAGTCGATGTGCATGACATGTCCAGTCATGTAAAACTCCACATTGGTAAGTCGATGTGCGTGACATGTTCAGTCATGTAAAACTCCATATTGGTGAGTCGATATACGTGACATGTTCAGTTATGTAAAACTTCACATTGGCAAGTCGATGTGCATGACATGTCCAGTGATGTAAAACTCCACATTGGTAAGTCGATGTGCGTGACATGTTCAGTCTTGTAAAACTCCATATTGGTAAGTCGATATACGTGACATGTCCAGTTATGTAAAACTCCACATTGGCAAGTCGATGTGCATGACATGTCCAGTCATGTAAAACTCCACATTGGTAAGTCGATGTGCGTGACATGTTCAGTCACGTAAAACTCCATATTGGTAAGTCGATGTGCGTGACATGTTCAGTCATGTAAAACTCCACATTGGTAAGTCGATGTGCATGACATGTCCAGTCACATAAAACTTCACATTGGTAAGTCGATGTACGTGACATGTTCAGTCATGTAAAACTCCATATTGGTAAGTCGATGTACGTGACATGTCCAGTCACGTGAAACTCCATATTGGTAAGTCGATGTGAGTGACATGTTCAGTCATGTAAAACTCCACATTGGTAAGTCGATATACGTGACATATCCAGTCATGCAAACTCTACATTAGTAAGTCGATGTACGTGACATGTCCAGTCATGTAAACTCCACATTGGTAAGTCGATGTACATGACATGTCCAGTCATGTAAACTCCACATTGGTAAGTCGATGTACATGACATGTCCAGTAGTGTAAAACTCCACATTGGTAATTCGATGTACGTGACATGTCCAGTTATGTAAAACTCCACATTGACAAGTCGATGTGCATGACATGTCTAGTCATGTAAAACTCCACATTGGTAAGTCGATGTGCGTGACATGTTCAGTCATGTAAAACTCCATAATGGTAAGTCGGTGTACGTGACATGTTCAGTAGTGTAAAACTCCACATTGGTAATTCGATGTTCGTGACATGTCCAGTTATGTAAAACTCCACATTGGTAAGTCGATGTGCATGACATGTCCAGTCATGTAAAACTCCACATTGGTAAGTCGATGTGCGTTACATGTTCAGTCATGTAAAACTCCATATTGGTAAGTCGATGTACGTGACATGTTCAGTTATGTAAAACTCCACATTGGTAAGTCGATGTGCGTGACATGTTCAGTCATGTAAAACTCCATATTGGTAAGTTGATGTGCGTGACATGTTCAGTCATGTAAAACTCCACATTGGTAAGTCGATGTGCGTGACATGTTCAGTCACGTAAAACTCCATATTGGTAAGTCGATGTACGTGAAATGTTCAGTCATGTAAAACTCCATATTGGTAAGTCGATGTACGTGACATGTCCAGTCACGTAAAACTCCACATTGGTAAGTTATGGACGTGACATGTTCAGTCATGTAAAACTCTATATTGGTAAGTCGATGTACGTGACATGTCCAGTCACGTAAAACTCCATATTGGTAAGTCGATGTGAGTGACATGTTCAGTCATGTAAAACTCCACATTGGTAAGTCGATGTGCGTGACATGTTCAGTCATGTAAAACTCCATATTGGTAAGTCTATGTACATGACCTGTCCAGTCATGTAAAACTTTATATTAGTATGTCCATGTACGTGACATGTTCAGTCATGTAAAACTCCATATTGGTAAGTCTATGTACGTGACATGTCCAGTCATGTAAAACTCCACATTGGCAAGTCCATGTACGTGACATGTTCAGTCACGTAGACTCCATATTGGTCAGTCGATGTACGTGACATGTCCAGTCATGTAAACTCCATATTGGTAAGTCGATGTACGTGACATGTCCACTCACGTAAAACTCCACATTGGTAAGTCGATGTACGTGACATGTTCAGTCATGTAAAACTCCATATTGGTAAGTCGATGTACGTGACATGTCCAGTCACGTAAAACTCCATATTGGTAAGTCGATGTGAGTGACATTTTCAGTCATGTAAAACTCCACATTGATAAGTCGATGTGCCTGACATGTTCAGTCATGTAAAACTCCACATTGGTAAGTCGATGTACGTGACATGTCCAGTTATGTAAAACTCCACATTGGTAATTCGATGTAAGTGACATGTCCAGTTATGTAAAACTCCACATTGGTAAGTCGATGTGCATGACATGTTCAGTCTTGTAAAACTCCACATTGGTAAGTCGATGTCCGTGACATGTTCAGTCTTGTAAAACTCCACATTGGTAATTCGATGTACGTGACATGTTCAGTCATGTAAAACTCCACATTGGTAAGTCGATGTGCGTGACATGTCCAGTTATGTAAAACTCCACATTGGCAAGTCGATGTGCGTGACATGTCCAGTAGTGTAAAACTCCACATTGGTAATTCGATGTACGTGACATGTCCAGTTATGTAAAACTCCACATTGGTAAGTCGATGTGCATGACATGTCCAGTCATGTAAAACTCCACATTGGTAAGTCGATGTGCGTGACATGTTCAGTCATGTAAAACTCCATATTGGTGAGTCGATGTACGTGACATGTTCAGTTATGTAAAACTCCACATTGGCAAGTCGATGTGCATGACATGTCCAGTCCCGTAAAACTCCACATTGGTAAGTCGATGTGCGTGACATGTTCAGTCTTGTAAAACTCCATATTGGTAAGTCGATGTACGTGACATGTCCAGTTATGTAAAACTCCACATTGGCAAGTCGATGTGCATGACATGTCCAGTCATGTAAAACTCCACATTGGTAAGTCGATGTGCGTGACATGTTCAGTCACGTAAAACTCCATATTGGTAAGTCGATGTGCGTGACATGTTCAGTCATGTAAAACTCCACATTGGTAAGTCGATGTGCATGACATGTCCAGTCACATAAAACTTCACATTGGTAAGTCGATGTACGTGACATGTTCAGTCATGTAAAACTCCATATTGGTAAGTCGATGTACGTGACATGTCCAGTCACGTGAAACTCCATATTGGTAAGTCGATGTGAGTGACATGTTCAGTCATGTAAAACTCCACATTGGTAAGTCGATGTACGTGACATATCCAGTCATGCAAACTCTACATTAGTAAGTCGATGTACGTGACATGTCCAGTCATGTAAACTCCACATTGGTAAGTCGATGTACATGACATGTCCAGTCATGTAAACTCCACATTGGTAAGTCGATGTACGTGACATGTCCAGTAGTGTAAAACTCCACATTGGTAATTCGATGTACGTGACATGTCCAGTTATGTAAAACTCCACATTGGCAAGTCGATGTGCATGACATGTCCAGTCATGTAAAACTCCACATTGGTAAGTCGATGTGCGTGACATGTTCAGTCATGTAAAACTCCATATTGGTAAGTCGGTGTACGTGACATGTTCAGTAGTGTAAAACTCCACATTGGTAATTCGATGTACGTGACATGTCCAGTTATGTAAAACTCCGCATTGGTAAGTCGATGTGCATGACATGTCCAGTCATGTAAAACTCCACATTGGCAAGTCGATGTGCGTGACATGTTCAGTCATGTAAAACTCCATATTGGTAAGTCGATGTACGTGACATGTTCAGTTATGTAAAACTCCACATTGGTAAGTCGATGTGCGTGACATGTTCAGTCTTGTAAAACTCCACATTGGTAAGTCGATGTACGTGACATGTCCAGTCATATAAAACTCCACATTGGTAAGTCGATGTACGTGACATGTCAAGTCTTGTAAAACTCCACATTGGTAAGTCGATGTGCATATATGTTCAGTCTTGTAAAACTCCACATTGGTAAGTCGATGTACGTGACATGTTTAGTCTTGTAACACTCCACATTGGTAATTCGATGTACGTGACATGTTCAGTCATGTAAAACTCCACATTGGGAAGTCGATGTACGTGACATATCCAGTCATGTAAAACTCCACATTGGTAAGTCGATGTACGTGACATGTCAAGTCTTGTAAAACTCCACATTGGTAAGTCGATGTGCATGACATGTTCAGTCTTGTAAAACTCCACATTGGTAAGTCGATGAACGTGACATGTTCAGTCATGTAAAACTCCACATTGGTAAGTCGATGTGCGTGACATGTCCAGTTATGTAAAACTCCACATTGGTAAGTCGATGTGCGTGACATGTCCAGTAGTGTAAAACTCCACATTGGTAAGTCGATGTACGTGACATGTTCAGTCATGTAAAACTCCACATTGGTAAGTCGATGTGCGTGACATGTCCAGTTATGTAAAACTCCACATTGGCAAGTCGATGTACGTGACATGTCCAGTAGTGTAAAACTCCACATTGGTAATTCGATGTACGTGACATGTCCAGTTATGTAAAACTCCACATTGGTAAGTCGATGTGCATGACATGTCCAGTCATGTAAAACTCCACATTGGTAAGTCGATGTGCGTGACATGTTCAGTCATGTAAAACTCCATATTGGTGAGTCGATGTACGTGACATGTCCAGTCATGTAAAACTCCACATTGGTAAGTCGATGTGAGTGACATGTCAAGTCTTGTAAAACTCCACATTGGTAAGTCGATGTGCATGACATGTTCAGTCTTGTAAAACTCCACATTGGTAAGTCGATGTGCGTGACATGTCCAGTTATGTAAAACTCCACATTAGTAAGTCGATGTGCGTGACATGTCCAGTAGTGTAAAACTCCACATTGGTAATTCGATGTAAGTGACATGTCCAGTTATGTAAAACTCCACATTGGTAAGTCGATGTGCATGACATGTTCAGTCTTGTAAAACTCCACATTGGTAAGTCGATGTACGTGACATGTTCAGTCATGTAAAACTCCACATTGGTAAGTCTATGTGCGTGACATGTCCAGTTATGTAAAACTCCACATTGGCAAGTCGATGTGCGTGACATGTCCAGTAGTGTAAAACTCCACATTGGTAATTCGATGTACGTGACATGTCCAGTTATGTAAAACTCCACATTGGTAAGTCGATGTGCATGACATGTCCAGTCATGTAAAACTCCGCATTGGTAAGTCGATGTGCGTGACATGTTCAGTCATGTAAAACTCCATATTGGTGAGTCGATATACGTGACATGTTCAGTTATGTAAAACTTCACATTGGCAAGTCGATGTGCATGACATGTCCAGTCATGTAAAACTCCACATTGGTAAGTCGATGTGCGTGACATGTTCAGTCTTGTAAAACTCCATATTGGTAAGTCGATGTACGTGACATGTCCAGTTATGTAAAACTCCACATTGGCAAGTCGATGTGCATGACATGTCCAGTCATGTAAAACTCCACATTGGTAAGTCGATGTGCGTGACATGTTCAGTCACGTAAAACTCCATATTGGTAAGTCGATGTGCGTGACATGTTCAGTCATGTAAAACTCCACATTGGTAAGTCGATGTGCATGACATGTCCAGTCACATAAAACTTCACATTGGTAAGTCGATGTACGTGACATGTTCAGTCATGTAAAACTCCATATTGGTAAGTCGATGTACGTGACATGTCCAGTCACGTGAAACTCCATATTGGTAAGTCGATGTGAGTGACATGTTCAGTCATGTAAAACTCCACATTGGTAAGTCGATATACGTGACATATCCTGTCATGCAAACTCTACATTAGTAAGTCGATGTACGTGACATGTCCAGTCATGTAAACTCCACATTGGTAAGTCGATGTACATGACATGTCCAGTCATGTAAACTCCACATTGGTAAGTCGATGTACATGACATGTCCAGTAGTGTAAAACTCCACATTGGTAATTCGATGTACGTGACATGTCCAGTTATGTAAAACTCCACATTGGCAAGTCGATGTGCATGACATGTCTAGTCATGTAAAACTCCACATTGGTAAGTCGATGTGCGTGACATGTTCAGTCATGTAAAACTCCATATTGGTAAGTCGGTGTACGTGACATGTTCAGTAGTGTAAAACTCCACATTGGTAATTCGATGTTCGTGACATGTCCAGTTATGTAAAACTCCACATTGGTAAGTCGATGTGCATGACATGTCCAGTCATGTAAAACTCCACATTGGTAAGTCGATGTGCGTTACATGTTCAGTCATGTAAAACTCCATATTGGTAAGTCGATGTACGTGACATGTTCAGTTATGTAAAACTCCACATTGGTAAGTCGATGTGCGTGATATGTTCAGTCATGTAAAACTCCATATTGGTAAGTTGATGTGCGTGACATGTTCAGTCATGTAAAACTCCACATTGGTAAGTCGATGTGCGTGACATGTTCAGTCACGTAAAACTCCATATTGGTAAGTCGATGTACGTGAAATGTTCAGTCATGTAAAACTCCATATTGGTAAGTCGATGTACGTGACATGTCCAGTCACGTAAAACTCCACATTGGTAAGTTATGGACGTGACATGTTCAGTCATGTAAAACTCTATATTGGTAAGTCGATGTACGTGACATGTCCAGTCACGTAAAACTCCATATTGGTAAGTCGATGTGAGTGACATGTTCAGTCATGTAAAACTCCACATTGGTAAGTCGATGTGCGTGACATGTTCAGTCATGTAAAACTCCATATTGGTAAGTCTATGTACATGACCTGTCCAGTCATGTAAAACTTTATATTAGTATGTCCATGTACGTGACATGTTCAGTCATGTAAACTCCATATTGGTAAGTCGATGTACGTGACATGTCCACTCACGTAAAACTCCACATTGGTAAGTCGATGTACGTGACATGTTCAGTCATGTAAAACTCCATATTGGTAAGTCGATGTACGTGACATGTCCAGTCACGTAAAACTCCATATTGGTAAGTCGATGTGAGTGACATTTTCAGTCATGTAAAACTCCACATTGATAAGTCGATGTGCCTGACATGTTCAGTCATGTAAAACTCCACATTGGTAAGTCGATGTACGTGACATGTCCAGTTATGTAAAACTCCACATTGGCAAGTCGATGTGCATGACATGTCCAGTCATGTAAAACTCCACATTGGTAAGTCGATGTACTTGACATGTCAAGTCTTGTAATACTTCACATTGGTAAGTCGATGTGCATGACATGTTCAGTTTTGTAAAACTCCACATGGGTAAGTCGATGTACGTGACATGTTCAGTCATGTAAAACTCCATATTGGTAAGTCGGTGTACGTGACATGTTCAGTAGTGTAAAACTCCACATTGGTAATTCGATGTTCGTGACTTGTCCAGTTATGTAAAACTCCACATTGGTAAGTCGATGTGCATGACATGTCCAGTCATGTAAAACTCCACATTGGTAAGTCGGTGTGCGTTACATGTTCAGTCATGTAAAACTCCATATTGGTAAGTCGATGTACGTGACATGTTCAGTTATGTAAAACTCCACATTGGTAAGTCGATGTGCGTGACATGTTCAGTCATGTAAAACTCCATATTGGTAAGTTGATGTGCGTGACATGTTCAGTCATGTAAAACTCCACATTGGTAAGTCGATGTGCGTGACATGTTCAGTCACGTAAAACTCCATATTGGTAAGTCGATGTACGTGACATGTTCAGTCATGTAAAACTCCATATTGGTAAGTCGATGTACGTGACATGTCCAGTCACGTAAACTCCATATTGGTAAGTCGATGTACGTGACATGTTCAGTCATGTAAAACTCCATATTGGTCAGTCGATGTACGTGACATGTCCAGTCACGTAAAACTCCACATTGGTAAGTCGATGTACGTGACATGTTCAGTCATGTAAAACTCTATATTGGTAAGTCGATGTACGTGACATGTCCAGTCACGTAAAACTCCATATTGGTAAGTCGATGTGAGTGACATGTTCAGTCATGTAAAACTCCACATTGGTAAGTCGATGTGAGTGACATGTTCAGTCATGTAAAACTCCACATTGGTAAGTCGATGTGCGTGACATGTTCAGTCATGTAAAACTCCATATTGGTAAGTCTATGTACATGACCTGTCCAGTCATGTAAAACTTTATATTAGTATGTCCATGTACGTGACATGTTCAGTCATGTAAAACTCCATATTGGTAAGTCTATGTACGTGACATGTCCAGTCATGTAAAACTCCACATTGGCAAGTCCATGTACGTGACATGTTCAGTCACGTAAACTCCATATTGGTCAGTCGATGTACGTGACATGTTCAGTCATGTAAACTCCATATTGGTAAGTCGATGTACGTGACATGTCCACTCACGTAAAACTCCACATTGGTAAGTCGATGTACGTGACATGTTCAGTCATGTAAAACTCCATATTGGTAAGTCGATGTACGTGACATGTCCAGTCACGTAAAACTCCATATTGGTAAGTCGATGTGAGTGACATTTTCAGTCATGTAAAACTCCACATTGATAAGTCGATGTGCCTGACATGTTCAGTCATGTAAAACTCCACATTGGTAAGTCGATGTACGTGACATGTCCAGTTATGTAAAACTCCACATTGGCAAGTCGATGTGCATGACATGTCCAGTCATGTAAAACTCCACATTGGTAAGATGATGTACTTGACATGTCAAGTCTTGTAATACTTCACATTGGTAAGTCGATGTGCATGACATGTTCAGTTTTGTAAAACTCCACATGGGTAAGTCGATGTACGTGACATGTTCAGTCATGTAAAACTCCATATTGGTAAGTCGGTGTACGTGACATGTTCAGTAGTGTAAAACTCCACATTGGTAATTCGATGTTCGTGACTTGTCCAGTTATGTAAAACTCCACATTGGTAAGTCGATGTGCATGACATGTCCAGTCATGTAAAACTCCACATTGGTAAGTCGATGTGCGTTACATGTTCAGTCATGTAAAACTCCATATTGGTAAGTCGATGTACGTGACATGTTCAGTTATGTAAAACTCCACATTGGTAAGTCGATGTGCGTGACATGTTCAGTCATGTAAAACTCCATATTGGTAAGTTGATGTGCGTGACATGTTCAGTCATGTAAAACTCCACATTGGTAAGTCGATGTGCGTGACATGTTCAGTCACGTAAAACTCCATATTGGTAAGTCGATGTACGTGACAGGTTCAGTCATGTAAAACTCCATATTGGTAAGTCGATGTACGTGACATGTCCAGTCACGTAAACTCCATATTGGTAAGTCGATGTACGTGACATGTTCAGTCATGTAAAACTCCATATTGGTAAGTCGATGTACGTGACATGTCCAGTCACGTAAAACTCCACATTGGTAAGTCGATGTACGTGACATGTTCAGTCATGTAAAACTCTATATTGGTAAGTCGATGTACGTGACATGTCCAGTCACGTTAAACTCCGTATTGGTAAGACGATGTGAGTGACATGTTCAGTCATGTAAAACTCCACATTGGTAAGTCGATGTGCGTGACATGTTCAGTCATGTAAAACTCCATATTGGTAAGTCTATGTACATGACCTGTCCAGTCATGTAAAACTTTATATTAGTATGTCCATGTACGTGACATGTTCAGTCATGTAAAACTCCATATTGGTAAGTCTATGTACGTGACATGTCCAGTCATGTAAAACTCCACATTGGCAAGTCCATGTACGTGACATGTTCAGTCACGTAAACTCCATATTGGTCAGTCGATGTACGTGACATGTTCAGTCATGTAAAACTCCATATTGGTAAGTCGATGTACGTGACATGTCCACTCACGTAAAACTCCACATTGGTAAGTCGATGTACGTGACATGTTCAGTCATGTAAAACTCCATAATTGTAAGTCGATGTACGTGACATGTCCAGTCACGTAAAACTCCATATTGGTAAGTCGATGTGAGTGACATTTTCAGTCATGTAAAACTCCACATTGATAAGTCGATGTGCCTGACATGTTCAGTCATGTAAAACTCCACATTGGTAAGTCGATGTACATGACCTGTCCAGTCATGTAAAACTTTATATTGGTAAGTCCATGTACGTGACATGTTCAGTCATGTAAAACTCCATATTGGTAAGTCGATGTACGTGACATGTCCAGTCATATAAAACTCCACATTGGCAAGTCCTTGTACGTGACATGTTCAGTCATGTAAAACTCCACATTGGTAAGTCGATGTACGTGACATGTCCAGTCATGTAAACTCAACATTGGTAAGTCGAAGTACGTGACATGTCCAGTCATGTAAACTCCACATTGGTACGTCGATGTACGTGACATGTCCAGTCATGTAAACTCCACATTGGTAAGTCGATGTACGTGACATGTCCAGTCATGTAAAACTTCACATTGGTATATTGATGTGCGTGATATGTCCAGTCACGTAAAGCTCCATATTGGTAAGTCGATGTACGTGACATGTCCAGTTATGTAAAACTCCACATTGGTAAGTCGATGTACGTGACATGTTCAGTCATGTAAAACTCCATATTGTTAAGTGGATGTACGTGACATGTCCAGTCATGTAAAACTCCACATTGGTAAGTCAATGTGCATGACATGTCCAGTCATGTAAAACTCCATATTGGTAAGTCGATGTGCGTGACATGTTCAGTCACGTAAAACTCCATATTGGTAAGTCGATGTGCGTGACATGTTCAGTCATGTAGAACTCCACATTGGTAAGGTGATGTGCGTGACATGTCCAGTCATGTAAACTCCACATTGGTACGTCGATGTACGTGACATGTCCAGTCATGTAAACTCCACATTGGTAAGTCGATGTACGTGACATGTCCAGTCATGTAAACTCCACATTGGAAAGTCGATGTACATGACATGTCCAGTCATGTAAACTCCACATTTGTAAGTCGATGTACGTGACATGTCCAGTCATGTAAACTCCACATTGGTAAGTCGATGTACGTGACATGTCCAGTCATGTAAAACTTCACATTGGTATATTGATGTGCGTGATATGTCCAGTCACGTAAAGCTCCATATTGGTAAGTCGATGTACGTGACATGTCCAGTTATGTAAAACTCCACATTGGTAAGTCGATGTGCGTGACATGTCCAGTCATGTAAAACTTCACATTGGTGTAGATGTGCGTGACATGTTCAGTCATGTAAAACCCAATATTGTTAAGTCGATGTACGTGACATGTTCAGTCATGTAAAACTCCATATTGTTAAGTGGATGTACGTGACATGTCCAGTCATGTAAAACTCCACATTGGTAAGTCAATGTGCATGAAATGTCCAGTCATGTAAAACTCCATATTGGTAAGTCGATGTGCGTGACATGTTCAGTCACGTAAAACACCATATTCGTAAGTCGATGTGCGTGACATGTTCAGTCATGTAGAACTCCACATTGGTAAGGTGATGTGCGTGACATGTTCAGTCATGTAAAACCCAATATTGTTAAGTCGATGTACGTGACATGTTCAGTCATGTAAAACTCCATATTGTTAAGTGGATGTACGTGACATGTCCAGTCATGTAAAACTCCACATTGGTAAGTCAATGTGCATGACATGTCCAGTCATATAAAACTCCACATTGGTAATTCGATGTACGCGACATGTCCAGTTATGTAAAACTCCACATTGGTAAGTTGATGTGCATGACATGTCCAGTCATGTAAAACTCCACATTGGTAAGTCGATGTGCGTGACATGTTCAGTCATGTAAAACTCCATATTGGTAAGTCGATGTACCTGACATGTTCAGTTATGTAAAACTCCACATTGGTAAGTCGATGTACGTGACATGTCCAGTCATGTAAAACTTCATGTTGGTAAGTCGATGTACGTGACATGTCCAGTCATGTAAAACTTCACATTGGTATATTGATGTGCGTGATATGCCCAGTCACGTAAAGCTCCATATTGGTAAGTCGATGTACGTGACATGTCCAGTTATGTAAAACTCCACATTGGTAAGTCGATGTGCGTGACATGTCCAGTCATGTAAAACTTCACATTGGTGTAGATGTGCGTGACATGTTCAGTCATGTAAAACCCAATATTGTTAAGTCGATGTACGTGACATGTTCAGTCATGTAAAACTCCATATTGTTAAGTGGATGTACGTGACATGTCCAGTCATGTAAAACTCCACATTGGTAAGTCAATGTGCATGACATGTCCAGTCATGTAAAACTCCATATTGGTAAGTCGATGTGCGTGACATGTTCAGTCACGTAAAACTGCATATTGGTAAGTCGATGTGCGTGACATGTTCAGTCATGTAGAACTCCACATTGGTAAGGTGATGTGCGTGACATGTCCAGTCATGTAAACTCCACATTGGTACGTCGATGTACGTGACATGTCCAGTCATGTAAACTCCACATTGGTAAGTCGATGTACGTGACATGTCCAGTCATGTAAACTCCACATTGGAAAGTCGATGTACATGACATGTCCAGTCATGTAAACTCCACATTTGTAAGTCGATGTACGTGACATGTCCAGTCATGTAAACTCCACATTGGTAAGTCGATGTACGTGACATGTCCAGTCATGTAAAACTTCACATTGGTATATTGATGTGCGTGATATGTCCAGTCACGTAAAGCTCCATATTGGTAAGTCGATGTACGTGACATGTCCAGTTATGTAAAACTCCACATTGGTAAGTCGATGTGCGTGACATGTCCAGTCATGTAAAACTTCACATTGGTGTAGATGTGCGTGACATGTTCAGTCATGTAAAACCCAATATTGTTAAGTCGATGTACGTGACATGTTCAGTCATGTAAAACTCCATATTGTTAAGTGGATGTACGTGACATGTCCAGTCATGTAAAACTCCACATTGGTAAGTCAATGTGCATGACATGTCCAGTCATGTAAAACTCCATATTGGTAAGTCGATGTGCGTGACATGTTCAGTCACGTAAAACTCCATATTCGTAAGTCGATGTGCGTGACATGTTCAGTCATGTAGAACTCCACATTGGTAAGGTGATGTGCGTGACATGTTCAGTCATGTAAAACCCAATATTGTTAAGTCGATGTACGTGACATGTTCAGTCATGTAAAACTCCACATTGGTAAGTCGATGTACGTGACATGTCCAGTCATGTAAAACTTCACATTGGTATATTGATGTGCGTGATATGTCCAGTCACGTAAAGCTCCATATTGGTAAGTCGATGTACGTGACATGTCCAGTTATGTAAAACTCCACATTGGTAAGTCGATGTGCGTGACATGTCCAGTCATGTAAAACTTCACATTGGTGTAGATGTGCGTGACATGTTCAGTCATGTAAAACCCAATATTGTTAAGTCGATGTACGTGACATGTTCAGTCATGTAAAACTCCATATTGTTAAGTGTATGTACGTGACATGTCCAGTCATGTAAAACTCCACATTGGTAAGTCAATGTGCATGACATGTCCAGTCATGTAAAACTCCATATTGGTAAGTCGATGTGCGTGACATGTTCAGTCACGTAAAACTCCATATTCGTAAGTCGATGTGCGTGACATGTTCAGTCATGTAGAACTCCACATTGGTAAGGTGATGTGCGTGACATGTTCAGTCATGTAAAACCCAATATTGTTAAGTCGATGTACGTGACATGTTCAGTCATGTAAAACTCCATATTGTTAAGTGGATGTACGTGACATGTCCAGTCATGTAAAACTCCACATTGGTAAGTCAATGTGCATGACATGTCCAGTCATATAAAACTCCACATTGGTAATTCGATGTACGCGACATGTCCAGTTATGTAAAACTCCACATTGGTAAGTTGATGTGCATGACATGTCCAGTCATGTAAAACTCCACATTGGTAAGTCGATGTGCGTGACATGTTCAGTCATGTAAAACTCCATATTGGTAAGTCGATGTACGTGACATGTCCAGTCACGTGAAACTCCATATTGGTAAGTCGATGTGAGTGACATGTTCAGTCATGTAAAACTCCACATTGGTAAGTCGATATACGTGACATATCCAGTCATGCAAACTCTACATTAGTAAGTCGATGTACGTGACATGTCCAGTCATGTAAACTCCACATTGGTAAGTCGATGTACGTGACATGTCCAGTAGTGTAAAACTCCACATTAGTAATTCGATGTACGTGACATGTCCAGTTATGTGAAACTCCACATTGGCAAGTCGATGTGCATGACATGTCCAGTCATGTAAAACTCCACATTGGTAAGTCGATGTGCGTGACATGTTCAGTCATGTAAAACTCCATATTGGTAAGTCGGTGTACGTGACATGTTCAGTAGTGTAAAACTCCACATTGGTAATTCGATGTTCGTGACATGTCCAGTTATGTAAAACTCCACATTGGTAAGTCGATGTGCATGACATGTCCAGTCATGTAAAACTCCACATTGGTAAGTCGATGTGCGTTACATGTTCAGTCATGTAAAACTCCATATTGGTAAGTCGATGTACGTGACATGTTCAGTTATGTAAAACTCCACATTGGTAAGTCGATGTGCGTGACATGTTCAGTCATGTAAAACTCCATATTGGTAAGTTGATGTGCGTGACATGTTCAGTCATGTAAAACTCCACATTGGTAAGTCGATGTGCGTGACATGTTCAGTCACGTAAAACTCCATATTGGTAAGTCGATGTACGTGAAATGTTCAGTCATGTAAAACTCCATATTGGTAAGTCGATGTACGTGACATGTCCAGTCACGTAAAACTCCACATTGGTAAGTCGATGGACGTGACATGTTCAGTCATGTAAAACTCTATATTGGTAAGTCGATGTACGTGACATGTCCAGTCACGTAAAACTCCATATTGGTAAGTCGATGTGAGTGACATGTTCAGTCATGTAAAACTCCACATTGGTAAGTCGATGTGCGTGACATGTTCAGTCATGTAAAACTCCATATTGGTAAGTCTATGTACATGACCTGTCCAGTCATGTAAAACTTTATATTAGTATGTCCATGTACGTGACATGTTCAGTCATGTAAAACTCCATATTGGTAAGTCTATGTACGTGACATGTCCAGTCATGTAAAACTCCACATTGGCAAGTCCATGTACGTGACATGTTCAGTCACGTAAACTCCATATTGGTCAGTCGATGTACGTGACATGTTCAGTCATGTAAACTCCATATTGGTAAGTCGATGTACGTGACATGTCCACTCACGTAAAACTCCACATTGGTAAGTCGATGTACGTGACATGTTCAGTCATGTAAAACTCCATATTGGTAAGTCGATGTACGTGACATGTCCAGTCACGTAAAACTCCATATTGGTAAGTCGATGTGAGTGACATTTTCAGTCATGTAAAACTCCACATTGATAAGTCGATGTGCCTGACATGTTCAGTCATGTAAAACTCCACATTGGTAAGTCGATGTACGTGACATGTCCAGTTATGTAAAACTCCACATTGGCAAGTCGATGTGCATGACATGTCCAGTCATGTAAAACTCCACATTGGTAAGTCGATGTACTTGACATGTCAAGTCTTGTAATACTTCACATTGGTAAGTCGATGTGCATGACATGTTCAGTTTTGTAAAACTCCACATGGGTAAGTCGATGTACGTGACATGTTCAGTCATGTAAAACTCCATATTGGTAAGTCGGTGTACGTGACATGTTCAGTAGTGTAAAACTCCACATTGGTAATTCGATGTTCGTGACTTGTCCAGTTATGTAAAACTCCACATTGGTAAGTCGATGTACGTGACATGTTCAGTTATGTAAAACTCCACATTGGTAAGTCGATGTACGTGACATGTCCAGTCACGTAAACTCCATATTGGTAAGTCGATGTACGTGACATGTTCAGTCATGTAAAACTCCATATTGGTAAGTCGATGTACGTGACATGTCCAGTCACGTAAAACTCCACATTGGTAAGTCGATGTACGTGACATGTTCAGTCATGTAAAACTCTATATTGGTAAGTCGATGTACGTGACATGTCCAGTCACGTAAAACTCCATATTGGTAAGTCGATGTGAGTGACATGTTCAGTCATGTAAAACTCCACATTGGTAAGTCGATGTGCGTGACATGTTCAGTCATGTAAAACTCCATATTGGTAAGTCTATGTACATGACCTGTCCAGTCATGTAAAACTTTATATTAGTATGTCCATGTACGTGACATGTTCAGTCATGTAAAACTCCATATTGGTAAGTCTATGTACGTGACATGTCCAGTCATGTAAAACTCCACATTGGCAAGTCCATGTACGTGACATGTTCAGTCACGTAAACTCCATATTGGTCAGTCGATGTACGTGACATGTTCAGTCATGTAAAACTCCATATTGGTAAGTCGATGTACGTGACATGTCCACTCACGTAAAACTCCACATTGGTAAGTCGATGTACGTGACATGTTCAGTCATGTAAAACTCCATATTGGTAAGTCGATGTACGTGACATGTCCAGTCACGTAAAACTCCATATTGGTAAGTCGATGTGAGTGACATTTTCAGTCATGTAAAACTCCACATTGATAAGTCGATGTGCCTGACATGTTCAGTCATGTAAAACTCCACATTGGTAAGTCGATGTACATGACCTGTCCAGTCATGTAAAACTTTATATTGGTAAGTCCATGTACGTGACATGTTCAGTCATGTAAAACTCCATATTGGTAAGTCGATGTACGTGACATGTCCAGTCATATAAAACTCCACATTGGCAAGTCCTTGTACGTGACATGTTCAGTCATGTAAAACTCCACATTGGTAAGTCGATGTACGTGACATGTCCAGTCATGTAAACTCAACATTGGTAAGTCGAAGTACGTGACATGTCCAGTCATGTAAACTCCACATTGGTACGTCGATGTACGTGACATGTCCAGTCATGTAAACTCCACATTGGTAAGTCGATGTACGTGACATGTCCAGTCATGTAAAACTTCACATTGGTATATTGATGTGCGTGATATGTCCAGTCACGTAAAGCTCCATATTGGTAAGTCGATGTACGTGACATGTCCAGTTATGTAAAACTCCACATTGGTAAGTCGATGTGCGTGACATGTCCAGTCATGTAAAACTTCACATTGGTGTAGATGTGCGTGACATGTTCAGTCATGTAAAACCCAATATTGTTAAGTCGATGTACGTGACATGTTCAGTCATGTAAAACTCCATATTGTTAAGTGGATGTACGTGACATGTCCATTCATGTAAAACTCCACATTGGTAAGTCAATGTGCATGACATGTCCAGTCATGTAAAACTCCATATTGGTAAGTCGATGTGCGTGACATGTTCAGTCACGTAAAACTCCATATTGGTAAGTCGATGTGCGTGACATGTTCAGTCATGTAGAACTCCACATTGGTAAGGTGATGTGCGTGACATGTCCAGTCATGTAAACTCCACATTGGTACGTCGATGTACGTGACATGTCCAGTCATGTAAACTCCACATTGGTAAGTCGATGTACGTGACATGTCCAGTCATGTAAACTCCACATTGGAAAGTCGATGTACATGACATGTCCAGTCATGTAAACTCCACATTTGTAAGTCGATGTACGTGACATGTCCAGTCATGTAAACTCCACATTGGTAAGTCGATGTACGTGACATGTCCAGTCATGTAAAACTTCACATTGGTATATTGATGTGCGTGATATGTCCAGTCACGTAAAGCTCCATATTGGTAAGTCGATGTACGTGACATGTCCAGTTATGTAAAACTCCACATTGGTAAGTCGATGTGCGTGACATGTCCAGTCATGTAAAACTTCACATTGGTGTAGATGTGCGTGACATGTTCAGTCATGTAAAACCCAATATTGTTAAGTCGATGTACGTGACATGTTCAGTCATGTAAAACTCCATATTGTTAAGTGGATGTACGTGACATGTCCAGTCATGTAAAACTCCACATTGGTAAGTCAATGTGCATGACATGTCCAGTCATGTAAAACTCCATATTGGTAAGTCGATGTGCGTGACATGTTCAGTCACGTAAAACACCATATTCGTAAGTCGATGTGCGTGACATGTTCAGTCATGTAGAACTCCACATTGGTAAGGTGATGTGCGTGACATGTTCAGTCATGTAAAACCCAATATTGTTAAGTCGATGTACGTGACATGTTCAGTCATGTAAAACTCCATATTGTTAAGTGGATGTACGTGACATGTCCAGTCATGTAAAACTCCACATTGGTAAGTCAATGTGCATGACATGTCCAGTCATATAAAACTCCACATTGGTAATTCGATGTACGCGACATGTCCAGTTATGTAAAACTCCACATTGGTAAGTTGATGTGAATGACATGTCCAGTCATGTAAAACTCCACATTGGTAAGTCGATGTGCGTGACATGTTCAGTCATGTAAAACTCCATATTGGTAAGTCGATGTACCTGACATGTTCAGTTATGTAAAACTCCACATTGGTAAGTCGATGTACGTGACATGTCCAGTCATGTAAAACTTCATGTTGGTAAGTCGATGTACGTGACATGTCCAGTCATGTAAAACTTCACATTGGTATATTGATGTGCGTGACATGTCCAGTCACGTAAAGCTCCATATTGGTAAGTCGATGTACGTGACATGTCCAGTTATGTAAAACTCCACATTGGTAAGTCGATGTGCGTGACATGTCCAGTCATGTAAAACTTCACATTGGTGTAGATGTGCGTGACATGTTCAGTCATGTAAAACCCAATATTGTTAAGTCGATGTACGTGACATGTTCAGTCATGTAAAACTCCATATTGTTAAGTGGATGTACGTGACATGTCCAGTCATGTAAAACTCCACATTGGTAAGTCAATGTGCATGACATGTCCAGTCATGTAAAACTCCATATTGGTAAGTCGATGTGCGTGACATGTTCAGTCACGTAAAACTCCATATTGGTAAGTCGATGTGCGTGACATGTTCAGTCATGTAGAACTCCACATTGGTAAGGTGTGTGCGTGACATGTCCAGTCATGTAAACTCCACATTGGTACGTCGATGTACGTGACATGTCCAGTCATGTAAACTCCACATTGGAAAGTCGATGTACATGACATGTCCAGTCATGTAAACTCCACATTTGTAAGTCGATGTACGTGACATGTCCAGTCATGTAAACTCCACATTGGTAAGTCGATGTACGTGACATGTCCAGTCATGTAAAACTTCACATTGGTATATTGATGTGCGTGATATGTCCAGTCACGTAAAGCTCCATATTGGTAAGTCGATGTACGTGACATGTCCAGTTATGTAAAACTCCACATTGGTAAGTCGATGTGCGTGACATGTCCAGTCATGTAAAACTTCACATTGGTGTAGATGTGCGTGACATGTTCAGTCATGTAAAACCCAATATTGTTAAGTCGATGTACGTGACATGTTCAGTCATGTAAAACTCCATATTGTTAAGTGGATGTACGTGACATGTCCAGTCATGTAAAACTCCACATTGGTAAGTCAATGTGCATGACATGTCCAGTCATGTAAAACTCCATATTGGTAAGTCGATGTGCGTGACATGTTCAGTCACGTAAAACTCCATATTCGTAAGTCGATGTGCGTGACATGTTCAGTCATGTAGAACTCCACATTGGTAAGGTGATGTGCGTGACATGTTCAGTCATGTAAAACCCAATATTGTTAAGTCGATGTACGTGACATGTTCAGTCATGTAAAACTCCATATTGTTAAGTGGATGTACGTGACATGTCCAGTCATGTAAAACTCCACATTGGTAAGTCAATGTGCATGACATGTCCAGTCATATAAAACTCCACATTGGTAATTCGATGTACGCGACATGTCCAGTTATGTAAAACTCCACATTGGTAAGTTGATGTGCATGACATGTCCAGTCATGTAAAACTCCACATTGGTAAGTCGATGTGCGTGACATGTTCAGTCATGTAAAACTCCATATTGGTAAGTCGATGTACCTGACATGTTCAGTTATGTAAAACTCCACATTGGTAAGTCGATGTTCGTGACATGTTCAGTCATGTAAAACTCCACATTGGTAAGTCGATGTGCATGACATGTTCAGTCACGTGAAACTCCATATTGGTAAGTCGATGTACGTGACATGTTCAGTCATGTAAAACTCCATATTGGTAATTCGATGTACGTGACATGTCCAGTCACGTAAAACTCCACATTGGTAAGTCGATGTACGTGACATGTTCAGTCGTGTAAAACTCCATATTGGTAAGTCGATGTACGTGACATGTCCAGTCACGTAAAACTCCATATTGGTAAGTCGATGTGAGTGACATGTTCAGTCATGTAAAACTCCACATTGGTAAGTCGATGTACGTGACATATCCAGTCATGAAAACTCCACATTGGTAAGTCGATGTACGTGACATGTCCAGTCATGTAAACTCCACATTGGTAAGTCGATGTACATGCCATGTCCAGTCATGTAAACTCCACATTGGTAAGTCGATGTACATGACATGTCCAGTCATGTAAACTCCACATTGGTAAGTCGATGTACGTGACATGTTCAGTCATGTAAAACTCCACATTGGTAAGTCGATGTACGTGACATGTTCAGTCATGTAAAACTTCATATTGGTAAGTCGGTGTACGTGACATGTCCAGTTATGTAAAACTCCACATTGGCAAGTCCATGTACGTGACATGTTCAGTCATGTAAAACTCCACATTGGTAAGTCGATGTACGTGACATGTCCAGTCATGTAAACTCCACATTGGTAAGTCGATGTACGTGACATGTCCAGTCATGTAAACTCCACATTGGTAAGTCGATGTACATGACATGTCCAGTCATGTAAACTCCACATTGGTAAGTCGATGTACGTGACATGTCCAGTCATGTAAACTCTACATTGGTAAGTCGATGTACATGACATGTCCAGTCATGTTCAACTCCACATTGGTAAGTCGATGTACGTGACATGTTCAGTCATGTAAAACTCCATATTGGTAAGTCGATGTACGTGACATGTCCAGTCATGTAAACTCCACATTGGTAAGTCGATGTACGTGACATGTCCAGTCATGTAAACTCTACATTGGTAAGTCGATGTACATGACATGTCCAGTCATGTTCAACTCCACATTGGTAAGTCGATGTACATGACATGTCCAGTCATGTTCAACTCCACATTGGTAAGTCGATGTGCATGACATGTCCAGTCATGTAAAACTCCATATTGGTAAGTCGATGTGCATGACATGCCCAGTCATATAAAACTCCATATTAGTAAGTCGATGTACTTGACATGTTCAGTCATGTAAAACTCTATATTGGTAAGTCGATGTCCGTGACATGTTCAGTCTTGTAAAACTCCACATTGGTAATTCGATGTACGTGACATGTTCAGTCATGTAAAACTCCACATTGGTAAGTCGATGTGCGTGACATGTCCAGTTATGTAAAACTCCACATTGGTAATTCGATGTACGTGACATGTCCAGTTATGTAAAACTCCACATTGGTAAGTCGATGTGCATGACATGTCCAGTCTTGTAAAACTCTATATTGGTAAGTCGATGTACGTGACATGTCCAGTTATGTAAAACTCCACATTGGTAAGTCGATGTACGTGACATGTCCAGTCATGTAAAATTTCATGTTGGTAAGTCGATGTGCATGACATGTCCAGTCTTGTAAAACTCTATATTGGTAATTCGATGTACGTGACATGTCCAGTTATGTAAAACTCCACATTGGTAAGTCGATGTGCATGACATGTCCAGTCTTGTAAAACTCTATATTGGTAAGTCGATGTACGTGACATGTCCAGTTATGTAAAACTCCACATTGGTAAGTCGATGTACGTGACATGTCCAGTTATGTAAAACTCCACATTGGTAAGTCGATGTGCATGACATGTCCAGTCTTGTAAAACTCTATATTGGTAAGTCGATGTACGTGACATGTTCAGTCATGTAAACTCCACATTGGTAAGTCGATGTGCGTGACATGTCCAGTCATGTAAAACTTCATGTTGGTAAGTCGATGTACGTGACATGTCCAGTCATGTAAAACTTCACATTGGTATATTGATGTGCGTGATATGTCCAGTCACGTAAAGCTCCATATTGGTAAGTCGATGTACCTGACATGTCCAGTTATGTAAAACTCCACGTTGGTAAGTCGATGTGCATGACATGTCCAGTCATGTAAAACTCCATATTGGTAAGTCGATGTGCATGACATGTCCAGTCATGTAAAACTCCATATTAGTAAGTCGATGTACTTGACATGTTCAGTCGTGTAAAACTCCATATTGGTAAGTCGATGTACGTGACATGTCCAGTCACGTAAAACTCCATATTGGTAAGTCGATGTGAGTGACATGTTCAGTCGTGTAAAACTGCATATTGGTAAGTCGATGTACGTGACATGTCCAGTCACGTAAAACTCCATATTGGTAAGTCGATGTGAGTGACATGTTCAGTCATGTAAAACTCCACATTGGTAAGTCGATGTACGTGACATATCCAGTCATGAAAACTCCACATTGGTAAGTCGATGTACGTGACATGTCCAGTCATGTAAACTCCACATTGGTAAGTCGATGTACATGCCATGTCCAGTCATGTAAACTCCACATTGGTAAGTCGATGTACATGACATGTCCAGTCATGTAAACTCCACATTGGTAAGTCGATGTACGTGACATGTTCAGTCATGTAAAACTCCACATTGGTAAGTCGATGTACGTGACATGTTCAGTCATGTAAAACTTTATATTGGTAAGTCGATGTACGTGACATGTCCAGTTATGTAAAACTCCACATTGGCAAGTCCATGTACGTGACATGTTCAGTCATGTAAAACTCCACATTGGTAAGTCGATGTACGTGACATGTCCAGTCATGTAAACTCCACATTGGTAAGTCGATGTACGTGACATGTCCAGTCATGTAAACTCCACATTGGTAAGTCGATGTACATGACATGTCCAGTCATGTAAACTCCACATTGGTAAGTCGATGTACGTGACATGTCCAGTCATGTAAACTCTACATTGGTAAGTCGATGTGCATGACATGCCCAGTCATGTAAAACTCCATATTAGTAAGTCGATGTACTTGACATGTTCAGTCATGTAAAACTCTATATTGGTAAGTCGATGTCCGTGACATGTTCAGTCTTGTAAAACTCCACATTGGTAATTCGATGTACGTGACATGTTCAGTCATGTAAAACTCCACATTGGTAAGTCGATGTGCGTGACATGTCCAGTTATGTAAAACTCCACATTGGTAATTCGATGTACGTGACATGTCCAGTTATGTAAAACTCCACATTGGTAAGTCGATGTGCATGACATGTCCAGTCATGTAAAACTCCACATTGGTAAGTCGATGTGCGTGACATGTTCAGTCATGTAAAACTCCATATTGGTGAGTCGATGTACGTGACATGTTCAGTTATGTAAAACTCCACATTGGCAAGTCGATGTGCATGACATGTCCAGTCATGTAAAACTCCACATTGGTAAGTCGATGTGCGTGACATGTTCAGTCTTGTTAAACTCCATATTGGTAAGTCGATGTACGTGACATGTCCAGTTATGTAAAACTCCACATTGGCAAGTCGATGTGCATGACATGTCCAGTCATGTAAAACTCCACATTGGCAAGTCGATGTGCGTGACATGTCCAGTCACGTAAAACTCCACATTGGTAAGTCGATGTGCGTCACATGTTCAGTCACGTAAAACTCCATATTGGTAAGTCGATGTGCGTGACATGTTCAGTCATGTAAAACTCCACATTGGTAAGTCGATGTGCATGACATGTCCAGTCACGTAAAACTTCACATTGGTAAGTCGATGTACGTGACATGTTCAGTCATGTAAAACTCCATATTGGTAAGTCGATGTACGTGACATGTTCAGTCACGTGAAACTCCATATTGGTAAGTCGATGTGAGTGACATGTTCAGTCATGTAAAACTCCACATTGGTAAGTCGATGTACGTGACATATCCAGTCATGCAAACTCTACATTAGTAAGCCGATGTACGTGACATGTCCAGTCATGTAAACTTCACATTGGTAAGTCGATGTACATGACATGTCCAGTCATGTAAACTCCACATTGGTAAGTCGATGTACGTGACATGTCCAGTAGTGTAAAACTCCACATTTGTAATTCGATGTACGTGACATGTCCAGTTATGTAAAACTCCACATTGGCAAGTCGATGTCCATGACATGTCCAGTTATGTAAAACTCCACATTGGTAAGTCGATGTGCGTGACATGTTCAGTCATGTAAAACTCCATATTGTAAAGTCGGTGTACGTGACATATTCAGTAGTGTAAAACTCCACATTGGTAATTCGATGTACGTGACATGTCCAGTTATGTAAAACTCCACATTGGTAAGTCGATGTGCATGACATGTCCAGTCATGTAAAACTCCACATTGGTAAGTCGATGTGCGTGACATATTCAGTCATGTAAAACTCCATATTGGTAAGTTGATGTGCGTGACATGTTCAGTCATGTAAAACTCCACATTGGTAAGTCGATGTGCGTGACATGTTCAGTCACGTAAAACTCCATATTGGTAAGTCGATGTACGTGACATGTTCAGTCATGTAAAACTCCATATTGGTAAGTCGATGTACGTAACATGTCCAGTCACGTAAACTCCATATTGGTAAGTCGATGTACGTGACATGTTCAGTCATGTAAAACTCCATATTGGTAAGTCGATGTACGTGACATGTCCAGTCACGTAAAACTCCACATTGGTAAGTCGATGTACGTGACATGTTCAGTCATGTAAAACTCTATATTGGTAAGTCGATGTGAGTGACATGTCCAGTCACGTAAAACTCCATATTGGTAAGTCGATGTGAGTGACATGTTCAGTCATGTAAAACTCCATATTGGTAAGTCGATGTACATGACCTGTCCAGTCATGTAAAACTTTATATTAGTATGTCCATGTACGTGACATGTTCAGTCATGTAAAGCTCCATATTGGTAAGTCTATGCACGTGACATGTCCAGTCATGTAAAACTCCACGTTGGTAAGTCGATGTACGTGACATGTTCAGTCACGTAAAACTTCATATTGGTAAGTCGATGTGAGTGACATGTTCAGTTATGTAAAACTCCACATTGATAAGTCGATGTGCCTGACATGTTCAGTCATGTAAAACTCCACATTGGTAAGTCGATGTACATGACCTGTCCAGTCATGTAAAACTTTATATTGGTAAGTCCATGTACGTGACATGTTCAGTCATGTAAAACTCCATATTGGTAAGTCGATGTACGTGACATGTCCAGTCATATAAAACTCCACATTGGCAAGTCCTTGTACGTGACATGTTCAGTCATGTAAAACTCCACATTGGTAAGTCGATGTACGTGACATGTCCAGTCATGTAAACTCCACATTGGTAAGTCGATGTACGTGACATGTCCAGTCATGTAAACTCCACATTGGTACGTCGATGTACGTGACATGTCCAGTCATGTAAACTCCACATTGGTAAGTCGATGTACGTGACATGTCCAGTCATGTAAACTCCACATTGGTAAGTCGATGTACATGACATGTCCAGTCATGTAAACTCCACATTTGTAAGACGATGTACGTAACATATCCAGTCATGTAAACTCCACATTGGTAAGTCGATGTACGTGACATCTCCAGTCATGTAAAACTTCACATTGGTATATTGATGTGCGTGATATGTCCAGTCACGTAAAGCTCCATATTGGTAAGTCGATGTACGTGACATGTCCAGTTATGTAAAACTCCACATTGGTAAGTCGATGTGCATGACATGTCCAGTCATGTAAAACTCCATATTGGTAAGTCGATGTGCATGACATGTCCAGTCATGTAAAACTCCATATTAGTAAGTCGATGTACGTGACATGTCCAGTCACGTGAAACTCCATATTGGTAAGTCGATGTGCGTGACATGTTCAGTCATGTAGAACTCCACATTGGTAAGTCGATGTGCGTGACATGTCCAGTCATGTAAAACTTCACATTGGTGTAGATGTGCGTGACATGTTCTGTCATGTAAAACCCAATATTGTTAAGTCGATGTACGTGACATGTTCAGTCATGTAAAACTCCATATTGTTAAGTGGATGTACGTGACATGTCCAGTCATGTAAAACTCCACATTGGTAAGTCAATGTGCATGGCATGTCCAGTCACGTAAAACTCCATATTGGTAAGTCGATGTGCGTGACATGTTCAGTCATGTAGAACTCCACATTGGTAAGGTGATGTGCGTGACATGTTCAGTCAGGTAAAACCCAATATTGTTAAGTCGACGTACGTGACATGTTCAGTCATGTAAAACTCCATATTATTAAGTGGTTGTACGTGACATGTCCAGTCATGTAAAACTCCACATTGGTAAGTCAATGTGCATGACATGTCCAGTCATGTAAAACTCCACATTGGTAATTCGATGTACGCGACATGTTCAGTTATGTAAAACTCCACATTAGTAAGTTGATGTGCATGACATGTCCAGTCATGTAAAACTCCACATTGGTAAGTCGATGTGCGTGACATGTCCAGTCATGTAAACTCCACATTGGTAAGTCGATGTACGTGACATGTCCAGTCATGTAAACTCCACATTGGTAAGTCGATGTACATGACATGTCCAGTCATGTAAACTCCACATTGGTAAGTCGATGTACGTGACATGTCCAGTCATGTAAACTCCACATTGGTAAGTCGATGTACGTGACATGTCCAGTCATGTAAACTCCACATTGGTAAGTCGATGTACATGACAAGTCCAGTCATGTAAACTCCACATTGGTAAGTCGATGTACGTGACATGTCCAGTCATGTAAACTCCACATTGGTAAGTCGATGTACATGACATGTCCAGTCATGTTAAACTCCACATTGGTAAGTCGATGTACGTGACATGTCCAGTCATGTAAAACTTCATGTTGGTAAGTCGATGTACGTGACATGTCCAGTCATGTAAAACTTCACATTGGTATATTGATGTGCGTGATATATCCAGTCACGTAAAGCTCCATATTGGTAAGTCGATGTACCTGACATGTCCAGTTATGTAAAACTCCACATTGGTAAGTCGATGTGCATGACATGTCCAGTCATGTAAAACTCCATATTGGTAAGTCGATGTGCATGACATGTCCAGTCATGTAAAACTCCATATTAGTAAGTCGATGTACTTGACATGTCCAGTCACGTGAAACTCCATATTGGTAAGTCGATGTGCGTGACATGTTCAGTCATGTAGAACTCCACATTGGTAAGTCGATGTGCGTGACATGTCCAGTCATGTAAAACTCCATATTGTTAAGTGGATGTACGTGACATGTCCAGTTATGTAAAACTCCACATTGGCAAGTCGATGTGCGTGACATGTCCAGTAGTGTAAAACTCCACATTGGTAATTCGATGTACGTGACATGTCCAGTTATGTAAAACTCCACATTGGTAAGTTGATGTGCATGACATGTCCAGTCATGTAAAACTCGACATAGGTAAGTCGATGTGCGTGACATGTTCAGTCTTGTAAAACTCCATATTGGTAAGTCGATGTACGTGACATGTCCAGTTATGTAAAACTCCACATTGGCAAGTCGATGTGCATGACATGTCCAGTCATGTAAAACTCCACATTGGCAAGTCGATGTGCGTGACATGTCCAGTCACGTAAAACTCCACATTGGTAAGTCGATGTGCGTCACATGTTCAGTCACGTAAAACTCCATATTGGTAAGTCGATGTGCGTGACATGTTCAGTCATGTAAAACTCCACATTGGTAAGTCGATGTGCATGGCATGTCCAGTCACATAAAACTTCACATTGGTAAGTCGATATACGTGACATGTTCAGTCATGTAAAACTCCATATTGGTAAGTCGATGTACGTGACATGTTCAGTCACGTGAAACTCCATATTGGTAAGTCGATGTGAGTGACATGTTCAGTCATGTAAAACTCCACATTGGTAAGTCGATGTACATGCCATGTCCAGTCATGTAAACTCCACATTGGTCGATGTACATGACATGTCCAGTCATGTAAACTCCACATTGGTAAGTCGATGTACGTGACATGTTCAGTCATGTAAAACTCCACATTGGTAAGTCAATGTACGTGACATGTTCAGTCATGTAAAACTTTATATTGGTAAGTCGATGTACGTGACATGTCCAGTTATGTAAAACTCCACATTGGCAAGTCCTTGTACGTGACATGTTCAGTCATGTAAAACTCCACATTGGTAAGTCGATGTACGTGACATGTCCAGTCATGTAAACTCCACATTGGTAAGTCGATGTACGTGACATGTCCAGTCATGTAAACTCCACATTGGTACGTCGATGTACGTGACATGTCCAGTCATGTAAACTCCACATTGGTAAGTCGATGTACGTGACATGTCCAGTCATGTAAACTCCACATTGGTAAGTCGATGTACATGACATGTCCAGTCATGTAAACTCCACATTTGTAAGTCGATGTACGTAACATATCCAGTCATGTAAACTCCACATTGGTAAGTCGATGTACGTGACATCTCCAGTCATGTAAAACTTCACATTGGTATATTGATGTGCGTGATATGTCCAGTCACGTAAAGCTCCATATTGGTAAGTCGATGTACGTGACATGTCCAGTTATGTAAAACTCCACATTGGTAAGTCGATGTGCATGACATGTCCAGTCATGTAAAACTCCATATTGGTAAGTCGATGTGAATGACATGTCCAGTCATGTAAAACTCCATATTAGTAAGTCGATGTACGTGACATGTCCAGTCACGTGAAACTCCATATTGGTAAGTCGATGTGCGTGACATGTTCAGTCATGTAGAACTCCACATTGGTAAGTCGATGTGCGTGACATGTCCAGTCATGTAAAACTTCACATTGGTGTAGATGTGCGTGACATGTTCAGTCATGTAAAACCCAATATTGTTAAGTCGATGTACGTGACATGTTCAGTCATGTAAAACTCCATATTGTTAAGTGGATGTACGTGACATGTCCAGTCATGTAAAACTCCACATTGGTAAGTCAATGTGCATGGCATGTCCAGTCACGTAAAACTCCATATTGGTAAGTCGATGTGCGTGACATGTTCAGTCATGTAGAACTCCACATTGGTAAGGTGATGTGCGTGACATGTTCAGTCAGGTAAAACCCATTATTGTTAAGTCGACGTACGTGACATGTTCAGTCATGTAAAACTCCATATTATTAAGTGGTTGTACGTGACATGTCCAGTCATGTAAAACTCCACATTGGTAAGTCAATGTGCATGACATGTCCAGTCATGTAAAACTCCACATTGGTAATTCGATGTACGCGACATGTTCAGTTATGTAAAACTCCACATTAGTAAGTTGATGTGCATGACATGTCCAGTCATGTAAAACTCCACATTGGTAAGTCGATGTGCGTGACATGTCCAGTCATGTAAACTCCACATTGGTAAGTCGATGTACGTGACATGTCCAGTCATGTAAACTCCACATTGGTAAGTCGATGTACATGACATGTCCAGTCATGTAAACTCCACATTGGTAAGTCGATGTACGTGACATGTCCAGTCATGTAAACTCCACATTGGTAAGTCGATGTACGTGACATGTCCAGTCATGTAAACTCCACATTGGTAAGTCGATGTACATGACAAGTCCAGTCATGTAAACTCCACATTGGTAAGTCGATGTACGTGACATGTCCAGTCATGTAAACTCTACATTGGTAAGTCGATGTACATGACATGTCCAGTCATGTTAAACTCCACATTGGTAAGTCGATGTACGTGACATGTCCAGTCATGTAAAACTTCATGTTGGTAAGTCGATGTACGTGACATGTCCAGTCATGTAAAACTTCACATTGGTAAGTCGATGTGCATGACATGTCCAGTCATGTAAAACTCCATATTAGTAAGTCGATGTACTTGACATGTCCAGTCACGTGAAACTCCATATTGGTAAGTCGATGTGCGTGACATGTTCAGTCATGTAGAACTCCACATTGGTAAGTCGATGTGCGTGACATGTCCAGTCATGTAAAACTTCACATTGGTGTTGATGTGCGTGACATGTTCAGTCATGTAAAACCCAATATTGTTAAGTCGATGTACGTGACATGTTCAGTCATGTAAAACTCCATATTGTTAAGTGGATGTACGTGACATGTCCAGTTATGTAAAACTCCACATTGGCAAGTCGATGTGCGTGACATGTCCAGTAGTGTAAAACTCCACATTGGTAAGTCGATGTACGTGACATGTCCAGTCATGTAAAACTTCATGTTGGTAAGTCGATGTACGTGACATGTCCAGTCATGTAAAACTTCACATTGGTATATTGATGTGCGTGATATGTCCAGTCACGTAAAACTCCACATTGGTAAGTTGATGTGCATGACATGTCCAGTCATGTAAAACTCCACATAGGTAAGTCGATGTGCGTGACATGTTCAGTATTGTAAAACTCCATATTGGTAAGTCGATGTACGTGACATGTCCAGTTATGTAAAACTCCACATTGGCAAGTCGATGTGCATGACATGTCCAGTCATGTAAAACTCCACATTGGCAAGTCGATGTGCGTGACATGTCCAGTCACGTAAAACTCCACATTGGTAAGTCGATGTGCGTCACATGTTCAGTCACGTAAAACTCCATATTGGTAAGTCGATGTGCGTGACATGTTCAGTCATGTAAAACTCCACATTGGTAAGTCGATGTGCATGGCATGTCCAGTCACATAAAACTTCACATTGGTAAGTCGATGTACGTGACATGTTCAGTCATGTAAAACTCCATATTGGTAAGTCGATGTACGTGACATGTTCAGTCACGTGAAACTCCATATTGGTAAGTCGATGTGAGTGACATGTTCAGTCATGTAAAACTCCACATTGGTAAGTCGATGTACATGCCATGTCCAGTCATGTAAACTCCACATTGGTAAGTCGATGTACATGACATGTCCAGTCATGTAAACTCCACATTGGTAAGTCGATGTACGTGACATGTTCAGTCATGTAAAACTCCACATTGGTAAGTCGATGTACGTGACATGTTCAGTCATGTAAAACTTTATATTGGTAAGTCGATGTACGTGACATGTCCAATTATGTAAAACTCCACATTGGCAAGTCCATGTACGTGACATGTTCAGTCATGTAAAACTCCACATTGGTAAGTCGATGTACGTGACATGTCCAGTCATGTAAACTCTACATTGGTAAGTCGATGTACGTGACATGTCCAGTCATGTAAACTCCACATTGGTAAGTCGATGTACATGACATGCCCAGTCATGTAAAACTCCATATTAGTAAGTCGATGTACTTGACATGTTCAGTCATGTAAAACTCTATATTGGTAAGTCGATGTCCGTGACATGTTCAGTCTTGTAAAACTCCACATTGGTAATTCGATGTACGTGACATGTTCAGTCATGTAAAACTCCACATTGGTAAGTCGATGTGCGTGACATGTCCAGTTATGTAAAACTCCACATTGGTAATTCGATGTACGTGACATGTCCAGTTATGTAAAACTCCACATTGGTAAGTCGATGTGCATGACATGTCCAGTCATGTAAAACTCCACATTGGTAAGTCGATGTGCGTGACATGTTAAGTCATGTAAAACTCCATATTGGTGAGTCGATGTACGTGACATGTTCAGTTATGTAAAACTCCACATTGGCAAGTCGATGTGCATGACATGTCCAGTCATGTAAAACTCCACATTGGTAAGTCGATGTGCGTGACATGTTCAGTCTTGTAAAACTCCATATTGGTAAGTCGATGTACGTGACATGTCCAGTTATGTAAAACTCCACATTGGCAAGTCGATGTGCATGACATGTCCAGTCACGTAAAACTCCACATTGGTAAGTCGATGTGCGTCACATGTTCAGTCACGTAAAACTCCATATTGGTAAGTCGATGTGCGTGACATGTTCAGTCATGTAAAACTCCACATTGGTAAGTCGATGTGCATGACATGTCCAGTCACGTAAAACTTCACATTGGTAAGTCGATGTACGTGACATGTTCAGTCATGTAAAACTCCATATTGGTAAGTCGATGTACGTGACATGTTCAGTCACGTGAAACTCCATATTGGTAAGTCGATGTGAGTGACATGTTCAGTCATGTAAAACTCCACATTGGTAAGTCGATGTACGTGACATATCCAGTCATGCAAACTCTACATTAGTAAGCCGATGTACGTGACATGTCCAGTCATGTAAACTTCACATTGGTAAGTCGATGTACATGACATGTCCAGTCATGTAAACTCCACATTGGTAAGTCGATGTACGTGACATGTCCAGTAGTGTAAAACTCCACATTGGTAATTCGATGTACGTGACATGTCCAGTTATGTAAAACTCCACATTGGCAAGTCGATGTGCATGACATGTCCAGTCATGTAAAACTCCACATTGGTAAGTCGATGTGCGTGACATGTTCAGTCATGTAAAACTCCATATTGTAAAGTCGGTGTACGTGACATGTTCAGTAGTGTAAAACTCCACATTGGTAATTCGATGTACGTGACATGTCCAGTTATGTAAAACTCCACATTGGTAAGTCGATGTGCATGACATGTCCAGTCATGTAAAACTCCACATTGGTAAGTCGATGTGCGTGACATATTCAGTCATGTAAAACTCCATATTGGTTAGTCGATGTACGTGACATGTTCAGTCATGTAAAACTCCACATTGGTAAGTCGATGTGCGTGACATTTTCAGTCACGTAAAACTCCATATTGGTAAGTCGATGTACGTGACATGTTCAGTCATGTAAAACTCCATATTGGTAAGTCGATGTACGTGACATGTCCAGTCACGTAAACTCCATATTGGTAAGTCGATGTACGTGACATGTTCAGTCATGTAAAACTCCATATTGGTAAGTCGATGTACGTGACATGTCCAGTCACGTAAAACTCCACATTGGTAAGTCGATGTACGTGACATGTTCAGTCATGTAAAACTCTATATTGGTAAGTCGATGTGAGTGACATGTCCAGTCACGTAAAACTCCATATTGGTAAGTCGATGTGAGTGACATGTTCAGTCATGTAAAACTCCACATTGGTAAGTCGATGTGCGTGACATGTTCAGTCATGTAAAACTCCATATTGGTAAGTCGATGTACATGACCTGTCCAGTCATGTAAAACTTTATATTAGTATGTCCATGTACGTGACATGTTCAGTCATGTAAAACTCCATATTGGTAAGTCTATGCACGTGACATGTCCAGTCATGTAAAACTCCACATTGGCAAGTCCATGTACGTGACATGTTCAGTCACGTAAACTCCATATTGGTCAGTCGATGTACGTGACATGTTCAGTCATGTAAAACTCCATATTGTTAAGTCGATGTACGTGACATGTCCACTCACGTAAAACTCCACATTGGTAAGTCGATGTACGTGACATGTTCAGTCATGTAAAACTCCATATTGGTAAGTCGATGTACGTGACATGTCCAGTCACGTAAAACTCCATATTGGTAAGTCGATGTGAGTGACATGTTCAGTCATGTAAAACTCCACATTGATAAGTCCATGTACGTGACATGTTCAGTCATGTAAAACTCCATATTGGTAAGTTGATGTACGTGACATGTCCAGTCATATAAAACTCCACATTGGCAAGTCCTTGTACGTGACATGTTCAGTCATGTAAAACTCCACATTGGTAAGTCGATGTACGTGACATGTCCAGTCATGTAAACTCCACATTGGTAAGTCGATGTACGTGACATGTCCAGTCATGTAAACTCCACATTGGTTCGTCGATGTACGTGACATGTCCAGTCATGTAAACTCCACATTGGTAAGTCGATGTACGTGACATGTCCAGTCATGTAAACTCCACATTGGTAAGTCGATGTACATGACATGTCCAGTCATGTAAACTCCACATTTGTAAGTCGATGTACGTGACATATCCAGTCATGTAAACTCCACATTGGTAAGTCGATGTACGTGACATGTCCAGTTATGTAAAACTCCACATTGGTAAGTCGATGTGCATGACATGTCCAGTCATGTAAAACTCCATATTGGTAAGTCGATGTGCATGACATGTCCAGTCATGTAAAACTCCATATTAGTAAGTCGATGTACGTGACATGTCCAGTCACGTGAAACTCCATATTGGTAAGTCGATGTGCGTGACATGTTCAGTCATGTAGAACTCCACATTGGTAAGTCGATGTGCGTGACATGTCCTGTCATGTAAAACTTCACATTGGTGTAGATGTGCGTGACATGTTCAGTCATGTAAAACCCAATATTGTTAAGTCGATGTACGTGACATGTTCAGTCATGTAAAACTCCATATTGTTAAGTGGATGTACGTGACATGTCCAGTCATGTAAAACTCCACATTGGTAAGTCAATGTGCATGGCATGTCCAGTCACGTAAAACTCCATATTGGTAAGTCGATGTGCGTGACATGTTCAGTCATGTAGAACTCCACATTGGTAAGGTGATGTGCGTGACATGTTCAGTCAGGTAAAACCCAATATTGTTAAGTCGACGTACGTGACATGTTCAGTCATGTAAAACTCCATATTATTAAGTGGTTGTACGTGACATGTCCAGTCATGTAAAACTCCACATTGGTAAGTCAATGTGCATGACATGTCCAGTCATGTAAAACTCCACATTGGTAATTCGATGTACGCGACATGTTCAGTTATGTAGAACTCCACATTAGTAAGTTGATGTGCATGACATGTCCAGTCATGTAAAACTCCACATTGGTAAGTCGATGTGCGTGACATGTCCAGTCATGTAAACTCCACATTGGTAAGTCGAAGTACGTGACATGTCCAGTCATGTAAACTCCACATTGGTAAGTCGATGTACATGACATGTCCAGTCATGTAAACTCCACATTGGTAAGTCGATGTACGTGACATGTCCAGTCATGTAAACTCCACATTGGTAAGTCGATGTACATGACATGTCCAGTCATGTTAAACTCCACATTGGTAAGTCGATGTACGTGACATGTCCAGTCATGTAAAACTTCACATTGGTATATTGATGTGCGTGATATGTCCAGTCACGTAAAGCTCCATATTGGTAAGTCGATGTACCTGACATGTCCAGTTATGTAAAACTCCACATTGGTAAGTCGATGTGCATGACATGTCCAGTCATGTAAAACTCCATATTGGTAAGTCGATGTGCATGACATGTCCAGTCATGTAAAACTCCATATTAGTAAGTCGATGTACTTGACATGTCCAGTCACGTGAAACTCCATATTGGTAAGTCGATGTGCGTGACATGTTCAGTCATGTAGAACTCCACATTGGTAAGTCGCTGTGCGTGACATGTCCAGTCATGTAAAACTTCACATTGGTATTGATGTGCGTGACATGTTCAGTCATGTAAAACCCAATATTGTTAAGTCGATGTACGTTACATGTCCAGTTATGTAAAACTCCACATTGGCAAGTCGATGTGCGTGAAAAACTCCACATTGGTAATTCGATGTACGTGACATGTCCAGTTATGTAAAACTCCACATTGGCAAGTCGATGTGCATGACATGTCCAGTCATGTAAAACTCCACATTAGCAAGTCGATGTGCGTCACATGTCCAGTCACGTAAAACTCCACATTGGTAAGTCGATGTGCGTCACATGTTCAGTCACGTAAAACTCCATATTGGTAATTCGATGTGCGTGACATGTTCAGTCATATAAAACTCCACATTGGTAAGTCGATGTGCATGGCATGTCCAGTCACATAAAACTTCACATTGGTAAGTCGATGTACGTGACATGTTCAATCATGTAAAACTCCATATTGGTAAGTCGATGTACGTGACATGATCAGTCACGTGAAACTCCATATTGGTAAGTCGATGTGAGTGACATGTTCAGTCATGTAAAACTCCACATTGGTAAGTCGATGTACGTGACATATCCAGTCATGCAAACTCTACATTAGTAAGCCGATGTACGTGACATGTCCAGTCATGTAAACTTCACATTGGTAAGTCGATGTACATGACATGTCCAGTCATGTAAACTCCTCATTGGTAAGTCGATGTACGTGACATGTCCAGTAGTGTAAAACTCCACATTGGTAATTCGATGTACGTGACATGTCCAGTTATGTAAAACTCCACATTGGCAAGTCGATGTGCATGACATGTCCAGTCATGTAAAACTCCACATTGGTAAGTCGATGTGCGTGACATGTTCAGTCATGTAAAACTCCATATTGTTAAGTCGGTGTACGTGACATGTTTAGTAGTGTAAAACTCCACATTGGTAATTCGATGTACGTGACATGTCCAGTTATGTAAAACTCCACATTGGTAAGTCTATGTGCATGACATGTCCAGTCATGTAAAACTCCACATTGGTAAGTCGATGTGCGTGACATATTCAGTCATGTAAAACTCCATATTGGTAAGTCGATGTACGTGACATGTTCAGTTATGTAAAACTCCACATTGGTAAGTCGATGTGCGTGACATGTTCAGTAATGTAAAACTCCATATTGGTAAGTTGATGTGCGTGACATGTTCAGTCATGTAAAACTCCACATTGGTAAGTCGATGTGCGTGACATGTTCAGTCACGTAAACTCCATATTGGTAAGTCGATGTACGTGACATGTTCAGTCATGTAAAACTCCATATTGGTAAGTCGATGTACGTGACATGTCCAGTCACGTAAAACTCCATATTGGTAAGTCGATGTACGTGACATGATCAGTCACGTGAAACTCCATATTGGTAAGTCGATGTGAGTGACATGTTCAGTCATGTAAAACTCCACATTGGTAAGTCGATGTACGTGACATATCCAGTCATGCAAACTCTACATTAGTAAGCCGATGTACGTGACATGTCCAGTCATGTAAACTTCACATTGGTAAGTCGATGTACATGACATGTCCAGTCATGTAAACTCCTCATTGGTAAGTCGATGTACGTGACATGTCCAGTAGTGTAAAACTCCACATTGGTAATTCGATGTACGTGACATGTCCAGTTATGTAAAACTCCACATTGGCAAGTCGATGTGCATGACATGTCCAGTCATGTAAAACTCCACATTGGTAAGTCGATGTGCGTGACATGTTCAGTCATGTAAAACTCCATATTGTTAAGTCGGTGTACGTGACATGTTTAGTAGTGTAAAACTCCACATTGGTAATTCGATGTACGTGACATGTCCAGTTATGTAAAACTCCACATTGGTAAGTCTATGTGCATGACATGTCCAGTCATGTAAAACTCCACATTGGTAAGTCGATGTGCGTGACATATTCAGTCATGTAAAACTCCATATTGGTAAGTCGATGTACGTGACATGTTCAGTTATGTAAAACTCCACATTGGTAAGTCGATGTGCGTGACATGTTCAGTAATGTAAAACTCCATATTGGTAAGTTGATGTGCGTGACATGTTCAGTCATGTAAAACTCCACATTGGTAAGTCGATGTGCGTGACATGTTCAGTCACGTAAACTCCATATTGGTAAGTCGATGTACGTGACATGTTCAGTCATGTAAAACTCCATATTGGTAAGTCGATGTACGTGACATGTCCAGTCACGTAAAACTCCACATTGGTAAGTCGATGTACGTGACATGTTCAGTCATGTAAAACTCTATATTGGTAAGTCGATGTGAGTTACATGTCCAGTCACGTAAAACTCCATATTGGTAAGTCGATGTGAGTGACATGTTCAGTCATGTAAAACTCCACATTGGTAAGTCGATGTGCGTGACATGTTCAGTCATGTAAAACTCCATATTGGTAAGTCGATGTACATGACCTGTCCAGTCATGTAAAACTTTATATTAGTATGTCCATGTACGTGACATGTTCAGTCATGTAAAACTCCACATTGGCAAGTCCATGTACGTGACATGTTCAGTCACGTAAACTCCATATTGGTCAGTCGATGTACGTGACATGTTCAGTCATGTAAAACTCCATATTGGTAAGTCGATGTACGTGACATGTCCACTCACGTAAAACTCCACATTGGTAAGTCGATGTACGTGACATGTTCAGTCATGTAAAACTCCATATTGGTAAGTCGATGTACGTGACATGTCCAGTCACGTAAAACTCCATATTGGTAAGTCGATGTGAGTGACATGTTCAGTCATGTAAAACTCCACATTGATAAGTCGATGTGCCTGACATGTTCAGTCATGTAAAACTCCACATTGGTAAGTCGATGTACATGACCTGTCCAGTCATGTAAAACTTTATATTGGTAAGTCCATGTACGTGACATGTTCAGTCATGTAAAACTCCATATTGGTAAGTCGATGTACGTGACATGTCCAGTCATATAAAACTCCACATTGGCAAGTCCTTGTACGTGACATGTTCAGTCATGTAAAACTCCACATTGGTAAGTCGATGTACGTGACATGTCCAGTCATGTAAACTCCACATGGGTAAGTCGATGTACGTGACATGTCCAGTCATGTAAACTCCACATTGGTACGTCGATGTACGTGACATGTCCAGTCATGTAAATTCCACATTGGTAAGTCGATGTACGTGACATGTCCAGTCATGTAAACTCCACATTGGTAAGTCGATGTACATGACATGTCCAGTCATGTAAACTCCACATTTGTAAGTCGATGTACGTGACATGTCCAGTCATGTCAACTCCACATTGGTAAGTCGATGTACGTGACATGTCCAGTCATGTAAAACTTCACATTGGTATATTGATGTGCGTGATATGTCCAGTCACGTAAAGCTCCATATTGGTAAGTCGATGTACGTGACATGTCCAGTTATGTAAAACTCCACATTGGTAAGTCGATGTGCATGACATGTCCAGTCATGTAAAACTCCATATTGGTAAGTCGATGTGCATGACATGTCCAGTCATGTAAAACTCCATATTAGTAAGTCGATGTACGTGACATGTCCAGTCACGTGAAACTCCATATTGGTAAGTCGATGTGCGTGACATGTTCAGTCATGTAGAACTCCACATTGGTAAGTCGATGTGCGTGACATGTCCAGTCATGTAAAACTTCACATTGGTGTAGATGTGCGTGACATGTTCAGTCATGTAAAACCCAATATTGTTAAGTCGATGTACGTGACATGTTCAGTCATGTAAAACTCCATATTGTTAAGTGGATGTACGTGACATGTCCAGTCATGTAAAACTCCACATTGGTAAGTCAATGTGCATGACATGTCCAGTCACGTAAAACTCCACATTGGCAAGTCGATGTGCGTGACATGTCCAGTCACGTAAAACTCCACATTGGTAAGTCGATGTGCGTCACATGTTCAGTCACGTAAAACTCCATATTGGTAATTCGATGTGCGTGACATGTTCAGTCATGTAAAACTCCACATTGGTAAGTCGATGTGCATGGCATGTCCAGTCACATAAAACTTCACATTGGTAAGTCGATGTACGTGACATGTTCAGTCATGTAAAACTCCATATTGGTAAGTCGATGTACGTGACATGATCAGTCACGTGAAACTCCATATTGGTAAGTCGATGTGAGTGACATGTTCAGTCATGTAAAACTCCACATTGGTAAGTCGATGTACGTGACATATCCAGTCATGCAAACTCTACATTAGTAAGCCGATGTACGTGACATGTCCAGTCATGTAAACTTCACATTGGTAAGTCGATGTACATGACATGTCCAGTCATGTAAACTCCTCATTGGTAAGTCGATGTACGTGACATGTCCAGTAGTGTAAAACTCCACATTGGTAATTCGATGTACGTGACATGTCCAGTTATGTAAAACTCCACATTGGCAAGTCGATGTGCATGACATGTCCAGTCATGTAAAACTCCACATTGGTAAGTCGATATGCGTGACATGTTCAGTCATGTAAAACTCCATATTGTTAAGTCGGTGTACGTGACATGTTTAGTAGTGTAAAACTCCACATTGGTAATTCGATGTACGTGACATGTCCAGTTATGTAAAACTCCACATTGGTAAGTCTATGTGCATGACATGTCCAGTCATGTAAAACTCCACATTGGTAAGTCGATGTGCGTGACATATTCAGTCATGTAAAACTCCATATTGGTAAGTCGATGTACGTGACATGTTCAGTTATGTAAAACTCCACATTGGTAAGTCGATGTGCGTGACATGTTCAGTAATGTAAAACTCCATATTGGTAAGTTGATGTGCGTGACATGTTCAGTCATGTAAAACTCCACATTGGTAAGTCGATGTGCGTGACATGTTCAGTCACGTAAAACTCCATATTGGTAAGTCGATGTACGTGACATGTTCAGTCATGTAAAACTCCATATTGGTAAGTCGATGTACGTGACATGTCCAGTCACGTAAACTCCATATTGGTAAGTCGATGTACGTGACATGTTCAGTCATGTAAAACTCCATATTGGTAAATCGATGTACGTGACATGTCCAGTCACGTAAAACTCCACATTGGTAAGTCGATGTACGTGACATGTTCAGTCATGTAAAACTCTATATTGGTAAGTCGATGTGAGTTACATGTCCAGTCACGTAAAACTCCATATTGGTAAGTCGATGTGAGTGACATGTTCAGTCATGTAAAACTCCACATTGGTAAGTCGATGTGCGTGACATGTTCAGTCATGTAAAACTCCATATTGGTAAGTCGATGTACATGACCTGTCCAGTCATGTAAAACTTTATATTAGTATGTCCATGTACGTGACATGTTCAGTCATGTAAAACTCCACATTGGCAAGTCCATGTACGTGACATGTTCAGTCACGTAAACTCCATATTGGTCAGTCGATGTACGTGACATGTTCAGTCATGTAAAACTCCATATTGGTAAGTCGATGTACGTGACATGTCCACTCACGTAAAACTCCACATTGGTAAGTCGATGTACGTGACATGTTCAGTCATGTAAAACTCCATATTGGTAAGTCGATGTACGTGACATGTCCAGTCACGTAAAACTCCATATTGGTAAGTCGATGTGAGTGACATGTTCAGTCATGTAAAACTCCACATTGATAAGTCGATGTGCCTGACATGTTCAGTCATGTAAAACTCCACATTGGTAAGTCGATGTACATGACCTGTCCAGTCATGTAAAACTTTATATTGGTAAGTCCATGTACGTGACATGTTCAGTCATGTAAAACTCCATATTGGTAAGTCGATGTACGTGACATGTCCAGTCATATAAAACTCCACATTGGCAAGTCCTTGTACGTGACATGTTCAGTCATGTAAAACTCCACATGGGTAAGTCGATGTACGTGACATGTCCAGTCATGTAAACTCCACATTGGTACGTCGATGTACGTGACATGTCCAGTCATGTAAACTCCACATTGGTAAGTCGATGTACGTGACATGTCCAGTCATGTAAACTCCACATTGGTAAGTCGATGTACATGACATGTCCAGTCATGTAAACTCCACATTTGTAAGTCGATGTACGTGACATGTCCAGTCATGTCAACTCCATATTGGTAAGTCGATGTACGTGACATGTCCAGTCATATAAAACTCCACATTGGCAAGTCCTTGTACGTGACATGTTCAGTCATGTAAAACTCCACATTGGTAAGTGGATGTACGTGACATGTCCAGTCATGTAAACTCCACATGGGTAAGTCGATGTACGTGACATGTCCAGTCATGTAAACTCCACATTGGTACGTCGATGTACGTGACATGTCCAGTCATGTAAACTCCACATTGGTAAGTCGATGTACGTGACATGTCCAGTCATGTAAACTCCACATTGGTAAGTCGATGTACATGACATGTCCAGTCATGTAAACTCCACATTTGTAAGTCGATGTACGTGACATGTCCAGTCATGTCAACTCCACATTGGTAAGTCGATGTACGTGACATGTCCAGTCATGTAAAACTTCACATTGGTATATTGATGTGCGTGATATGTCCAGTCACGTAAAGCTCCATATTGGTAAGTCGATGTACGTGACATGTCCAGTTATGTAAAACTCCACATTGGTAAGTCGATGTGCATGACATGTCCAGTCATGTAAAACTCCATATTGGTAAGTCGATGTACGTGACATGTCCAGTCATGTAAAACTTCACATTGGTATATTGATGTGCGTGATATGTCCAGTCACGTAAAGCTCCATATTGGTAAGTCGATGTACGTGACATGTCCAGTTATGTAAAACTCCACATTGGTAAGTCGATGTGCATGACATGTCCAGTCATGTAAAACTCCATATTGGTAAGTCGATGTGCATGACATGTCCAGTCATGTAAAACTCCATATTAGTAAGTCGATGTACGTGACATGTCCAGTCACGTGAAACTCCACATTGGTAAGTCGATGTACATGACATGTCCAGTCATGTAAACTCCACATTTGTAAGTCGATGTACGTGACATGTCCAGTCATGTCAACTCCACATTGGTAAGTCGATGTACGTGACATGTCCAGTCATGTAAAACTTCACATTGGTATATTGATGTGCGTGATATGTCCAGTCACGTAAAGCTCCATATTGGTAAGTCGATGTACGTGACATGTCCAGTTATGTAAAACTCCACATTGGTAAGTCGATGTGCATGACATGTCCAGTCATGTAAAACTCCATATTGGTAAGTCGATGTGCATGACATGTCCAGTCATGTAAAACTCCATATTAGTAAGTCGATGTACGTGACATGTCCAGTCACGTGAAACTCCATATTGGTAAGTCGATGTGCGTGACATGTTCAGTCATGTAGAACTCCACATTGGTAAGTCGATGTGCGTGACATGTCCAGTCATGTAAAACTTCACATTGGTGTAGATGTGCGTGACATGTTCAGTCATGTAAAACCCAATATTGTTAAGTCGATGTACGTGACATGTTCAGTCATGTAAAACTCCATATTGTTAAGTGGATGTACGTGACATGTCCAGTCATGTAAAACTCCACATTGGTAAGTCAATGTGCATGACATGTCCAGTCACGTAAAACTCCATATTGGTAAGTCGATGTGCGTGACATGTTCAGTCATGTAGAACTCCACATTGGTAAGGTGATGTGCGTGACATGTTCAGTCATGTAAAACCCAATATTGTTAAGTCGACGTACGTGACATGTTCAGTCATGTAAAACTCCATATTATTAAGTGGTTGTACGTGACATGTCCAGTCATGTAAAACTCCACATTGGTAAGTCAATGTGCATGACATGTCCAGTCATGTAAAACTCCACATTGGTAATTCGATGTACGCGACATGTTCAGTTATGTAAAACTCCACATTAGTAAGTTGATGTGCATGACATGTCCAGTCATGTAAAACTCCACATTGGTAAGTCGATGTGCGTGACATGTCCAGTCATGTAAACTCCACATTGGTAAGTCGATGTACGTGACATGTCCAGTCATGTAAACTCCACATTGGTAAGTCGATGTACATGACATGTCCAGTCATGTAAACTCCACATTGGTAAGTCGATGTACGTGACATGTCCAGTCATGTAAACTCCACATTGGTAAGTCGATGTACGTGACATGTCCAGTCATGTAAACTCCACATTGGTAAGTCGATGTACATGACATGTCCAGTCATGTAAACTCCACATTGGTAAGTCGATGTACGTGACATGTCCAGTCATGTAAACTCCACATTGGTAAGTCGATGTACATGACATGTCCAGTCATGTTAAACTCCACATTGGTAAGTCGATGTACGTGACATGTCCAGTCATGTAAAACTTCATGTTGGTAAGTCGATGTACGTGACATGTCCAGTCATGTAAAACTTCACATTGGTATATTGATGTGCGTGATATGTCCAGTCACGTAAAGCTCCATATTGGTAAGTCGATGTACCTGACATGTCCTGTTATGTAAAACTCCACATTGGTAAGTCGATGTGCATGACATGTCCAGTCATGTAAAACTCCATATTGGTAAGTCGATGTGCATGACATGTCCAGTCATGTAAAACTCCATATTAGTAAGTCGATGTACTTGACATGTCCAGTCACGTGAAACTCCATATTGGTAAGTCGATGTGCGTGACATGTTCAGTCATGTAGAACTCCACATTGGTAAGTCGCTGTGCGTGACATGTCCAGTCATGTAAAACTTCACATTGGTGTTGATGTGCGTGACATGTTCAGTCATGTAAAACCCAATATTGTTAAGTCGATGTACGTGACATGTTCAGTCATGTAAAACTCCATATTGTTAAGTGGATGTACGTGACATGTCCAGTCATGTAAAACTCCACATTGGTAAGTCAATGTGCATGACATGTCCAGTCATGTAAAACTCCATATTGGTAAGTCGATGTGCGTGACATGTCCAGTCACGTAAAACTCCATATTGGTAAGTCGATGTGCATGACATGTTCAGTCATGTAGAACTCCACATTGGTAAGTCGATGTGCGTGACATGTTCAGTCATGTAAAACCCAATATTGTTAAGTCGATGTACGTGACATGTTCAGTCATGTAAAACTCCATATTGTTAAGTGGATGTACGTGACATGTCCAGTCATGTAAAACTCCACATTGGTAAGTCAATGTGCATGACATGTCCAGTCATGTAAAACTCCATATTGGTAAGTCGATGTACGTGACATGTTCAGTCATGTAAAACTCCACATTGGTAAGTCGATGTACGTGACATGTCCAGTCATGTAAACTCCACATTAGTAAGTCGATGTACGTGACATGTCCAGTCATGTAAACTCCACATTGGTAAGTCGATGTGCATGACATGTCCAGTCATGTAAACTCCACATTGGTAAGTCGATGTACGTGACATTTCCAGTCATGCAAACTCCACATTGGTAAGTCGATGTACATGACATGTCCAGTCATGTTAAACTCCACATTTGTAAGTCGATGTGCATGACATGTCCAGTCATGTAAAACTCCATATTGGTAAGTCGATGTACGTGACATATCCAGTCATGTAAAACTCCACATTGGCAAGTCCATGTACGTGACATGTTCAGTCATGTAAAACTCCACATTGGTAAGTCGATGTACGTGACATGTCCAGTCATGTAAACTCCACATTGGTAAGTCGATGTACGTGACATGTCCAGTCATGTAAACTCCACATTGGTAAGTCGATGTGTATGACATGTCCAGTCATGTAAACTCCACATTGGTAAGTCTATGTACGTGACATGTCCAGTCATGTTAAACTCCACATTGGTAAGCCGATGTACGTGACATGTTCAGTCATGTAAACTCCACATTGGTAAGTCGATGTAAGTGACATTTCCAGTCATGCAAACTCCACATTGTTAAGTCGATGTACATGACATGTCCAGTCATGTTAAACTCCACATTTGTAAGTCGATGTGCATGACATGTCCAGTCATGTAAAACTCCATATTGGTAAGTCGATGTACGTGACAAGTCTAGTCATGTAAAACTTTATATTGGTAAGTCGATGTACGTGACATGTCCAGTCATGTAAAACTCCACATTGGTAAGTCAATGTGCATGACATGTCCAGTCATGTAAAACTCCATATTGGTAAGTCGATGTACGTGACATGTTCAGTCATGTAAAACTCCACATTGGTAAGTCGATGTACGTGACATGTCCAGTCATGTAAACTCCACATTGGTAAGTCGATGTACGTGACATGTCCAGTCATGTAAACTCCACATTGGTAAGTCGATGTGCATGACATGTCCAGTCATGTAAACTCCACATTGGTAAGTCGATGTACGTGACATGTCCAGTCATGTAAACTCCACATCGGTAAGTCGATGTACGTGACATGTCCAGTCATGTAAACTCCACATTTGTAAGTCGATGTGCATGACATGTCCAGTCATGTAAAACTCCATATTGGTAAGTCGATGTACGTGACATGTCCAGTCATGTAAAACTCCACATTGGCAAGTCCATGTACGTGACATGTTCAGTCATGTAAAACTCCACATTGGTAAGTCGATGTACGTGACATGTCCAGTCATGTAAACTCCACATTGGTAAGTCGATGTACGTGACATGTCCAGTCATGTAAACTCCACATTGGTAAGTCGATGTGTATGACATGTCCAGTCATGTAAACTCCACATTGGTAAGCCGATGTACGTGACATGTTCAGTCATGTAAACTCCACATTGGTAAGTCGATGTACGTGACATTTCCAGTCATGCAAACTCCACATTGGTAGGTCGATGTACATGACATGTCCAGTCATGTTAAACTCCACATTTGTAAGTCGATGTGCATGACATGTCCAGTCATGTAAACTCCACATTGGTAAGTCGATGTACGTGACATGTCCAGTCATTTAAACTCCACATTGGTAAGTCGATGTACATGACATGTCCAGTCATGTAAACTCCACATTGGTAAGTCGATGTACGTGACAAGTCCAGTCATGTAAACTCCACATTGGTAAGTCGATGTACATGACATGTCCAGTCATGTTAAACTCCACATTGGTAAGTCGATGTACGTGACATGTCCAGTCATGTAAAACTTCATGTTGGTAAGTCGATGTACGTGGCATGTCCAGTCATGTAAAACTTCACATTGGTATATTGATGTGCGTGATATGTCCAGTCACGTAAAGCTCCATATTGGTAAGTCGATGTACGTGACATGTCCAGTTATGTAAAACTCCACATTGGTAAGTCGATGTGCATGACATGTCCAGTCATGTAAAACTCCATATTAGTAAGTCGATGTACGTGACATGTCCAGTCACGTGAAACTCCATATTGGTAAGTCGATGTGCGTGACATGTTCAGTCATGTAAAACTTCACATTGGTGTTGATGTGCGTGACATGTTCAGTCATGTAAATCCCAATATTGTTAAGTCGATGTACGTGACATGTTCAGTCATGTAACACTCCATATTGTTAAGTGGATGTACGTGACATGTCCAGTCATGTAAAACTCCACATTGGTAAGTCGATGTGCATGACATGTTCAGTCATGTAGAACTCCACATTGGTAAGTCGATGTGCGTGACATGTGCAGTCATGTAAAACCCAATATTTTTAAATCGATGTACGTGACATGTTCAGTCATGTAAAACTCCATATTGTTAAGTGGATGTACGTGACATGTCCAGTCATGTAAAACTCCACATTGGTAAGTCGATGTGCGTGACATGTTCAGTCATGTAAAACTTCACATTGGTGTTGATGTGCGTGACATGTTCAGTCATGTAAATCCCAATATTGTTAAGTCGATGTACGTGACATGTTCAGTCATGTAAAACTCCATATCGGTAAGTCGATGTGCGTGACATGTTCAGTCATGTAAACTCAACATTGGTAAGTCGATGTACATGACATGTCCAGTCATGTAAACTCCACATTGGTAAGTCGATGTGCGTGACATGTTCAGTCACGTAAAACTCCACATTGGTAAGTCGATGTGCGTGACATGTCCAGTCATGTAAACTCCTTATTGGTAAGTCGATGTACATGACATGTCCAGTCATGTAAACTCCACATTGGTAAGTCGATGTACGTGACATGTACAGTCATGTAAACTCCACATTGGTAAGTCGATGTACATGACATGTCCAGTCATGTAAACTCCATATTGGTAAGTCGATGTACATGACATGTCCAGTCATGTAAACTCAACATTGGTAAGTCGATGTACATGACATGTCCAGTCATGTAAACTCCACATTGGTAAGTCGATGTACGTGACATGTTCAGTCATGTAAAACTCCACATTGGTAAGTCGATGTACGTGACATGTTCAGTCATGTAAAACTTTATACTGGTAAGTCGATGTACGTGACATGTCCAGTTATGTAAAACTCCACATTGGCAAGTCGATGTACGTGACATGTTCAGTCATGTAAAACTCCACATTGGTAAGTCGATGTACGTGACATGTCCAGTCATGTAAACTCCACATTGGTAAGTCGATGTACGTGACATGTCCAGTCATGTAAACTCCACATTGGTAAGTCGATGTACGTGACATGTCCAGTCATGTAAACTCCACATTGGTAAGTCGATGTACATGACATGTCCAGTCATGTTAAACTCCACATTGGTAAGTCGATGTACGTGACATGTCCAGTCATGTAAAACTTCATTTTGGTAAGTCGATGTACGTGACATGTCCAGTCATGTAAAACTTCACATTGGTATATTGATGTGCGTGATATGTCCAGTCACGTAAAGCTCCATATTGGTAAGTCGATGTACCTGACATGTCCAGTTATGTAAAACTCCACATTGGTAAGTCGATGTGCATGACATGTCCAGTCATGTAAAACTCCATATTGGTAAGTCGATGTGCATGACATCTCCAGTCATGTAAAACTCCATATTAGTAAGTCAATGTACTTGACATGTCCAGTCACGTGAAACTCCATATTGGTAAGTCGATGTGCGAGACATGTTCAGTCATGTAGAACTCCACATTGGTAAGTCGATGTGCGTGACATGTCCAGTCATGTAAAACTTCACATTGGTGTTGATGTGCGTGACATGTTCAGTCATGTAAAACCCAATATTGTTAAGTCGATGTACGTGACATGTTCAGTCATGTAAAACTCCATATTGTTAAGTGGATGTACGTGACATGTCCAGTCATGTAAAACTCCACATTGGTAAGTCAATGTGCATGACATGTCCAGTCATGTAAAACTCCATATTGGTAAGTCGATGTGCGTGACATGTCCAGTCATGTAAAACTCCATATTGGTAAGTCGATGTACGTGACATGTCCAGTCACGTATAACTCCACATTGGTAGGTCGATGTACGTGACATGTTCAGTCATGTAAAACTCCATATTGGTAAGTCGATGTACGTGACATTTCCAGTCATGCAAACTCCACATTGGTAAGTCGATGTACATGACATGTCCAGTCATGTTAAACTCCACATTTGTAAGTCGATGTGCATGACATGTCCAGTCATGTAAAACTCCATATTGGTAAGTCGATGTACGTGACATGTCTAGTCATGTAAAACTTTATATTGGTAAGTCGATGTACGTGACATGTCCAGTCATGTAAAACTCCACATTGGCAAGTCCAGGTACGTGACATGTTCAGTCATGTAAAACTCCACATTGGTAAGTCGATGTACGTGACATGTCCAGTCATGTAAACTCCACATTGGTAAGTCGATGTACGTGACATGTCCAGTCATTTAAACTCCACATTGGTTAGTCGATGTACATGACATGTCCAGTCATGTAAACTCCACATTGGTAAGTCGATGTACGTGACATGTCCAGTCATGTAAAACTTCATTTTGGTAAGTCGATGTACGTGACATGTCCAGTCACGTAAAACTTCACATTGGTATATTGATGTGCGCGATATGTCCAGTCACGTAAAGCTCCATATTGGTAAGTCGATGTACCTGACATGTCCAGTTATGTAAAACTCCACATTGGTAAGTCGATGTGCATGACATCTCCAGTCATGTAAAACTCCATATTAGTAAGTCGATGAACTTGACATGTCCAGTCACGTGAAACTCCATATTGGTAAGTCGATGTGCGTGACATGTTCAGTCATGTAGAACTCCACATTGGTAAGTCGATGTGCGTGACATGTCCAGTCATGTAAAACTTCACATTGGTGTTGATGTGCGTGACATGTTCAGTCATGTAAAACCCAATATTGTTAAGTCGATGTACGTGACATGTTCAGTCATGTAAAACTCCATATTGTTAAGTGGATGTACGTGACATGTCCAGTCATGTAAAACTCCACATTGGTAAGTCAATGTGCATGACATGTCCAGTCATGTAAAACTCCATATTGGTAAGTCGATGTGCGTGACATGTCCAGTCATGTAAAACTCCATATTGGAAAGTCGATGTACGTGACATGTCCAGTCACGTATAACTCCACATTGGTAGGTCGATGTACGTGACATGTTCAGTCATGTAAAACTCCATATTGGTAAGTCGATGTACATGACATGTTCAGTCATGTAAACTCCACATTGGTAAGTCGATGTACGTGACATTTCCAGTCATGCAAACTCCACATTGGTAAGTCGATGTACATGACATGTCCAGTCATGTTAAACTCCTCATTTGTATGTCGATGTGCATGACATGTCCAGTCATGTAAAACTCCATATTGGTAAGTCGATGTACGTGACATGTCCAGTCATGTAAAACTCCACATTGGCAAGTCCATGTACGTGACATGTTCAGTCATGTAAAACTCCACATTGGTAAGTCGATGTATGTGACATGTCCAGTCATGTAAACTCCACATTGGTAAGTCGATGTACGTGACATGTCCAGTCATGTAAACTCCACATTTGTAAGTCGATGTGCATGACATGTCCAGTCATGTAAAACTCCATATTGGTAAGTCGATGTACGTGACATGTCCAGTCATGTAAAATTCCACATTGGCAAGTCCATGTACGTGACATGTTCAGTCATGTAAAACTCCATATTGGTAAGTCGATGTGCGTGACATGTTCAGTCATGTAGAACTCCACATTGGTAAGTCGATGTGCGTGACATGTCCAGTCATGTAAAACTTCACATTGGTGTTGATGTGCGTGACATGTTCAGTCATGTAAAACCCAATATTGTTAAGTCGATGTACGTGACATGTTCAGTCATGTAAAACTCCATATTGTTAAGTGGATGTACGTGACATGTCCAGTCATGTAAAACTCCACATTGGTAAGTCAATGTGCATGACATGTCCAGTCATGTAAAACTCCATATTGGTAAGTCGATGTGCGTGACATGTCCAGTCATGTAAAACTCCATATTGGTAAGTCGATGTACGTGACATGTCCAGTCACGTATAACTCCACATTGGTAGGTCGATGTACGTGACATGTTCAGTCATGTAAAACTCCATATTGGTAAGTCGATGTACATGACATGTTCAGTCATGTAAACTCCACATTGGTAAGTCGATGTACGTGACATTTCCAGTCATGCAAACTCCACATTGGTAAGTCGATGTACATGACATGTCCAGTCATGTTAAACTCCTCATTTGTATGTCGATGTGCATGACATGTCCAGTCATGTAAAACTCCATATTGGTAAGTCGATGTACGTGACATGTCCAGTCATGTAAAACTCCACATTGGCAAGTCCATGTACGTGACATGTTCAGTCATGTAAAACTCCACATTGGTAAGTCGATGTATGTGACATGTCCAGTCATGTAAACTCCACATTGGTAAGTCGATGTACGTGACATGTCCAGTCATGTAAACTCCACATTTGTAAGTCGATGTGCATGACATGTCCAGTCATGTAAAACTCCATATTGGTAAGTCGATGTACGTGACATGTCCAGTCATGTAAAATTCCACATTGGCAAGTCCATGTACGTGACATGTTCAGTCATGTAAAACTCCACATTGGTAAGTCGATGTACGTGACATGTCCAGTCATGTAAACTCCACATTGGTAAGTCGATGTACGTGACATGTCCAGTCATGTAAACTCCACATTGGTAAGTCGATGTGTATGACATGTCCAGTCATGTAAACTCCACATTGGTAAGCCGATGTACGTGACATGTTCAGTCATGTAAACTCCACATTGGTAAGTCGATGTACGTGACATTTCCAGTCATGCAAACTCCACATTGGTAGGTCGATGTACATGACATGTCCAGTCATGTTAAACTCCACATTTGTAAGTCGATGTGCATGACATGTCCAGTCATGTAAAACTCCATATTGGTAAGTCGATGTACGTGACATGTCTAGTCATGTAAAACTTTATATTGGTAAGTCGATGTACGTGACATGTCCAGTCATGTAAAACTCCACATTGGCAAGTCCAGGTACGTGACATGTTCAGTCATGTAAAACTCCACATTGGTAAGTCGATGTACGTGACATGTCCAGTCATGTAAACTCCACATTGGTAAGTCGATGTACGTGACATGTCCAGTCATTTAAACTCCACATTGGTAAGTCGATGTACATGACATGTCCAGTCATGTAAACTCCACATTGGTAAGTCGATGTACGTGACAAGTCCAGTCATGTAAACTCCACATTGGTAAGTCGATGTACATGACATGTCCAGTCATGTTAAACTCCACATTGGTAAGTCGATGTACGTGACATGTCCAGTCATGTAAAACTTCATGTTGGTAAGTCGATGTACGTGGCATGTCCAGTCATGTAAAACTTCACATTGGTATATTGATGTGCGTGATATGTCCAGTCACGTAAAGCTCCATATTTGTAAGTCGATGTACGTGACATGTCCAGTTATGTAAAACTCCACATTGGTAAGTCGATGTGCATGACATGTTCAGTCATGTAAAACTCCATATTGGTAAGCCGATGTGCATGACATGTCCAGTCATGTAAAACTCCATATTAGTAAGTCGATGTACGTGACATGTCCAGTCACGTGAAACTCCATATTGGTAAGTCGATGTGCGTGACATGTTCAGTCATGTAAAACTCCATATTGGTAAGTCAATGTGCATGACATGTCCAGTCATGTAAAACTCCATATTGGTAAGTCGATGTGCGTGACATGTCCAGTCATGTAAAACTCCATATTGGTAAGTCGATGTACGTGACATGTCCAGTCACGTGAAACTCCATATTGGTAAGTCGATGTGCGTGACATGTTCAGTCATGTAAAACTTCACATTGGTGTTGATGTGCGTGACATGTTCAGTCATGTAAAACCCAATATTGTTAAGTCGATGTACGTGACATGTTCAGTCATGTAAAACTCCATATTGTTAAGTGGATGTACGTGACATGTCCAGTCATGTAAAACTCCACATTGGTAAGTCGATGTGCATGCCATGTGCAGTCATGTAGAACTCCACATTGGTAAGTCGATGTGCGTGACATGTGCAGTCATGTAAAACCCAATATTTTTAAGTCGATGTACGTGACATGTTCAGTCATGTAAAACTCCATATTGTTAAGTGGATGTACGTGACATGTCCAGTCATGTAAAACTCCACATTGGTAAGTCAATGTGCAAGACATGTCCAGTCATGTAAAACTCCATATTGGTAAGTCGATGTGCGTGACATGTTCAGTCATGTAAACTCAACATTGGTAAGTCGATGTACATGACATGTCCAGTCATGTAAACTCCACATTGGTAAGTCGATGTGCGTGACATGTTCAGTCACGTAAAACTCCACATTGGTAAGTCGATGTGCGTGAAATTTCCAGTCATGTAAACTCCTTATTGGTAAGTCGATGTACATGACATGTCCAGTCATGTAAACTCCACATTGGTAAGTCGATGTACGTGACCTGTACAGTCATGTAAACTCCACATTGGTAAGTCGATGTACGTGAAATGTCCAGTCATGTAAACTCCATATTGTTAAGTCGATGTACATGACATGTCCAGTCATGTAAACTCAACATTGGTAAGTCGATGTACATGACATGTCCAGTCATGTAAACTCCACATTGGTAAGTCGATGTACGTGACATGTTCAGTCATGTAAAACTCCACATTGGTAAGTCGATGTACGTGACATGTTCAGTCATGTAAAACTTCATGTTGGTAAGTCGATGTACGTGGCATGTCCAGTCATGTAAAACTTCACATTGGTATATTGATGTGCGTGATATGTCCAGTCACGTAAAGCTCCATATTTGTAAGTCGATGTACGTGACATGTCCAGTTATGTAAAACCCCACATTGGTAAGTCGATGTGCATGACATGTTCAGTCATGTAAAACTCCATATTGGTAAGCCGATGTGCATGACATGTCCAGTCATGTAAAACTCCATATTAGTAAGTCGATGTACGTGACATGTCCAGTCACGTGAAACTCCATATTGGTAAGTCGATGTGCGTGACATGTTCAGTCATGTAAAACTCCATATTGGTAAGTCAATGTGCATGACATGTCCAGTCATGTAAAACTCCATATTGGTAAGTCGATGTGCGTGACATGTCCAGTCATGTAAAACTCCATATTGGTAAGTCGATGTACGTGACATGTCCAGTCACGTGAAACTCCATATTGGTAAGTCGATGTGCGTGACATGTTCAGTCATGTAAAACTTCACATTGGTGTTGATGTGCGTGACATGTTCAGTCATGTAAAACCCAATATTGTTAAGTCGATGTACGTGACATGTTCAGTCATGTAAAACTCCATATTGTTAAGTGGATGTACGTGACATGTCCAGTCATGTAAAACTCCACATTGGTAAGTCGATGTGCATGCCATGTTCAGTCATGTAGAACTCCACATTGGTAAGTCGATGTGCGTGACATGTGCAGTCATGTAAAACCCAATATTTTTAAGTCGATGTACGTGACATGTTCAGTCATGTAAAACTCCATATTGTTAAGTGGATGTACGTGACATGTCCAGTCATGTAAAACTCCACATTGGTAAGTCAATGTGCAAGACATGTCCAGTCATGTAAAACTCCATATTGGTAAGTCGATGTGCGTGACATGATCAGTCATGTAAACTCAACATTGGTAAGTCGATGTACATGACATGTCCAGTCATGTAAACTCCACATTGGTAAGTCGATGTGCGTGACATGTTCAGTCACGTAAAACTCCACATTGGTAAGTCGATGTGCGTGAAATTTCCAGTCATGTAAACTCCTTATTGGTAAGTCGATGTACATGACATGTCCAGTCATGTAAACTCCACATTGGTAAGTCGATGTACGTGACCTGTACAGTCATGTAAACTCCACATTGGTAAGTCGATGTACGTGAAATGTCCAGTCATGTAAACTCCATATTGTTAAGTCGATGTACATGACATGTCCAGTCATGTAAACTCAACATTGGTAAGTCGATGTACATGACATGTCCAGTCATGTAAACTCCACATTGGTAAGTCGATGTACGTGACATGTTCAGTCATGTAAAACTCCACATTGGTAAGTCGATGAACGTGACATGTTCAGTCATGTAAAACTTTATACTGGTAAGTCGATGTACGTGACATGTCCAGTTATGTAAAACTCCACATTGGCAAGTCCATGTACGTGACATGTTCAGTCATGTAAAACTCCACATTGGTAAGTCGATGTACGTGACATGTCCAGTCATGTAAACTCCACATTGGTAAGTCGATGTACGTGACATGTCCAGTCATGTAAACTCCACATTGGTAAGTCGATGTACGTGACATGTCCAGTCATGTAAACTCCACATTGGTAAGTCGATGTACATGACATGTCCAGTCATGTTAAACTCCACATTGGTAAGTCGATGTACGTGACATGTCCAGTCATGTAAAACTTCATTTTGGTAAGTCGATGTACGTGACATGTCCAGTCACGTAAAACTTCACATTGGTATATTGATGTGCGTGATATGTCCAGTCACGTAAAGCTCCATATTGGTAAGTCGATGTACCTGACATGTCCAGTTATGTAAAACTCCACATTGGTAAGTCGATGTGCATGACATCTCCAGTCATGTAAAACTCCATATTAGTAAGTCGATGTACTTGACATGTCCAGTCACGTGAAACTCCATATTGGTAAGTCGATGTGCGTGACATGTTCAGTCATGTAGAACTCCACATTGGTAAGTCGATGTGCGTGACATGTCCAGTCATGTAAAACTTCACATTGGTGTTGATGTGCGTGACATGTTCAGTCATGTAAAACCCAATATTGTTAAGTCGATGTACGTGACATGTTCAGTCATGTAAAACTCCATATTGTTAAGTGGATGTACGTGACATGTCCAGTCATGTAAAACTCCACATTGGTAAGTCAATGTGCATGACATGTCCAGTCATGTAAAACTCCATATTGGTAAGTCGATGTGCGTGACATGTCCAGTCATGTAAAACTCCATATTGGTAAGTCGATGTACGTGACATGTCCAGTCACGTATAACTCCACATTGGTAGGTCGATGTACGTGACATGTTCAGTCATGTAAAACTCCATATTGGTAAGTCGATGTACATGACATGTTCAGTCATGTAAACTCCACATTGGTAAGTCGATGTACGTGACATTTCCAGTCATGCAAACTCCACATTGGTAAGTCGATGTACATGACATGTCCAGTCATGTTAAACTCCTCATTTGTATGTCGATGTGCATGACATGTCCAGTCATGTAAAACTCCATATTGGTAAGTCGATGTACGTGACATGTCCAGTCATGTAAAACTCCACATTGGCAAGTCCATGTACGTGACATGTTCAGTCATGTAAAACTCCACATTGGTAAGTCGATGTATGTGACATGTCCAGTCATGTAAACTCCACATTGGTAAGTCGATGTACGTGACATGTCCAGTCATGTAAACTCCACATTTGTAAGTCGATGTGCATGACATGTCCAGTCATGTAAAACTCCATATTGGTAAGTCGATGTACGTGACATGTCCAGTCATGTAAAACTCCACATTGGCAAGTCCATGTACGTGACATGTTCAGTCATGTAAAACTCCACATTGGTAAGTCGATGTACGTGACATGTCCAGTCATGTAAACTCCACATTGGTAAGTCGATGTACGTGACATGTCCAGTCATGTAAACTCCACATTGGTAAGTCGATGTGTATGACATGTCCAGTCATGTAAACTCCACATTGGTAAGCCGATGTACGTGACATGTTCAGTCATGTAAACTCCACATTGGTAAGTCGATGTACGTGACATTTCCAGTCATGCAAACTCCACATTGGTAGGTCGATGTACATGACATGTCCAGTCATGTTAAACTCCACATTTGTAAGTCGATGTGCATGACATGTCCAGTCATGTAAAACTCCACATTGGTAAGTCGATGTACGTGACATGTCCAGTCATGTAAACTCCACATTGGTAAGTCGATGTACGTGACATGTCCAGTCATTTAAACTCCACATTGGTAAGTCGATGTACATGACATGTCCAGTCATGTAAACTCCACATTGGTAAGTCGATGTACGTGACAAGTCCAGTCATGTAAACTCCACATTGGTAAGTCGATGTACATGACATGTCCAGTCATGTTAAACTCCACATTGGTAAGTCGATGTACGTGACATGTCCAGTCATGTAAAACTTCATGTTGGTAAGTCGATGTACGTGGCATGTCCAGTCATGTAAAACTTCACATTGGTATATTGATGTGCGTGATATGTCCAGTCACGTAAAGCTCCATATTGGTAAGTCGATGTACGTGACATGTCCAGTTATGTAAAACTCCACATTGGTAAGTCGATGTGCATGACATGTCCAGTCATGTAAAACTCCATATTGGTAAGCCGATGTGCATGACATGTCCAGTCATGTAAAACTCCATATTAGTAAGTCGATGTACGTGACATGTCCAGTCACGTGAAACTCCATATTGGTAAGTCGATGTGCGTGACATGTTCAGTCATGTAAAACTTCACATTGGTGTTGATGTGCGTGACATGTTCAGTCATGTAAATCCCAATATTGTTAAGTCGATGTACGTGACATGTTCAGTCATGTAAAACTCCATATTGTTAAGTGGATGTACGTGACATGTCCAGTCATGTAAAACTCCGCATTGGTAAGTCGATGTGCATGACATGTTCAGTCATGTAGAACTCCACATTGGTAAGTCGATGTGCGTGACATGTGCAGTCATGTAAAACCCAATATTTTTAAGTCGATGTACGTGACATGTTCAGTCATGTAAAACTCCATATTGTTAAGTGGATGTACGTGACATGTCCAGTCATGTAAAACTCCACATTGGTAAGTCGATGTGCGTGACATGTTCAGTCATGTAAAACTTCACATTGGTGTTGATGTGCGTGACATGTTCAGTCATGTAAATCCCAATATTGTTAAGTCGATGTACGTGACATGTTCAGTCATGTAAAACTCCATATCGGTAAGTCGATGTGCGTGACATGTTCAGTCATGTAAACTCAACATTGGTAAGTCGATGTACATGACATGTCCAGTCATGTAAACTCCACATTGGTAAGTCGATGTGCGTGACATGTTCAGTCACGTAAAACTCCACATTGGTAAGTCGATGTACGTGACATGTTCAGTCATGTAAAACTTTATACTGGTAAGTCGATGTACGTGACATGTCCAGTTATGTAAAACTCCACATTGGCAAGTCCATGTACGTGACATGTTCAGTCATGTAAAACTCCACATTGGTAAGTCGATGTACGTGACATGTCCAGTCATGTAAACTCCACATTGGTAAGTCGATGTACGTGACATGTCCAGTCATGTAAACTCCACATTGGTAAGTCGATGTACGTGACATGTCCAGTCATGTAAACTCCACATTGGTAAGTCGATGTACATGACATGTCCAGTCATGTTAAACTCCACATTGGTAAGTCGATGTACGTGACATGTCCAGTCATGTAAAACTTCATTTTGGTAAGTCGATGTACGTGACATGTCCAGTCACGTAAAACTTCACATTGGTATATTGATGTGCGTGATATGTCCAGTCACGTAAAGCTCCATATTGGTAAGTCGATGTACCTGACATGTCCAGTTATGTAAAACTCCACATTGGTAAGTCGATGTGCATGACATCTCCAGTCATGTAAAACTCCATATTAGTAAGTCGATGTACTTGACATGTCCAGTCACGTGAAACTCCATATTGGTAAGTCGATGTGCGTGACATGTTCAGTCATGTAGAACTCCACATTGGTAAGTCGATGTGCGTGACATGTCCAGTCATGTAAAACTTCACATTGGTGTTGATGTGCGTGACATGTTCAGTCATGTAAAACCCAATATTGTTAAGTCGATGTACGTGACATGTTCAGTCATGTAAAACTCCATATTGTTAAGTGGATGTACGTGACATGTCCAGTCATGTAAAACTCCACATTGGTAAGTCAATGTGCATGACATGTCCAGTCATGTAAAACTCCATATTGGTAAGTCGATGTGCGTGACATGTCCAGTCATGTAAAACTCCATATTGGTAAGTCGATGTACGTGACATGTCCAGTCACGTATAACTCCACATTGGTAGGTCGATGTACGTGACATGTTCAGTCATGTAAAACTCCATATTGGTAAGTCGATGTACATGACATGTTCAGTCATGTAAACTCCACATTGGTAAGTCGATGTACGTGACATTTCCAGTCATGCAAACTCCACATTGGTAAGTCGATGTACATGACATGTCCAGTCATGTTAAACTCCTCATTTGTATGTCGATGTGCATGACATGTCCAGTCATGTAAAACTCCATATTGGTAAGTCGATGTACGTGACATGTCCAGTCATGTAAAACTCCACATTGGCAAGTCCATGTACGTGACATGTTCAGTCATGTAAAACTCCACATTGGTAAGTCGATGTATGTGACATGTCCAGTCATGTAAACTCCACATTGGTAAGTCGATGTACGTGACATGTCCAGTCATGTAAACTCCACATTTGTAAGTCGATGTGCATGACATGTCCAGTCATGTAAAACTCCATATTGGTAAGTCGATGTACGTGACATGTCCAGTCATGTAAAACTCCACATTGGCAAGTCCATGTACGTGACATGTTCAGTCATGTAAAACTCCACATTGGTAAGTCGATGTACGTGACATGTCCAGTCATGTAAACTCCACATTGGTAAGTCGATGTACGTGACATGTCCAGTCATGTAAACTCCACATTGGTAAGTCGATGTGTATGACATGTCCAGTCATGTAAACTCCACATTGGTAAGCCGATGTACGTGACATGTTCAGTCATGTAAACTCCACATTGGTAAGTCGATGTACGTGACATTTCCAGTCATGCAAACTCCACATTGGTAGGTCGATGTACATGACATGTCCAGTCATGTTAAACTCCACATTTGTAAGTCGATGTGCATGACATGTCCAGTCATGTAAAACTCCACATTGGTAAGTCGATGTACGTGACATGTCCAGTCATGTAAACTCCACATTGGTAAGTCGATGTACGTGACATGTCCAGTCATTTAAACTCCACATTGGTAAGTCGATGTACATGACATGTCCAGTCATGTAAACTCCACATTGGTAAGTCGATGTACGTGACAAGTCCAGTCATGTAAACTCCACATTGGTAAGTCGATGTACATGACATGTCCAGTCATGTTAAACTCCACATTGGTAAGTCGATGTACGTGACATGTCCAGTCATGTAAAACTTCATGTTGGTAAGTCGATGTACGTGGCATGTCCAGTCATGTAAAACTTCACATTGGTATATTGATGTGCGTGATATGTCCAGTCACGTAAAGCTCCATATTGGTAAGTCGATGTACGTGACATGTCCAGTTATGTAAAACTCCACATTGGTAAGTCGATGTGCATGACATGTCCAGTCATGTAAAACTCCATATTGGTAAGCCGATGTGCATGACATGTCCAGTCATGTAAAACTCCATATTAGTAAGTCGATGTACGTGACATGTCCAGTCACGTGAAACTCCATATTGGTAAGTCGATGTGCGTGACATGTTCAGTCATGTAAAACTTCACATTGGTGTTGATGTGCGTGACATGTTCAGTCATGTAAATCCCAATATTGTTAAGTCGATGTACGTGACATGTTCAGTCATGTAAAACTCCATATTGTTAAGTGGATGTACGTGACATGTCCAGTCATGTAAAACTCCGCATTGGTAAGTCGATGTGCATGACATGTTCAGTCATGTAGAACTCCACATTGGTAAGTCGATGTGCGTGACATGTGCAGTCATGTAAAACCCAATATTTTTAAGTCGATGTACGTGACATGTTCAGTCATGTAAAACTCCATATTGTTAAGTGGATGTACGTGACATGTCCAGTCATGTAAAACTCCACATTGGTAAGTCGATGTGCGTGACATGTTCAGTCATGTAAAACTTCACATTGGTGTTGATGTGCGTGACATGTTCAGTCATGTAAATCCCAATATTGTTAAGTCGATGTACGTGACATGTTCAGTCATGTAAAACTCCATATCGGTAAGTCGATGTGCGTGACATGTTCAGTCATGTAAACTCAACATTGGTAAGTCGATGTACATGACATGTCCAGTCATGTAAACTCCACATTGGTAAGTCGATGTGCGTGACATGTTCAGTCACGTAAAACTCCACATTGGTAAGTCGATGTGCGTGACATGTCCAGTCATGTAAACTCCTTATTGGTAAGTCGATGTACATGACATGTCCAGTCATGTAAACTCCACATTGGTAAGTCGATGTACGTGACATGTACAGTCATGTAAACTCCACATTGGTAAGTCGATGTACATGACATGTCCAGTCATGTAAACTCCATATTGGTAAGTCGATGTACATGACATGTCCAGTCATGTAAACTCAACATTGGTAAGTCAATGTACATGACATGTCCAGTCATGTAAACTCCACATTGGTAAGTCGATGTACGTGACATGTTCAGTCATGTAAAACTCCACATTGGTAAGTCGATGTACGTGACATGTTCAGTCATGTAAAACTTTATACTGGTAAGTCGATGTACGTGACATGTCCAGTTATGTAAAACTCCACATTGGCAAGTCGATGTACGTGACATGTTCAGTCATGTAAAACTCCACATTGGTAAGTCGATGTACGTGACATGTCCAGTCATGTAAACTCCACATTGGTAAGTCGATGTACGTGACATGTCCAGTCATGTAAACTCCACATTGGTAAGTCGATGTACGTGACATGTCCAGTCATGTAAACTCCACATTGGTAAGTCGATGTACATGACATGTCCAGTCATGTTAAACTCCACATTGGTAAGTCGATGTACGTGACATGTCCAGTCATGTAAAACTTCATTTTGGTAAGTCGATGTACGTGACATGTCCAGTCATGTAAAACTTCACATTGGTATATTGATGTGCGTGATATGTCCAGTCACGTAAAGCTCCATATTGGTAAGTCGATGTACCTGACATGTCCAGTTATGTAAAACTCCACATTGGTAAGTCGATGTGCATGACATGTCCAGTCATGTAAAACTCCATATTGGTAAGTCGATGTGCATGACATCTCCAGTCATGTAAAACTCCATATTAGTAAGTCAATGTACTTGACATGTCCAGTCACGTGAAACTCCATATTGGTAAGTCGATGTGCGTGACATGTTCAGTCATGTAGAACTCCACATTGGTAAGTCGATGTGCGTGACATGTCCAGTCATGTAAAACTTCACATTGGTGTTGATGTGCGTGACATGTTCAGTCATGTAAAACCCAATATTGTTAAGTCGATGTACGTGACATGTTCAGTCATGTAAAACTCCATATTGTTAAGTGGATGTACGTGACATGTCCAGTCATGTAAAACTCCACATTGGTAAGTCAATGTGCATGACATGTCCAGTCATGTAAAACTCCATATTGGTAAGTCGATGTGCGTGACATGTCCAGTCATGTAAAACTCCATATTGGTAAGTCGATGTACGTGACATGTCCAGTCACGTATAACTCCACATTGGTAGGTCGATGTACGTGACATGTTCAGTCATGTAAAACTCCATATTGGTAAGTCGATGTACGTGACATTTCCAGTCATGCAAACTCCACATTGGTAAGTCGATGTACATGACATGTCCAGTCATGTTAAACTCCACATTTGTAAGTCGATGTGCATGACATGTCCAGTCATGTAAAACTCCATATTGGTAAGTCGATGTACGTGACATGTCTAGTCATGTAAAACTTTATATTGGTAAGTCGATGTACGTGACATGTCCAGTCATGTAAAACTCCACATTGGCAAGTCCAGGTACGTGACATGTTCAGTCATGTAAAACTCCACATTGGTAAGTCGATGTACGTGACATGTCCAGTCATGTAAACTCCACATTGGTAAGTCGATGTACGTGACATGTCCAGTCATTTAAACTCCACATTGGTAAGTCGATGTACATGACATGTCCAGTCATGTAAACTCCACATTGGTAAGTCGATGTACGTGACATGTCCAGTCATGTAAACTCCACATTGGTAAGTCGATGTACATGACATGTCCAGTCATGTTAAACTCCACATTGGTAAGTCGATGTACGTGACATGTCCAGTCATGTAAAACTTCATGTTGGTAAGTCGATGTACGTGGCATGTCCAGTCATGTAAAACTTCACATTGGTATATTGATGTGCGTGATATGTCCAGTCACGTAAAGCTCCATATTGGTAAGTCGATGTACGTGACATGTCCAGTTATGTAAAACTCCACATTGGTAAGTCGATGTGCATGACATGTCCAGTCATGTAAAACTCCATATTGGTAAGTCGATGTGCATGACATGTCCAGTCATGTAAAACTCCATATTAGTAAGTCGATGTACGTGACATGTCCAGTCACGTGAAACTCCATATTGGTAAGTCGATGTGCGTGACATGTTCAGTCATGTAAAACTTCACATTGGTGTTGATGTGCGTGACATGTTCAGTCATGTAAAACCCAATATTGTTAAGTCGATGTACGTGACATGTTCAGTCATGTAAAACTCCATATTGTTAAGTGGATGTACGTGACATGTCCAGTCATGTAAAACTCCACATTGGTAAGTCGATGTGCATGCCATGTCCAGTCATGTAGAACTCCACATTGGTAAGTCGATGTGCATGCCATGTTCAGTCATGTAGAACTCCACATTGGTAAGTCGATGTGCGTGACATGTGCAGTCATGTAAAACCCAATATTTTTAAGTCGATGTACGTGACATGTTCAGTCATGTAAAACTCCATATTGTTAAGTGGATGTACGTGACATGTCCAGTCATGTAAAACTCCACATTGGTAAGTCAATGTGCAAGACATGTCCAGTCATGTAAAACTCCATATTGGTAAGTCGATGTGCGTGACATGTTCAGTCATGTAAACTCAACATTGGTAAGTCGATGTACATGACATGTCCAGTCATGTAAACTCCACATTGGTAAGTCGATGTGCGTGACATGTTCAGTCACGTAAAACTCCACATTGGTAAGTCGATGTGCGTGAAATGTCCAGTCATGTAAACTCCTTATTGGTAAGTCGATGTACATGACATGTCCAGTCATGTAAACTCCACATTGGTAAGTCGATGTACGTGACATGTACAGTCATGTAAACTCCACATTGGTAAGTCGATGTACGTGACATGTCCAGTCATGTAAACTCCATATTGGTAAGTCGATGTACATGACATGTCCAGTCATGTAAACTCAACATTGGTAAGTCGATGTACATGACATGTCCAGTCATGTAAACTCCACATTGGTAAGTCGATGTACGTGACATGTTCAGTCATGTAAAACTCCACATTGGTAAGTCGATGTACGTGACATGTTCAGTCATGTAAAACTTTATACTGGTAAGTCGATGTACGTGACATGTCCAGTTATGTAAAACTCCACATTGGCAAGTCCATGTACGTGACATGTTCAGTCATGTAAAACTCCACATTGGTAAGTCGATGTACGTGACATGTCCAGTCATGTAAACTCCACATTGGTAAGTCGATGTACGTGACATGTCCAGTCATGTAAACTCCACATTGGTAAGTCGATGTACGTGACATGTCCAGTCATGTAAACTCCACATTGGTAAGTCGATGTACATGACATGTCCAGTCATGTTAAACTCCACATTGGTAAGTCGATGTACGTGACATGTCCAGTCATGTAAAACTTCATTTTGGTAAGTCGATGTACGTGACATGTCCAGTCACGTAAAACTTCACATTGGTATATTGATGTGCGTGATATGTCCAGTCACGTAAAGCTCCATATTGGTAAGTCGATGTACCTGACATGTCCAGTTATGTAAAACTCCACATTGGTAAGTCGATGTGCATGACATCTCCAGTCATGTAAAACTCCATATTAGTAAGTCGATGTACTTGACATGTCCAGTCACGTGAAACTCCATATTGGTAAGTCGATGTGCGTGACATGTTCAGTCATGTAGAACTCCACATTGGTAAGTCGATGTGCGTGACATGTCCAGTCATGTAAAACTTCACATTGGTGTTGATGTGCGTGACATGTTCAGTCATGTAAAACCCAATATTGTTAAGTCGATGTACGTGACATGTTCAGTCATGTAAAACTCCATATTGTTAAGTGGATGTACGTGACATGTCCAGTCATGTAAAACTCCACATTGGTAAGTCAATGTGCATGACATGTCCAGTCATGTAAAACTCCATATTGGTACGTCGATGTGCGTGACATGTCCAGTCATGTAAAACTCCATATTGGTAAGTCGATGTACGTGACATGTCCAGTCACGTATAACTCCACATTGGTAGGTCGATGTACGTGACATGTTCAGTCATGTAAAACTCCATATTGGTAAGTCGATGTACATGACATGTTCAGTCATGTAAACTCCACATTGGTAAGTCGATGTACGTGACATTTCCAGTCATGCAAACTCCACATTGGTAAGTCGATGTACATGACATGTCCAGTCATGTTAAACTCCTCATTTGTATGTCGATGTGCATGACATGTCCAGTCATGTAAAACTCCATATTGGTAAGTCGATGTACGTGACATGTCCAGTCATGTAAAACTCCACATTGGCAAGTCCATGTACGTGACATGTTCAGTCATGTAAAACTCCACATTGGTAAGTCGATGTATGTGACATGTCCAGTCATGTAAACTCCACATTGGTAAGTCGATGTACGTGACATGTCCAGTCATGTAAACTCCACATTGGTAAGTCGATGTGCATGAGATGTCCAGTCATGTAAACTCCACATTGGTAAGTCGATGTACGTGACATGTCCAGTCATGTTAAACTCCACATTGGTAAGTCGATGTACATGACATGTTCAGTCATGTAAACTCCACATTGGTAAGTCGATGTACGTGACATTTCCAGTCATGCAAACTCCACATTGGTAAGTCGATGTACATGACATGTCCAGTCATGTTAAACTCCACATTTGTAAGTCGATGTGCAGGACATGTCCAGTCATGTAAAACTCCACATTGGTAAGTCGATGTACGTGACATGTTCAGTCATGTAAAACTTTATACTGGTAAGTCGATGTACGTGACATGTCCAGTTATGTAAAACTCCACATTGGCAAGTCCATGTACGTGACATGTTCAGTCATGTAAAACTCCACATTGGTAAGTCGATGTACGTGACATGTCCAGTCATGTAAACTCCACATTGGTAAGTCGATGTACGTGACATGTCCAGTCATGTAAACTCCACATTGGTAAGTCGATGTACGTGACATGTCCAGTCATGTAAACTCCACATTGGTAAGTCGATGTACATGACATGTCCAGTCATGTTAAACTCCACATTGGTAAGTCGATGTACGTGACATGTCCAGTCATGTAAAACTTCATTTTGGTAAGTCGATGTACGTGACATGTCCAGTCACGTAAAACTTCACATTGGTATATTGATGTGCGTGATATGTCCAGTCACGTAAAGCTCCATATTGGTAAGTCGATGTACCTGACATGTCCAGTTATGTAAAACTCCACATTGGTAAGTCGATGTGCATGACATCTCCAGTCATGTAAAACTCCATATTAGTAAGTCGATGTACTTGACATGTCCAGTCACGTGAAACTCCATATTGGTAAGTCGATGTGCGTGACATGTTCAGTCATGTAGAACTCCACATTGGTAAGTCGATGTGCGTGACATGTCCAGTCATGTAAAACTTCACATTGGTGTTGATGTGCGTGACATGTTCAGTCATGTAAAACCCAATATTGTTAAGTCGATGTACGTGACATGTTCAGTCATGTAAAACTCCATATTGTTAAGTGGATGTACGTGACATGTCCAGTCATGTAAAACTCCACATTGGTAAGTCAATGTGCATGACATGTCCAGTCATGTAAAACTCCATATTGGTACGTCGATGTGCGTGACATGTCCAGTCATGTAAAACTCCATATTGGTAAGTCGATGTACGTGACATGTCCAGTCACGTATAACTCCACATTGGTAGGTCGATGTACGTGACATGTTCAGTCATGTAAAACTCCATATTGGTAAGTCGATGTACATGACATGTTCAGTCATGTAAACTCCACATTGGTAAGTCGATGTACGTGACATTTCCAGTCATGCAAACTCCACATTGGTAAGTCGATGTACATGACATGTCCAGTCATGTTAAACTCCTCATTTGTATGTCGATGTGCATGACATGTCCAGTCATGTAAAACTCCATATTGGTAAGTCGATGTACGTGACATGTCCAGTCATGTAAAACTCCACATTGGCAAGTCCATGTACGTGACATGTTCAGTCATGTAAAACTCCACATTGGTAAGTCGATGTATGTGACATGTCCAGTCATGTAAACTCCACATTGGTAAGTCGATGTACGTGACATGTCCAGTCATGTAAACTCCACATTGGTAAGTCGATGTGCATGAGATGTCCAGTCATGTAAACTCCACATTGGTAAGTCGATGTACGTGACATGTCCAGTCATGTTAAACTCCACATTGGTAAGTCGATGTACATGACATGTTCAGTCATGTAAACTCCACATTGGTAAGTCGATGTACGTGACATTTCCAGTCATGCAAACTCCACATTGGTAAGTCGATGTACATGACATGTCCAGTCATGTTAAACTCCACATTTGTAAGTCGATGTGCAGGACATGTCCAGTCATGTAAAACTCCATATTGGTAAGTCGATGTACGTGACATGTCCAGTCATGTAAAACTTTATATTGGTAAGTTGATGTACGTGACATGTCCAGTCATGTAAAACTCCACATTGGCAAGTCCATGTACGTGACATGTTCAGTCATGTAAAACTCCACATTGGTAAGTCGATGTACGTGACATGTCCAGTCATGTAAACTCCACTATGGTAAGTCGATGTACGTGACATGTCCAGTCATTAAAACTCCACATTGGTAAGTCGATGTACATGACATATCCAGTCATGTAAACTCCACATTGGTAAGTCGATGTACGTGACATGTCCAGTCATGTAAACTCCACATTGGTAAGTCGATGTACATGACATGTCCAGTCATGTTAAACTCCACATTGGTAAGTCGATGTACGTGACATGTCCAGTCATGTAAAACTTCATGTTGGTAAGTCGATGTACGTGGCATGTCCAGTCATGTAAAACTTCACATTGGTATATTGATGTGCGTGATATGTCCAGTCACGTAAAGCTCCATATTGGTAAGTCGATGTACGTGACATGTCCAGTTATGTAAAACTCCACATTGGTAAGTCGATGTGCATGACATGTCCAGTCATGTAAAACTTCATGTTGGTACGTCGATGTACGTGACATGTCCAGTCATGTAAAACTTCACATTGGTATATTGATGTGCGTGATATGTCCAGTCACGTAAAGCTCCATATTGGTAAGTCGATGTACGTGACATGTCCAGTCATGTAAAACTTCATGTTGGTAAGTCGATGTACGTGACATGTTCAGTCATGTAAAACCCAATATTGTTAAGTCGATGTACGTGACATGTTCAGTCATGTAAAACTCCATATTGTTAAGTGGATGTACGTGACATGTCCAGTCATGTAAAACTCCACATTGGTAAGTCAATGTGCATGACATGTCCAGTCATGTAAAACTCCATATTGGTAAGTCGATGTCCGTGACATTTTCAGTCATGTAAAACTCCATATTGGTAAGTCGATGTACGTGACATGTCCAGTCACGTATAACTCCACATTGGTAGGTCGATGTACGTGACATGTTCAGTCATGTAAAACTCCATATTGGTAAGTCGATGTACATGACATGTTCAGTCATGTAAACTCCACATTGGTAAGTCGATGTACGTGACATTTCCAGTCATGCAAACTCCACATTGGTAAGTCGATGTACATGACATGTCCAGTCATGTTAAACTCCTCATTTGTAAGTCGATGTGCATGACATGTCCAGTCATGTAAAACTCCATATTGGTAAGTCGATGTACGTGACATGTCCAGTCATGTAAAACTCCACATTGGCAAGTCCATGTACGTGACATGTTCAGTCATGTAAAACTCCACATTGGTAAGTCGATGTATGTGACATGTCCAGTCATGTAAACTCCACATTGGTAAGTCGATGTACGTGACATGTCCAGTCATGTAAACTCCACATTGGTAAGTCGATGTGCATGACATGTCCAGTCATGTAAACTCCACATTGGTAAGTCGATGTACGTGACATGTCCAGTCATGTTAAACTCCACATTGGTAAGTCGATGTACATGACATGTTCAGTCATGTAAACTCCACATTGGTAAGTCGATGTACGTGACATTTCCAGTCATGCAAACTCCACATTGGTAAGTCGATGTACATGACATGTCCAGTCATGTTAAACTCCACATTTGTAAGTCGATGTGCATGACATGTCCAGTCATGTAAAACTCCATATTGGTAAGTCGATGTACGTGACATGTCCAGTCATGTAAAACTTTATATTGGTAAGTCGATGTACGTGACATGTCCAGTCATGTAAACTCCACATTGGTAAGTCGATGTACATGACATGTCCAGTCATGTTAAACTCCACATTGGTAAGTCGATGTACGTGACATGTCCAGTCATTTAAACTCCACACTGGTAAGTCGATGTACATGACATATCCAGTCATGTAAACTCCACATTGGTAAGTCGATGTACGTGACATGTCCAGTCATGTAAACTCCACATTGGTAAGTCGATGTACATGACATGTCCAGTCATGTTAAACTCCACATTGGTAAGTCGATGTACGTGACATGTCCAGTCATGTAAAACTTCATGTTGGTAAGTCGATGTACGTGGCATGTCCAGTCATGTAAAACTTCACATTGGTATATTGATGTGCGTGATATGTCCAGTCACGTAAAGCTCCATATTGGTAAGTCGATGTACGTGACATGTCCAGTTATGTAAAACTCCACATTGGTAAGTCGATGTGCATGACATGTCCAGTCATGTAAAACTTCATGTTGGTAAGTCGATGTACGTGACATGTCCAGTCATGTAAAACTTCACATTGGTATATTGATGTGCGTGATATGTCCAGTCACGTAAAGCTCCATATTGGTAAGTCGATGTACGTGACATGTCCAGTCATGTAAAACTTCATGTTGGTAAGTCGATGTACGTGGCATGTCCAGTCATGTAAAACTTCACATTGGTATATTGATGTGCGTGATATGTCCAGTCACGTAAAGCTCCATATTGGTAAGTCGATGTACGTGACATGTCCAGTCATGTAAAACTCCACATTGGTAAGTCGATGTGCATGACATGTCCAGTCATGTAAAACTCCATATTGGTAAGTCGATGTGCATGACATGTCCAGTCATGTAAAACTCCATATTAGTAAGTCGATGTGCATGACATGTCCAGTCACGTAAAGCTCCATATTGGTAAGTCGATGTACGTGACATGTCCAGTTATGTAAAACTCCACATTGGTAAGTCGATGTGCATGACATGTCCAGTCATGTAAAACTTCATGTTGGTAAGTCGATGTACGTGACATGTCCAGTCATGTAAAACTTCACATTGGTGTTGATGTGCGTGACATGTTCAGTCATGTAAAACCCAATATTGTTAAGTCCATGTACGTGAAATGTTCAATCATGTAAAACTCCATATTGTTAAGTGGATGTACGTGACATGTCCAGTCATGTAAAACTCCACATTGGTAAGTCGATGTGCGTGACATGTTCAGTCATGTAGAACTCCACATTGGTAAGTCGATGTGCGTGACATTTTCAGTCATGTAAAACCCAATATTTTTAAGTCGATGTACGTGACATGTTCAGTCATGTAAAACTCCATATTGTTAAGTGGATGTACGTGACATGTCCAGTCATGTAAAACTCCACATTGGTAAGTCAATGTGCTAGACATGTCCAGTCATGTAAAACTCCATATTGGTAAGTCGATGTGCGTGACATGTTCAGTCATGTAAAACTCCACATTGGTATGTCGATGCGCGTGACATGTTCAGTCACATAAAACTCCACATTGGTAAGTCGATGTGCGTGACATGTCCAGTCATGTAAACTCCATATTGGTAAGTCGATGTACATGACATGTCCAGTCATGTAAACTCCATATTGGTAAGTCGATGTACGTGACATGTCCAGTCATGTAAATCTTCATGTTGGTAAGTCGATGTACGTGACATGTCCAGTCATGTAAAACTTCACATTGGTATATTGATGTGCGTGATATGTCCAGTCACGTAAAGCTCCATATTGGTAAGTCGATGTACGTGACATGTCCAGTCACGTAAAACTACACATTGGTAAGTCAATGTACGTGACATGTTCAGTCATGTAAAACTCCATATTGGTAAGTCGATGTACGTGACATGTCCAGTCATGTAAAACTTTATATTGGTAAGTCGATGTACGTGACATGTCCATTCATGTAAAACTACACATTGGCAAGTCCATGGACGTGACATGTTCAGTCATGTAAAACTCCACATTGGTAAGTCGATGTACGTGACAAGTCCAGTCATGTAAAACTCCACATTGGTAAGTCGATGTACGTGAAATGTCCAGTCATGTAAACTCCACATTGGTAAGTCGATGTACGTGACATGTCCAGTCATGTAAACTCCACATTGGTAAGTCGATGTACATGACATGTCCAGTCATGTTAAACTCCACATTGGTAAGTCGATGTACGTGACATGTCCAGTTATGTAAAACTTCACATTGGTATATTGATGTGCGTGATATGTCCAGTCACGTAAAACTCCATATTGGTAAGTCGATGTGCATGACATGTCCAGTCATGTAAAACTCCATATTAGTAAGTCGATGTACGTGACATGTCCAGTCACGTGAAACTCCATATTGGTAAGTCGATGTGCGTGACATGTTCAGTCATGTAGAACTCCACATTGGTAAGTCGATGTGCGTGACATGTCCAGTCATGTAAAACTTCACATTGGTGTTGATGTGCGTGACATGTTCAGTCATGTAAAACCCAATATTGTTAAGTCGATGTACGTGACATGTTCAGTCATGTAAAACTCCATATTGTTAAGTCGATGTACGTGACATGTCCAGTCATGTAAAACTCCACATTGGTAAGTCGATGTACGTGACATGTTCAGTCATGTAAAACTCCATATTGGTAAGTCGATGTGCGTGACATGTCCAGTCACGTAAAACTCCATATTGGTAAGTCGATGTGCGTGACATGTTCAGTCATGTAGAACTCCACATTGGTAAGTCGATGTGCGTGACATGTTCAGTCATGTAAAACCCAATATTGTTAAGTCGATGTACGTGACATGTTCAGTCATGTAAAACTCCATATTGTTAAGTGGATGTACGTGACATGTCCAGTCATGTAAAACTCCACATTGGTAAGTCAATGTGCATGACATGTCCAGTCATGTAAAACTCCATATTGGTAAGTCGATGTGCGTGACATGTCCAGTCACGTAAAACATCATATTGGTAAGTCGTTGTACGTGATATGTTCAGTCACGTAAAACTCCAAATTGGTCAGTCGATGTGCGTGACATGTTCAGTCACGTAAAACTCCATATTGGTAAGTCGATGTGCGTGACATGTTCAGTCATGTAAAACTTCACATTGGTAAATCGATGTGCGTGACATGTTCAGTCACGTAAAACTCCATATGGGTAAGTCGATGTACGTGACATGTTCAGTCATGTAAAACTCCATATTGGTAAGTCGATGTACGTGACATGTCCAGTCACGTAAAACTCCACATTGGTAAGTCGATGTACGTGACATGTTCAGTCATGTAAAACTCCATATTGGTAAGTCGATGTGCATGACATGTCCAGTCATGTAAAACTCCATATTAGTAAGTCGATGTGCATGACATGTCCAGTCACGTAAAGCTCCATATTGGTAAGTCGATGTACGTGACATGTCCAGTTATGTAAAACTCCACATTGGTAAGTCGATGTGCATGACATGTCCAGTCATGTAAAACTTCATGTTGGTAAGTCGATGTACGTGACATGTCCAGTCATGTAAAACTTCACATTGGTGTTGATGTGCGTGACATGTTCAGTCATGTAAAACCCAATATTGTTAAGTCCATGTACGTGAAATGTTCAATCATGTAAAACTCCATATTGTTAAGTGGATGTACGTGACATGTCCAGTCATGTAAAACTCCACATTGGTAAGTCGATGTGCGTGACATGTTCAGTCATGTAGAACTCCACATTGGTAAGTCGATGTGCGTGACATTTTCAGTCATGTAAAACCCAATATTTTTAAGTCGATGTACGTGACATGTTCAGTCATGTAAAACTCCATATTGTTAAGTGGATGTACGTGACATGTCCAGTCATGTAAAACTCCACATTGGTAAGTCAATGTGCTAGACATGTCCAGTCATGTAAAACTCCATATTGGTAAGTCGATGTGCGTGACATGTTCAGTCATGTAAAACTCCACATTGGTATGTCGATGCGCGTGACATGTTCAGTCACATAAAACTCCACATTGGTAAGTCGATGTGCGTGACATGTCCAGTCATGTAAACTCCATATTGGTAAGTCGATGTACATGACATGTCCAGTCATGTAAACTCCACATTGGTAAGTCGATGTACGTGACATGTCCAGTCATGTAAACTCCACATTGGTAAGTCGATGTACATGACATGTCCAGTCATGTTAAACTCCACATTGGTAAGTCGATGTACGTGACATGTCCAGTTATGTAAAACTTCACATTGGTATATTGATGTGCGTGATATGTCCAGTCACGTAAAACTCCATATTGGTAAGTCGATGTGCATGACATGTCCAGTCATGTAAAACTCCATATTAGTAAGTCGATGTACGTGACATGTCCAGTCACGTGAAACTCCATATTGGTAAGTCGATGTGCGTGACATGTTCAGTCATGTAGAACTCCACATTGGTAAGTCGATGTGCGTGACATGTCCAGTCATGTAAAACTTCACATTGGTGTTGATGTGCGTGACATGTTCAGTCATGTAAAACCCAATATTGTTAAGTCGATGTACGTGACATGTTCAGTCATGTAAAACTCCATATTGTTAAGTCGATGTACGTGACATGTCCAGTCATGTAAAACTCCACATTGGTAAGTCGATGTACGTGACATGTTCAGTCATGTAAAACTCCATATTGGTAAGTCGATGTGCGTGACATGTCCAGTCACGTAAAACTCCATATTGGTAAGTCGATGTGCGTGACATGTTCAGTCATGTAGAACTCCACATTGGTAAGTCGATGTGCGTGACATGTTCAGTCATGTAAAACCCAATATTGTTAAGTCGATGTACGTGACATGTTCAGTCATGTAAAACTCCATATTGTTTAGTGGATGTACGTGACATGTCCAGTCATGTAAAACTCCACATTGGTAAGTCAATGTGCATGACATGTCCAGTCATGTAAAACTCCATATTGGTAAGTCGATGTGCGTGACATGTCCAGTCACGTAAAACATCATATTGGTAAGTCGTTGTACGTGATATGTTCAGTCACGTAAAACTCCAAATTGGTCAGTCGATGTGCGTGACATGTTCAGTCACGTAAAACTCCATATTGGTAAGTCGATGTGCGTGACATGTTCAGTCATGTAAAACTTCACATTGGTAAATCGATGTGCGTGACATGTTCAGTCACGTAAAACTCCATATGGGTAAGTCGATGTACGTGACATGTTCAGTCATGTAAAACTCCATATTGGTAAGTCGATGTACGTGACATGTCCAGTCACGTAAAACTCCACATTGGTAAGTCGATGTACGTGACATGTTCAGTCATGTAAAACTCCATATTGGTAAGTCGATGTACATGACATGTTCAGTCATGTAAACACCACATTGGTAAGTCGATGTACGTGACATGTCCAGTCATGCAAACTCCACATTAGTAAGTCGATGTACATGACATGTCCAGTCATGTTAAACTCCACATTGGTAAGTCGATGTACGTGACATGTCCAGTCATGTAAAACTTCACATTGGTATATTGATGTGCGTGATATGTCCAGTCACGTAAAGCTCCATATTGGTAAGTCGATGTACGTGACATGTCCAGTTATGTAAAACTCCACATTGGTAAGTCGATGTACGTGACATGTCCAGTCATGTAAAACTCCATATTGGTAAGTCGATGTGCATGACATGTCCAGTCATGTAAAACTCCATATTAGTAAGTCGATGTACGTGACATGTCCAGTCACGTGAAACTCCATATTGGGAAGTCGATGTGCGTGACATGTCCAGTCATGTAAAACTTCACATTGGTGTTGATGTGCGTGACATGTTCAGTCATGTAAATCCCAATATTGTTAAGTCGATGTACGTGACATGTTCAGTCATGTAAAACTCCATATTGTTAAGTGGATGTACGTGACATGTCCAGTCATGTAAAACTCCACATTGGTAAGTTAATGTGCATGACATGTCCAGTCATGTAAAACTCCATATTGGTAAGTCGATGTGCGTGACATGTCCAGTCACGTAAAACTCCACATTGGTAAGTCGATGTACGTGACATATCCAGTCATGTAAAACTTCATGTTGGTAAGTCGATGTACGTGACATGTCCAGTCATGTAAAACTTCACATTGGTATATTGATGTGCGTGATATGTCCAGTCACATAAAGCACCATATTGGTAAGTCGATGTACGTGACATGTCCAGTTAAGTAAAACTCCACATTGGTAAGTCGATGTGCATGACATGTCCAGTCATGTAAAACTCCATATTGGTAAGTCGATGTGCATGACATGTCCAGTCAAGTAAAACTCCATATTAGTAAGTCGATGTACGTGACATGTCCAGTCACGTGAAACTCCATATTGGTAAGTCGATGTGCGTGACATGTTCAGTCATGTAGAACTCCACATTGGTAAGTCGATGTGCGTGACATGTCCAGTCATGTAAAACTTCACATTGGTGTTGATGTGCGTGACATGTTCAGTCATGTAAAACCCAATATTGTTAAGTCGATGTACGTGACATGTTCAGTCATGTAAAACTCCATATTGTTAAGTGGATGTACGTGACATGTCCAGTCATGTAAAACTCCACATTGGTAAGTCGATGTGCGTGACATGTTCAGTCATGTAGAACTCCACATTGGTAAGTCGATGTGCGTGACATGTTCAGTCATGTAAAACTCCATATTGTTAAGTGGATGTACGTGACATGTCCAGTCATGTAAAACTCCACATTGGTAAGTCGATGTGCGTGACATGTTCAGTCATGTAGAACTCCACATTGGTAAGTCGATGTACGTGACATGTCCAGTCATGTAAAACTTCACATTGGTATATTGATGTGCGTGATATGTCCAGTCACGTAAAGCTCCATATTGGTAAGTCGATGTACCTGACATGTCCAGTTATGTAAAACTCCACATTGGTAAGTCGATGTGCATGACATGTCCAGTCATGTAAAATTCCATATTGGTAAGTCGATGTGCATGACATGTCCAGTCATGTAAAACTCCATATTAGTAAGTCGATGTACTTGACATGTTCAGTCATGTAAAACTCCATATTGGTAAGTCGATGTACGTGACATGTCCAGTTATGTAAAACTCCACATTGGTAAGTCGATGTACGTGACATGTCCAGTCATGTAAAACTCCATATTGGTAAGTCGATGTGCATGACATGTCCAGTCATGTAAAACTCCATATTAGTAAGTCGATGTACGTGACATGTCCAGTCACGTGAAACTCCATATTGGGAAGTCGATGTGCGTGACATGTCCAGTCATGTAAAACTTCACATTAGTGTTGATGTGCGTGACATGTTCAGTCATGTAAATCCCAATATTGTTAAGTCGATGTACGTGACATGTTCAGTCATGTAAAACTCCATATTGTTAAGTGGATGTACGTGACATGTCCAGTCATGTAAAACTCCACATTGGTAAGTTAATGTGCATGACATGTCCAGTCATGTAAAACTCCATATTGGCAAGTCGATGTGCGTGACATGTCCAGTCACGTAAAACTCCACATTGGTAAGTCGATGTACGTGACATATCCAGTCATGTAAAACTTCATGTTGGTAAGTCGATGTACGTGACATGTCCAGTCATGTAAAACTTCACATTGGTATATTGATGTGCGTGATATGTCCAGTCACATAAAGCTCCATATTGGTAAGTCGATGTACGTGACATGTCCAGTTAAGTAAAACTCCACATTGGTAAGTCGATGTGCATGACATGTCCAGTCATGTAAAACTCCATATTGGTAAGTCGATGTGCATGACATGTCCAGTCACGTGAAACTCCATATTGGTAAGTCGATGTGCGTGACATGTTCAGTCATGTAGAACTCCACATTGGTAAGTCGATGTGCGTGACATGTCCAGTCATGTAAAACTTCACATTGGTGTTGATGTGCGTGACATGTTCAGTCATGTAGAACTTCACATTGGTAAGTCGATGTGCGTGACATGTTCAGTCATGTAAAACTTCACATTGGTGTTGATGTGCGTGACATGTTCAGTCATGTAAATCCCAATATTGTTAAGTCGATGTACGTGACATGTTCAGTCATGTAAAACTCCATATTGTTAAGTGGATGTACGTGACATGTCCAGTCATGTAAAACTCCACATTGGTAAGTCGATGTGCGTGACATGTTCAGTCATGTAGAACTTCACATTGGTAAGTCGATGTGCGTGACATGTTCAGTCATGTAAAACTTCACATTGGTGTTGATGTGCGTGACATGTTCAGTCATGTAAATCCCAATATTGTTAAGTCGATGTACGTGACATGTTCAGTCATGTAAAACTCCATATTGTTAAGTGGATGTACGTGACATGTCCAGTCATGTAAAACTCCACATTGGTAAGTCGATGTGCATGACATGTTCAGTCATGTAGAACTCCACATTGGTAAGTCGATGTGCGTGACATGTGCAGTCATGTAAAACCCAATATTTTTAAGTCGATGTACGTGACATGTTCAGTCATGTAAAACTCCATATTGTTAAGTGGATGTACGTGACATGTCCAGTCATGTAAAACTCCACATTGGTAAGTCGATGTGCGTGACATGTTCAGTCATGTAAAACTTCACATTGGTGTTGATGTGCGTGACATGTTCAGTCATGTAAATCCCAATATTGTTAAGTCGATGTACGTGACATGTTCAGTCATGTAAAACTCCATATCGGTAAGTCGATGTGCGTGACATGTTCAGTCATGTAAACTCAACATTGGTAAGTCGATGTACATGACATGTCCAGTCATGTAAACTCCACATTGGTAAGTCGATGTGCGTGACATGTTCAGTCACGTAAAACTCCACATTGGTAAGTCGATGTGCGTGACATGTCCAGTTATGTAAAACTCCACATTGGTAAGTCGATGTACGTGACATGTCCAGTCATGTAAAACTCCATATTGGTAAGTCGATGTGCATGACATGTCCAGTCATGTAAAACTCCATATTAGTAAGTCGATGTACGTGACATGTCCAGTCACGTGAAACTCCATATTGGGAAGTCGATGTGCGTGACATGTCCAGTCATGTAAAACTTCACATTGGTGTTGATGTGCGTGACATGTTCAGTCATGTAAATCCCAATATTGTTAAGTCGATGTACGTGACATGTTCAGTCATGTAAAACTCCATATTGTTAAGTGGATGTACGTGACATGTCCAGTCATGTAAAACTCCACATTGGTAAGTTAATGTGCATGACATGTCCAGTCATGTAAAACTCCATATTGGTAAGTCGATGTGCGTGACATGTCCAGTCACGTAAAACTCCACATTGGTAAGTCGATGTACGTGACATATCCAGTCATGTAAAACTTCATGTTGGTAAGTCGATGTACGTGACATGTCCAGTCATGTAAAACTTCACATTGGTATATTGATGTGCGTGATATGTCCAGTCACATAAAGCTCCATATTGGTAAGTCGATGTACGTGACATGTCCAGTTAAGTAAAACTCCACATTGGTAAGTCGATGTGCATGACATGTCCAGTCATGTAAAACTCCATATTGGTAAGTCGATGTGCATGACATGTCCAGTCACGTGAAACTCCATATTGGTAAGTCGATGTGCGTGACATGTTCAGTCATGTAGAACTCCACATTGGTAAGTCGATGTGCGTGACATGTCCAGTCATGTAAAACTTCACATTGGTGTTGATGTGCGTGACATGTTCAGTCATGTAAAACCCAATATTGTTAAGTCGATGTACGTGACATGTTCAGTCATGTAAAACTCCATATTGTTAAGTGGATGTACGTGACATGTCCAGTCATGTAAAACTCCACATTGGTAAGTCGATGTGCGTGACATGTTCAGTCATGTAGAACTTCACATTGGTAAGTCGATGTGCGTGACATGTTCAGTCATGTAAAACCCAATATTTTTAAGTCGATGTACGTGACATGTTCAGTCATGTAAAACTCAATATTGTTAAGTCGATGTACGTGACATGTCCATTCATGTAAACTCCATATTGGTAAGTCGATGTACGTGACATGTCCAGTCATGTAAAACTTCATGTTGGTAAGTCGATGTACGTGACATGTCCAGTCATGTAAAACTTCACATTGGTATATTGATGTGCGTGATATGTCCAGTCACGTAAAGCTCCATATTGGTAAGTCGATGTACGTGACATGTCCAGTCACGTAAAACTACACATTGGTAAGTCAATGTACGTGAAATGTTCAGTCATGTAAAACTCCATATTGGTAAGTCGATGTACGTGACATGTCAGGTCATGTAAAACTTTATATTGGTAAGTCGATGTACGTGACATGTCCAGTCATGTAAAACTCCACATTGGTGTTGATGTGCGTGACATGTTCAGTCATGTAAAACCCAATATTGTTAAGTCGATGTACGTGACATGTTCAGTCATGTAAAACTCCATATTGTTAAGTGGATGTACGTGACATGTCCAGTCATGTAAAATTCCACATTGGTAAGTCGATGTGCGTGACATGTTCAGTCATGTAGAACTCCACATTGGTAAGTCGATGTGCGTGACATGTTCAGTCATGTAAAACCCAATATTTTTAAGTCGATGTACGTGACATGTTCAGTCATGTAAAACTCCATATTGTTAAGTCGATGTACGTGACATGTCCATTCATGTAAACTCCATATTGGTAAGTCGATGTACGTGACATGTCCAGTCATGTAAAACTTCATGTTGGTAAGTCGATGTACGTGACATGTCCAGTCATGTAAAACTTCACATTGGTATATTGATGTGCGTGATATGTCCAGTCACGTAAAGCTCCATATTGGTAAGTCGATGTACGTGACATGTCCAGTCACGTAAAACTACACATTGGTAAGTCAATGTACGTGACATGTTCAGTCATGTAAAACTCCATATTGGTAAGTCGATGTACGTGACATGTCAGGTCATGTAAAACTTTATATTGGTAAGTCGATGTACGTGACATGTCCAGTCATGTAAAACTCCACATTGGCAAGTCCATGGACGTGACATGTTCAGTCATGTAAAACTCCACATTGGTAAGTCGATGTACGTGACATGTCCAGTCATGTAAACTCCACATTGGTAAGTCGATGTACGTGACATGTCCAGTCATGCAAACTCCACATTAGTAAGTCGATGTACATGACATGTCCAGTCATGTTAAACTCCACATTGGTAAGTCGATGTACGTGACATGTCCAGTCATGTAAAACTTCATGTTGGTAAGTCGATGTACGTGACATGTCCAGTCATGTAAAACTTCACATTGGTATATTGATGTGCGTGATATGTCCAGTCACGTAAAGCTCCATATTGGTAAGTCGATGTACGTGACATGTCCAGTTATGTAAAACTCCACATTGGTAAGTGGATGTACGTGACATGTCCAGTCATGTAAAACTCCACATTGATAAGTTAATGTGCATGACATGTCCAGTCATGTAAAACTCCATATTGGTAAGTCGATGTGCGTGACATGTCCAGTCACGTATACTCCACATTGGTAAGTCGATGTACGTGACATGTCCAGTCATGTAAAACTTCATGTTGGTAAGTCGATGTACGTGACATGTCCAGTCATGTAAAACTTCACATTGGTATATTGATGTGCGTGATATGTCCAGTCACATAAAGCTCCATATTGGTAAGCCGATGTACGTGACATGTCCAGTTATGTAAAACTCCACATTGGTAAGTCGATGTGCATGACATGTCCAGTCATGTAAAACTCCATATTGGTAAGTCGATGTGCATGACATGTCCAGTCATGTAAAACTCTATATTAGTAAGTCGATGTACGTGACATGTCCAGTCACGTGAAACTCCATATTGGTAAGTCGATGTGCGTGACATGTTCAGTCATGTTGAACTCCACATTGGTAAGTCGATGTGCGTGACATGTCCAGTCATGTAAAACTTCATGTTCGTAAGTCGATGTACGTGACATGTCCAGTCACGTAAAACTACACATTGGTAAGTCAATGTACGTGACATGTTCAGTCATGTAAAACTCCATATTGGTAAGTCGATGTACGTGACATGTCCAGTCATGTAAAACTTTATATTGGTAAGTCGATGTACGTGACATGTCCAGTCATGTAAAACTCCACATTGGCAAGTCCATGGACGTGACATGTTCAGTCATGTAAAACTCCACATTGGTAAGTCGATGTACGTGACATGTCCAGTCATGTAAACTCCACATTGGTAAGTCGATGTACATGACATGTCCAGTCATGTTAAACTCCACATTGGTAAGTCGATGTACGTGACATGTCCAGTCATGTAAAACTTCATGTTGGTAAGTCGATGTACGTGACATGTCCAGTCATGTAAAACTTCACATTGGGATATTGATGTGCGTGATATGTCCAGTCACGTAAAGCTTCATATTGGTAAGTCGATGTACGTGACATGTCCAGTTATGTAAAACTCCACATTGGTAAGTCGATGTGCATGATATGTCCAGTCACGTAAAACTCCACATTGGTAAGTCGATGTACGTGACATGTCCAGTCATGTAAAACTTCATGTTGGTAAGTCGATGTACGTGACATGTCCAGTCATGTGAAACTTCACATTGGTATATTGATGTGCGTGATATGTCCAGTCACGTAAAGCTCCATATTGGTAAGTCGATGTACGTGACATGTCCAGTCACGTAAAACTACACATTGGTAAGTCAATGTACGTGAAATGTTCAGTCATGTAAAACTCCATATTGGTAAGTCGATGTACGTGACATGTCAGGTCATGTAAAACTTTATATTGGTAAGTCGATGTACGTGACATGTCCAGTCATGTAAAACTCCACATTGGTGTTGATGTGCGTGACATGTTCAGTCATGTAAAACCCAATATTGTTAAGTCGATGTACGTGACATGTTCAGTCATGTAAAACTCCATATTGTTAAGTGGATGTACGTGACATGTCCAGTCATGTAAAACTCCACATTGGTAAGTCGATGTGCGTGACATGTTCAGTCATGTAGAACTCCACATTGGTAAGTCGATGTGCGTGACATGTTCAGTCATGTAAAACCCAATATTTTTAAGTCGATGTACGTGACATGTTCAGTCATGTAAAACTCCATATTGTTAAGTCGATGTACGTGACATGTCCATTCATGTAAACTCCATATTGGTAAGTCGATGTACGTGACATGTCCAGTCATGTAAAACTTCATGTTGGTAAGTCGATGTACGTGACATGTCCAGTCATGTAAAACTTCACATTGGTATATTGATGTGCGTGATATGTCCAGTCACGTAAAGCTCCATATTGGTAAGTCGATGTACGTGACATGTCCAGTCACGTAAAACTACACATTGGTAAGTCAATGTACGTGACATGTTCAGTCATGTAAAACTCCATATTGGTAAGTCGATGTACGTGACATGTCAGGTCATGTAAAACTTTGTATTGGTAAGTCGATGTACGTGACATGTCCAGTCATGTAAAACTCCACATTGGCAAGTCCATGGACGTGACATGTTCAGTCATGTAAAACTCCACATTGGTAAGTCGATGTACGTGACATGTCCAGTCATGTAAACTCCACATTGGTAAGTCGATGTACGTGACATGTCCAGTCATGCAAACTCCACATTAGTAAGTCGATGTACATGACATGTCCAGTCATGTTAAACTCCACATTGGTAAGTCGATGTACGTGACATGTCCAGTCATGTAAAACTTCATGTTGGTAAGTCGATGTACGTGACATGTCCAGTCATGTAAAACTTCACATTGGTATATTGATGTGCGTGATATGTCCAGTCACGTAAAGCTCCATATTGGTAAGTCGATGTACGTGACATGTCCAGTTATGTAAAACTCCACATTGGTAAGTGGATGTACGTGACATGTCCAGTCATGTAAAACTCCACATTGATAAGTTAATGTGCATGACATGTCCAGTCATGTAAAACTCCATATTGGTAAGTCGATGTGCGTGACATGTCCAGTCACGTATACTCCACATTGGTAAGTCGATGTACGTGACATGTCCAGTCATGTAAAACTTCATGTTGGTAAGTCGATGTACGTGACATGTCCAGTCATGTAAAACTTCACATTGGTATATTGATGTGCGTGATATGTCCAGTCACATAAAGCTCCATATTGGTAAGCCGATGTACGTGACATGTCCAGTTATGTAAAACTCCACATTGGTAAGTCGATGTGCATGACATGTCCAGTCATGTAAAACTCCATATTGGTAAGTCGATGTGCATGACATGTCCAGTCATGTAAAACTCCATATTAGTAAGTCGATGTACGTGACATGTCCAGTCACGTGAAACTCCATATTGGTAAGTCGATGTGCGTGACATGTTCAGTCATGTAGAACTCCACATTGGTAAGTCGATGTGCGTGACATGTCCAGTCATGTAAAACTTCATGTTCGTAAGTCGATGTACGTGACATGTCCAGTCACGTAAAACTACACATTGGTAAGTCAATGTACGTGACATGTTCAGTCATGTAAAACTCCATATTGGTAAGTCGATGTACGTGACATGTCCAGTCATGTAAAACTTTATATTGGTAAGTCGATGTACGTGACATGTCCAGTCATGTAAAACTCCACATTGGCAAGTCCATGGACGTGACATGTTCAGTCATGTAAAACTCCACATTGGTAAGTCGATGTACGTGACATGTCCAGTCATGTAAACTCCACATTGGTAAGTCAATGTACATGACATGTCCAGTCATGTAAACTCCACATTGGTAAGTTGATGTACGTGACATGTCCAGTCATGTAAACTCCACATTGGTAAGTCGATGTACATGACATGTCCAGTCATGTTAAACTCCACATTGGTAAGTCGATGTACGTGACATGTCCAGTCATGTAAAACTTCATGTTGGTAAGTCGATGTACGTGACATGTCCAGTCATGTAAAACTTCACATTGGGATATTGATGTGCGTGATATGTCCAGTCACGTAAAGCTTCATATTGGTAAGTCGATGTACGTGACATGTCCAGTTATGTAAAACTCCACATTGGTAAGTCGATGTGCATGATATGTCCAGTCACGTAAAACTCCACATTGGTAAGTCGATGTACGTGACATGTCCAGTCACGTGAAACTCCATATTAGTAAGTCGATGTACGTGACATGTTCAGTCATGTAGAACTCCACATTGGTAAGTCGATGTGCGTGACATGTCCAGTCATGTAAAACTTCACATTGGTATTGATGTGCGTGACATGTTCAGTCATGTAAAACCCAATATTGTTAAGTCGATGTACGTGACATGTTCAGTCATGTAAAACTCCATATTGGTAAGTCGATGTGCATGACATGTCCAGTCATGTAAAACTCCATATTAGTAAGTCGATGTACGTGACATGTCCAGTCACGTGAAACTCCATATTGGTAAGTCGATGTGCGTGACATGTTCAGTCATGTAGAACTCCACATTGGTAAGTCGATGTGCGTGACATGTCCAGTCATGTAAAACTTCATGTTCGTAAGTCGATGTACGTGACATGTCCAGTCACGTAAAACTACACATTGGTAAGTCAATGTACGTGACATGTTCAGTCATGTAAAACTCCATATTGGTAAGTCGATGTACGTGACATGTCCAGTCATGTAAAACTTTATATTGGTAAGTCGATGTACGTGACATGTCCAGTCATGTAAAACTCCACATTGGCAAGTCCATGGACGTGACATGTTCAGTCATGTAAAACTCCACATTGGTAAGTCGATGTACGTGACATGTCCAGTCATGTAAACTCCACATTGGTAAGTCAATGTACATGACATGTCCAGTCATGTAAACTCCACATTGGTAAGTTAATGTGCATGACATGTCCAGTCATGTAAAACTCCATATTGGTAAGTCGATGTGCGTGACATGTCCAGTCACGTCAAACTCCATATTGGTAAGTCGATGTGCGTGACATGTTCAGTCATGTAGAACTCCACATTGGTAAGTCGATGTGCGTGACATGTTCAGTCATGTAAAACCCAATATTGTTAAGTCGATGTACGTGACATGTTCAGTCATGTAAAACTCCATATTGTTAAGTGGATGTACGTGACATGTCCAGTCATGTAAAACTCCACGTTGGTAAGTCAATGTGCATTACATGTCCAGTCATGTAAAACTCCATATTGGTAAGTCGATGTGCGTGACATGTCCAGTCACGTAAAACTCCATATTGGTAAGTCGATGTACGTGACATGTTCAGTCATGTAAAACTCCACATTGGTAAGTCGATGTGCGTGACATGTTCAGTCACGTAAAACTCCATATTGGTAAGTCGATGTGCGTGACATGTTCAGTCATGTAAAACTCCACATTGGTAAGTCGATGTGCGTGACATGTTCAGTCACGTAAAACTCCATATTGGCAAGTCGATGTACATGACATGTTCAGTCATGTAAACTCCACATTGGTAAGTCGATGTACGTGACATGTCCAGTCATGCAAACTCCACATTGGTAAGTCGATGTACATGACATGTCCAGTCATGTTAAACTCCACATTGGTAAGTCGATGTACGTGACATGTCCAGTCATGTAAAACTTCATGTTGGTAAGTCGACGTACGTGACATGTCCAGTCATGTAAAACTTCACATTGGTATATTGATGTGCGTGATATGTCCAGTCACGTAAAGCTCCATATTGGTAAGTCGATGTACGTGACATGTCAAGTTATGTAAAACTCCACATTCGTAAGTCGATGTACGTGACATGTCCAGTCATGTAAAACTCCATATTGGTAAGTCGATGTGCATGACATGTCCAGTCATGTAAAACTCCATATTAGTAAGTCGATGTACGTGACATGTCCAGTCACGTGAAACTCCATATTGGTAAGTCGATGTACGTGACATGTTCAGTTATGTAAAACTCCACATTGGTAAGTCGATGTGCATGACATGTCCAGTCATGTAAAACTCCATATTGGTAAGTCGATGTGCATGACATGTCCAGTCATGTAAAACTCCATATTAGTAAGTCGATGTACGTGACATGTCCAGTCACGTGAAACTCCATATTGGTAAGTCGATGTGCGTGACATGTTCAGTCATGTAGAACTCCACATTGGTAAGTCGATGTGCGTGACATGTCCAGTCATGTAAAACTTCACATTGGTATTGATGTGCGTGACATGTTCAGTCATGTAAAACTCCACATTGGTAAGTCGATGTGCGTGACATGTTCAGTCACGTAAAACTCCATATTGGTAAGTCGATGTACGTGACATGTTCAGTCATGTAAAACTCCATATTGGCAAGTCGATGTACATGACATGTTCAGTCATGTAAACTCCACATTGGTAAGTCGATGTACGTGACATGTCCAGTCATGCAAACTCCACATTGGTAAGTCGATGTACATGACATGTCCAGTCATGTTAAACTCCACATTGGTAAGTCGATGTACGTGACATGTCCAGTCATGTAAAACTTCATGTTGGTAAGTCGACGTACGTGACATGTCCAGTCATGTAAAACTTCACATTGGTATATTGATGTGCGTGATATGTCCAGTCACGTAAAGCTCCATATTGGTAAGTCGATGTACGTGACATGTCAAGTTATGTAAAACTCCACATTCGTAAGTCGATGTACGTGACATGTCCAGTCATGTAAAACTCCATATTGGTAAGTCGATGTGCATGACATGTCCAGTCATGTAAAACTCCATATTAGTAAGTCGATGTACGTGACATGTCCAGTCACGTGAAACTCCATATTGGTAAGTCGATGTACGTGACATGTTCAGTTATGTAAAACTCCACATTGGTAAGTCGATGTGCATGACATGTCCAGTCATGTAAAACTCCATATTGGTAAGTCGATGTGCATGACATGTCCAGTCATGTAAAACTCCATATTAGTAAGTCGATGTACGTGACATGTCCAGTCACGTGAAACTCCATATTGGTAAGTCGATGTGCGTGACATGTTCAGTCATGTAGAACTCCACATTGGTAAGTCGATGTGCGTGACATGTCCAGTCATGTAAAACTTCACATTGGTATTGATGTGCGTGACATGTTCAGTCATGTAAAACCCAATATTGTTAAGTCGATGTACGTGACATGTTCAGTCATGTAAAACCCCATATTGTTAAGTCGATGTACGTGACATGTCCAGTCATGTAAAACTCCACATTGGTAAGTTAATGTGCATGACATGTCCAGTCATGTAAAACTCCATATTGGTAAGTCGATGTGCGTGACATGTCCAGTCACGTCAAACTCCATATCGGTAAGTCGATGTGCGTGACATGTTCAGTCATGTAGAACTCCACATTGGTAAGTCGATGTGCGTGACATGTTCAGTCATGTAAAACCCAATATAGTTAAGTCGATGTACGTGACATGTTCAGTCATGTAAAACTCCATATTGTTAAGTCAATGTGCATGACATGTCCAGTCATGTAAAACTCCATATTGGTAAGTCGATGTGCGTGACATGTCCAGTCACGTAAAACTCCATATTGGTAAGTCGATGTACGTGACATGTTCAGTCATGTAAAACTCCACATTGGTAAGTCGATGTGCGTGACATGTTCAGTCACGTAAAACTCCATTTTGGTAAGTCGATGTGCGTGACATGTTCATTCATGTAAAACTCCACATTGGCAAGTCGATGTGCGTGACATGTTCAGTCACGTAAAACTCCATATTGGTAAGTCGATGTACGTGACATGTTCAGTCATGTAAAACTCCATATTGGTAAGTCGATGTACATGACATGTTCAGTCATGTAAACTCCACATTGGTAAGTCGATGTACGTGACATGTCCAGTCATGCAAACTCCACATTGGTAAGTCGATGTACATGACATGTCCAGTCATGTTAAACTCCACATTGGTAAGTCGATGTACGTGACATGTCCAGTCATGTAAAACTTCATGTTGGTAAGTCGACGTACGTGACATGTCCAGTCATGTAAAACTTCACATTGGTATATTGATGTGCGTGATATGTCCAGTCACGTAAAGCTCCATATTGGTAAGTCGATGTACGTGACATGTCCAGTTATGTAAAACTCCACATTCGTAAGTCGATGTACGTGACATGTCCAGTCATGTAAAACTCCATATTGGTAAGTCGATGTGCATGACATGTCCAGTCATGTAAAACCCCATATTAGTAAGTCGATGTACGTGACATGTCCAGTCACGTGAAACTCCATATTGGTAAGTCGATGTACGTGACATGTTCAGTTATGTAAAACTCCACATTGGTAAGTCGATGTGCATGACATGTCCAGTCATGTAAAACTCCATATTGGTAAGTCGATGTGCATGACATGTCCAGTCATGTAAAACTCCATATTAGTAAGTCGATGTACGTGACATGTCCAGTCACGTGAAACTCCATATTGGTAAGTCGATGTGCGTGACATGTTCAGTCATGTAGAACTCCACATTGGTAAGTCGATGTGCGTGACATGTCCAGTCATGTAAAACTTCACATTGGTATTGATGTGCGTGACATGTTCAGTCATGTAAAACCCAATATTGTTAAGTCGATGTACGTGACATGTTCAGTCATGTAAAACTCCATATTGTTAAGTCGATGTACGTGACATGTCCAGTCATGTAAAACTCCACATTGGTAAGTCGATGTGCGTGACATGTTCATTCATGTAAAACTTCACATTGGCAAGTCGATGTGCGTGACATGTTCAGTCACGTAAAACTCCATATTGGTAAGTCGATGTACGTGACATGTTCAGTCATGTAAAACTCCATATTGGTAAGTCGATGTACATGACATGTTCAGTCATGTTAAACTCCACATTGGTAAGTCGATGTACGTGACATGTCCAGTCATGTAAAACTTCATGTTGGTAAGTCGACGTACGTGACATGTCCAGTCATGTAAAACTTCACATTGGTATATTGATGTGCGTGATATGTCCAGTCACGTAAAGCTCCATATTGGTAAGTCGATGTACGTGACATGTCCAGTTATGTAAAACTCCACATTCGTAAGTCGATGTACGTGACATGTCCAGTCATGTAAAACTCCATATTAGTAAGTCGATGTATGTGACATGTCCAGTCACGTGAAACTCCATATTGGTAAGTCGATGTACGTGACATGTTCAGTCATGTAGAACTCCACATTGGTAAGTCGATGTACGTGACATGTCCAGTCATGTAAACTCCATATTGGTAAGTCGATGTACGCGACATGTCCAGTCATGTAAAACTTCATGTTGGTAAGTCGATGTACGTGACATGTCCAGTCATGTAAAACTTCACATTGGTATATTGATGTGCGTGATATGTCCAGTCATGTAAAACTCCATATTGGTAAGTCGATGTACGTTACATGTCCAGTCATGTAAAACTTCACATTGGTATATTGATGTGCGTGATATGTCCAGTCACGTAAAGCTCCATATTGGTAAGTCGATGTACGTAACATGTCCAGTCACGTAAAACTACACATTGGTAAGTCGATGTACGTGACATGTCCAGTCATGTAAAACTCAACATTGGCAAGTCCATGGACGTGACACGTTCAGTCATGTAAAACTCCACATTGGTAAGTCGATGTACGTGACATGTCCAGTCATGTAAACTCCACATTGGTAAGTCGATGTACGTGACATGTCCAGTCATGTAAACTCCACATTGTTAAGTCAATGTACATGACATGTCCAGTCATGTAAACTCCACATCGGTAAGTCGATGTACGTGACATGTCCAGTCATGTAAACTCCACATTGGTAAGTCGATGTACATGACATGTCCAGTCATGTTAAACTCCACATTGGTAAGTCGATGTACGTGACATATCCAGTCATGTAAAACTTCATGTTGGTAAGTCGATGTACGTGACATGTCCAGTCATGTAAAACTTCACATTGGTATATTGATGTGCGTGATATGTCCAGTCACGTAAAGCTTCATATTGGTAAGTCGATTACGTGACATGTCCAGTTATGTAAAACTCCACATTGGTAAGTCGATGTGCATGACATGTCCAGTCATGTAAAACTCCATATTGGTAAGTCGATGTGCATGACATGTCCAGTCATGTAAAACTCCATATTAGTAAGTCGATGTACGTGACATGTCCAGTCACGTGAAACTCCATATTGGTAAGTCGATGTGCGTGACATGTTCAGTCATGTAGAACTCCACATTGGTAAGTCGATGTGCGTGACATGTCCAGTCATGTAAAACTTCACATTGGTGTTGATGTGCGTGACATGTTCAGTCATGTAAAACCCAATATTGTTAAGTCGATGTACGTGACATGTTCAGTAATGTAAAACTCCATATTTTTAAGTCGATGTACGTGACATGTCCAGTCATGTAAAACTCCACATTGGTAAGTTAATGTGCATGACATGTCCAGTCATGTAAAACTCCATATTGGTAAGTCGATGTGCATGACATGTTTAGTCACGTAAAACTCCGTATTGGTAAGTCGATGTGCGTGACATGTTCAGTCATGTAGAACTCCACATTGGTAAGTCGATGTGCGTGACATGTTCAGTCATGTAAAACCCAATATTGTTAAGTCGATGTACGTGACATGTTCAGTCATGTAAAACTCCATATTGGTAAGTCGATGTGCATGACATTTCCAGTCACGTAAAACTCCATATTGGTAAGTCGATGTACGTGACATGTTCAGTCATGTAAAACTCCACATTGGTAAGTCGATGTGCGTGACATGTTCAGTCACGTAAAACTCCATATTGGTAAGTCGATGTGCGTGACATGTTCAGTCATGTAAAACTCCACATTGGTAAGTCGATGTGCGTGACATGTTCAGTCACGTAAAACTCCATATTGGTAAGTCGATGTACGTGACATGTTCAGTCATGTAAAACTCCATATTGGTAAGTCGATGTACATGACATGTTCAGTCATGTTAAACTCCACATTGGTAAGTCGATGTACGTGACATGTCCAGTCATGTAAATCTTCATGTTGGTAAGTCGATGTACGTGACATGTCCAGTCATGTAAAACTTCACATTGGTATATTGATGTGCGTGATATGTCCAGTCACGTAAAGCTCCATATTGTTAAGTCGATGTACGTGACATGTCCAGTTATGTAAAACTCCACATTGGTAAGTCGATGTACGTGACATGTCCAGTCATGTAAAACTCCATATTGGTAAGTCGATGTGCATGACATGTCCAGTCATGTAAAACTCCATATTAGTAAGTCGATGTACGTGACATGTCCAGTCACGTGAAACTCCATATTGGTAAGTCGATGTGCGTGACATGTTCAGTCATGTAGAACTCCACATTGGTAAGTCGATGTGCGTGACATGTCCAGTCATGTAAAACTTCACATTGGTGTTGATGTGCGTGACATGTTCAGTCATGTAAAACCCAATATTGTTAAGTCGATGTACGTGACATGTTCAGTCATGTAAAACTCCATATTGTTAAGTGGATGTACGTGACATGTCCAGTCATGTAAAACTCTACATTGATAAGTTAATGTGCATGACATGTCCAGTCATGTAAAACTCCATATTGGTAAGTCGATGTGCGTGACATGTCCAGTCACGTAAAACTCCATATTGGTAAGTCGATGTGCGCGACATGTTCAGTCATGTAGAACTCCACATTGGTAAGTCGATGTGCGTGACATGTTCAGTCATGTAAAACCCAATATTGTTAAGTCGATGTACGTGACATGTTCAGTCATGTAAAACTCCATATTGTTAAGTAGATGTACGTGACATGTCCAGTCATGTAAAACTCCACATTGGTAAGTCAATGTGCATGACATGTCCAGTCATGTAAAACTCCATATTGGTAAGTCGATGTGCGTGACATGTCCAGTCACGTAAAACCCCATATTGGTAAGTCGATGTACGTGACATGTTCAGTCACGTAAAACTCCATATTGGTAAGTCGATGTGCGTGACATGTTCAGTCATGTAAAACTCCACATTGGTAAGTCGATGTGCGTGACATGTTCAGTCACGTAAAACTCCATATTGGTAAGTCGATGTTCATGACATGTTCAGTCATGTAAACTCCACATTGGTAAGTCGATGTACGTGACATGTCCAGTCATGCAAACTCCACATTGGTAAGTCGATGTACATGACATGTCCAGTCATGTTAAATTCCACATTGGTAAGTCGATGTACGTGACATGTCCAGTCATGTAAAACTTCACATTGGTATATTGATGTGCGTGATATGTCCAGTCACGTAAAGCTCCATATTGGTAAGTCGATGTACGTGACATGTCCAGTCACGTAAAACTCCACATTGGTAAGTCGATGTACGTGACATGTCCAGTCACGTAAAACTCCATATTTGTAAGTCGATGTGTGTGACATGTTCAGTCATGTAAAACTCCACATTGCTAAGTCGATGTGTGTGACATGTTCAGTCATGTAAAACTCCACATTGGTAAGTCGATGTGCCTGACATGTTCAGTCATGCAAACTCCACATTGGTAAGTCGATGTACGTGACATGTCCAGTCATGTAAAACTTCATGTTGGTAAGTCGATGTACGTGACATGTCCAGTCATGTGAAACTTCACATTGGTATATTGATGTGCGTGATATGTCCTGTCACGTAAAGCTCCATATTGGTAAGTCGATGTACGTGACATGTCCAGTCACGTAAAACTCCACATTGGTAAGTCGATGTACGTGACATGTCCAGCCACGTAAAACTCCATATTGGTAAATCGATGTGTGTGACATGTTCAGTCATGTAAAACTCCACATTGGTAAGTCGATGTGCCTGACATGTTCAGTCATGTAAAACTCCACATTGGTAAGTCGATGTACATGACCTGTCCAGTCATGTAAAACTTTATATTGGTAAGTCGATGTACGTGACATGTCCAGTCATGTAAAACTCCACATTGGCAAGTCCATTTACGTGACATGTTCAGTCATGTAAAACTCCACATTGGCAAGTCCATGTACGTGACATGTCCAGTCATGTAAACTCCACATTGGTAAGTCGATGTACATGACATGTCCAGTCATGTTAAACTCCACATCGGTAAGTCGATGTACGTGACATGTCCAGTCATGTAAAACTTCATATTGGTAAGTCGATGTACGTGACATGTCCAGTTATGTAAAACTCCACATTGGTAAGTGGATGTGCATAACATGTCCAGTCATGTAAAACTCCATATTGGTAAGTCGATGTGCATGACATGTCCAGTCATGTAAAACTCCATATTAGTAAGTCGATGTACGTGACATGTCCAGTCACTTGAAACTCCATATTGGTAAGTCGATGTGCGTGACATGTCCAGTCATGTAAAACTTCACATTGGTGTTGATGTGCGTGACATGTTCAGTCATGTAAAACCCAATATTGTTAAGTCGATGTACGTGACATGTTCAGTCATGTAAAACTCCATATTGGTAAGTCGATGTGCGTGACATGTCCAGTCACGTAAAACTCCATATTGGTAAGTCGATGTGCGTGACATGTTCAGTCATGTAGAACTCCACATTGGTAAGTCGATGTGCGTGACATGTTCAGTCATGTAAAACCCAATATTGTTAAGTCGATGTACGTGACATGTTCAGTCATGTAAAACTCCATATTGTTAAGTGGATGTACGTGACATGTCCAGTCATGTAAAACTCCACATTGGTAAGTCAATGTGCATGACATGTCCAGTCATGTAAAACTCCATATTGGTAAGTCGATGTGCGTGACATGTCCAGTCACGTAAAACTCCATATTGGTAAGTCGATGTACGTGACATGTTCAGTCATGTAAAACTCCACATTGGTAAGTCGATGTGCGTGACATGTCCAGTCACTTAAAACTCCATATTGGTAAGTCGATGTGCGTGACATGTTCTGTCATGTAGAACTCCACATTGGTAAATCGATGTGCGTGACATGTTCTGTCATGTAGAACTCCACATTGGTAAATCGATGTGCGTGACATGTTCAGTCATGTAAAACTTCACATTGGTGCTGATGTGCGTGACATGTTCAGTCATGTAAAACCCAATATTGTTAAGTCGATGTACGTGACATGTTCAGTCATGTAAAACTCCATATTGGTAAGTCGATGTGCGTGAGATGTCCAGTACAAAAGCATTTTCCATAGGAATCCATGATAAACACATTATTCCATGGATAACTGGTACTAATACTCAAAATTCTCAATTTCTCATGACAGCCATATTTATCCGCCATGACACTAAATATAATCGTTTTAACATAGGTCACAGACGAGGTTTTTGAGATATGACAGACAGAATGTTTCTGTCATAGCAACAAATTGTAAATTGCTTGAAACACGCATTGTTGGTAAATTTGTGAAGTTGTTTTGTGGAAAAATTTATAATTTTGAACAACACAGTAACTCAACGCCACTTGCTGGGTTTCTGAGGGTGTTATTTTTTTGTGGCAGCGAACTTACTGTCGTTCATGAGATCACACACTAACGTTGATGTTGGCTTAAATCAAAATACGGAGATCGGAAATAAACAATTGTTTTTACTAGTGGGAAAAGTATAATCTCAACAATTTGTTAAATTTGTAATGTACGACTTTGGAATGTACGTTTTATTTCAAAACATGTATTTCATATGTTTAAAAAAGTCCCCATACTAGTATGGTCGACATCAATATTTGTCACTTTGCTGACGCAGTATGCCACAAGCAGCCTGCAAAGTTGGCATAACAAAATGTGGGAAAACTGGGTGAAAAAAAAACAGCGCCGTTTTTGGGGTTTGGCAAACAACCTAAACACACTCTACACGCATATTGTTATCAGAAGAATTTAGAAGTAACCGTGCTACATGTCGCCGTTTCCGACATTTTGTTCTTTAGCTTACCGCGCAATGTTACACAGCGTCTGATTAGCCGCCTATCAAACAGGCGCAAACAATCAAACTTTGTCATTTGTTTAACATAAAATACTAGTATATTGAGCAGATGTTATTGATTAAGACGATGTCTTACTGGTGGTCAAATAATTGTTGCGGTGAGAAACTGGTAGTACGAATGGAAAATAATTTTGATGCCCTTGTTCATTAGCAAACTTTGTCAGTGGTTAATATATCCTAAGACATTATTTGTGGTGACGCGACAGAAATATTGAACTCTATTGATCGCATGATTGACCGCTAAAAAATGTTCTTGATTAGTATAGATTCTTCCATGTAATTACTGTCTTTCTTCTCCATTAGGCCGTACGCTGATTCATCCATTATTTCCAGCACCAGATGCTTTGGAAGAAGACCCCGTGTTCGTACACATCACTTCCTTAGAACGTTCAGATGAATTCAAAACAATCCTGTCTAAATCTATTGCCGATGGGTAAGGAATTAAACATAGTGAATATCAAGCATTCTTTGGGCGCATTGATTTGTATAAACTGATGACAATCATTTGTTCATTTCAGAAAAAATTTTGAAATTATGGCGGTTTCATTCATTTCTACGAGGTCAATAGCACGAGGTGATTCTGCTACAGAGGGCGTGCTAACTACCAAATTGCCTTCAAAATATTACTGCAAAGCGGTAGGTTTGACATTGATTCGTTACGCCGACAAAATTAAAAAGCATTATCTTCTAGCAACGAAGTGCTTCGGTGAAAGGAATAAAATAATGGGTGAATAAATGCCGTAAATGGGTGTAAAATGTCTTAAATTGGTGAAAGCAACGTTGTTGAAACCAGTAATTAATTCGACAAATGTATTCGATGACAAGTACATTTTATCTACAGGTTGGAGGTGGAATACCGTATGTTGTATGCGCAGTGATTGCTGATGAAGATAGACAAACTAAATTGGGTTCATATACGCCAACAGGTACGTACATTCAGGTTTTCGAATTTGAAATATTAAGCGCAAATACGATGTGATTGATGATTTGCATATGATTCTCAAACGTAACCACATTATATTACGATACAGGGTTCATCATTATCTGTGGTCCTTAAAACATCGTACACAAATGTATACAAGATTATATTTGTTTGCAAATAAACGGGCTAAGATTTAATGATGAAATCAGTATACGTGTCTAGATATAATATGATATATATAAGTAGTGTAAAATAATTAAGTTTAACCCTGGTTATTTTGTTCAGTCTTGTTTTATGGAAATGTTAGTTAATCTTTGCTACTCTTCTAGTCAACGGGGCGCTTATTTGCATATGTAACAACTCGACCGTTCCATCTCATTGGCAAATGATATAACAAACCGATGATAAAATAGTTAACCAAGTAATCCTATTTTTAAAGAAAGTAAAATTTTCAAAACAGAACGTAGTCTGTGACGAGAACCGCTTAGTCACCATAAGCCCGCTGAACGTTTACTGTCCTGGTATTGTATTGATAGCACAAACACATAAATAACAAATATTCAATGTGTAGTAATTTTAATTTTAAAATGAGGGTATCGTCTCAATATGTTCTATGTGGGTTTGGAGTATCCATTCACCAGTGGCGGATCCAGAAGGGGGGCAAGGGGGCATGGCCCCCTTCAAACGCATGAAAATGCATATGGATTACGCATAGCATCGTCCCAATCGCACGGTCCCGTGTATTCGACCTATAGGCCTGGACCCCCTCCCCCAATACATTTTACTGGATCCGCCCCTGCCATTCACACATACACAAACGGGTTCACCAAATGTGCGATTCGTAGTTTTAACACATATCTTCATTTTCACGTTTGTAAAAACTCACAAAAAATAACAATTATTTACAGGAAATGACTTTATGTATCACAGAATTGACATTCTTGCACCTGAAAGTCGCTGTAGAATTAGGAACAAGACAGCTACTACAGGTTTGTAGTCGTGAGTTTGTGGGCACACAGCTATGCCCATGTGCTCATAAGACTGTGCCGATGATTAAACATTATATTATTCCGTCTTAAATTATTTATTATCAGTCAACAATTCTCTCTAAAGTGTATCAAAATTGTTTATATTCCTTATTAAAGTATTACATATGGCATCAACAAATAACTATACAAAAATACAAAATTGTATCTTTTTTGAGTAATTAGCAAAGCAATTTATGTTGTGTTTTTTTAAATGGTATGCATCAGAATATGCTAATTATCCGTGATAATACTGCGTACCCGTCTTATACCCACACAGCATGTGTAACCAGACACAGATTTGAGATATGCTGAGAGCTTACATCGTAGAAACCAACAGTAAACCACAATTGTCATGTTTGACTATTATAGTTCGGTGACCACTGTTGTGTTTATAAACAAATCATACTGTACACGTCAAGTTTTGGTGGTAGACAACTGCTTTACTATTACCTGCTGATATTTCAAAAAGGCGACACATCCGGATTACAAAATATAATGGTGTTTTGGCTTTTCCTCTACAGACCATTCTACAGTGAAGTTCAGCCCTGACGCCTTTAGAGACCCCAAGTATTATATATCAAATGAAGAAGACATAAATATAGTCCAGCTTTATACACAGTATATGAATGATATTACTGGTCATATTCCATCAGATTTGTTCAAGGTAAATAAGTATGGTTGTTTACAGGATGTGACTAATTTCGTGTTAAATTATTCGATAATAAAGAGCATTTTTATCCCGTTGTTACAATATAAAGGAATCCGTGCGAGCCGCAGTAGTTGCTACAGCCATAACCGAAGAAATATGGAAAAATGCATCCCAGTATGACTCAAGACAATTCATAACTGCGTATTTCATCGGCACAGATAATGGTGTTTTCCGAATATTCCCTGGTCAACAATTGGGCAATAGTTATGACCACGCAACAAGACCATGGTATAGTGCATTTCGATCGAATACTTTGTAATCAACACGAATAAATACATTGTTCTGTGGATTGATTATATGCAAAAATGATTATGAATATCGATGAACTATACTAACCATATTTCATATCCATAGGTATAAACGAGTGAAAGGAAACGTCAATAAACACACATTATCGATTCCATATAATGACGATTTCGAAAATGATTACGTTATCACTCTAAGCCACACAATCGTTGAAAGGTAAGAGTATTAATAGTTCAGATAAGTCACTAGAAACAATAAAGATGACTTATGCAAAACAGTGCACAACAAAATCAAAGTAGGAAAATGAGACGAAGCGATCGGCCTGCAAATTAATGAAATATATTTAAAATTACATATTATTATTGTAAAAAATTCTATACCACTTTACCAGTCATACTTGTAAATTGTACTATTATTATTATTTGCAGCTCAATATCAGATCAAGCAACATCAGATGAAATAAGGGCTGTTGTGGGTATAGATTTCACAGTGGAATATTTTCATCTTTTAGTAACTGACGGATATCCACAATGCGTCGAAAATCAGTACAGGTTTGCATTAATTAAATAGTTGTCATTAATACAGCATCCGAAGAACAAACCTTCTTTAGCCTTTCAACTCTCTGTAGAGCAGAGGCCACCGACAGTCTATTTCCACTCTCTTCTGCTCTGGGCTAGTCTGGTGATGGTTTGCCAGTTGAGCACAATCTTCTTCATTTTCTGTTCTCACGTTCTACGCCAGGTGTTTCTTGTCCTTCCTCTATTTTTCTTCCCCTGTGGATTCCATTGCAATTCCTTTCTAGTGATGGTTTCTGGCTCTTTTCTTAGTGTATGATCAATTCAAGTCCATTTTCTTTTCTTCAGCTGATTTGTGGGAGATATCTGGTTTGTTTGTTTCCAGAGCTCTTGGTTACTATTCCGGTTTGCCCACCATATTCCCAGTATTTTTCTTAGGCAAGAGTTTATAAAGGCTTGAATTTTTCTGTTGCATTCTGAAATTGTCTTCCATGTCTCTGATCCATATAACAATATTCTTTTCACATCTGTATTGAAAATCTTTATCTTTGTTTTCGTGGCTATCTCTCTTGACCTCAAAACTTTCTTAAGCAAATTGAATGCTGTCCTTGCCTTTCCAATCCGGTTTCTAATGTCTTGCTCTGTCCCTCCAGCTGTGTCGACAATGCTGCCTAGATATGTAAATGATGTTACTTCTTCTATCACCCCACATCCTAGTGTGATACTGTTTTCACTGGTGATTTTCACTTTCATCACATTTGTCTTGTTTGCATTGCAAATTTTTATAGCTTCTTCCACTAAACTTGATGTTTTCTTCTGCATTTGCTTGTGGGTATGTGACAACAATGATAAATCATTGGCAAAATATTTGAGTTGTTCTAAGAGTGTCCACTGTATTCCATTTCTCTTCTCTACTGTTGTTTTCCTCATGATTCAATCAATTGCTAACACTGTAAGAAACGGATATTTATGTGAAACTCCCCCTCCATGTAATCTGACATTGCATTCCTGTGTATGTGTTCTTGATGTGCTTGTTGTACTTGTCTGGAATTCCATAATGTTTCATAAGTTGCCATAGTGACTCCCTGTCTAGAAAGTCAAAAGACTTCTCAAAGTCTATAACATTGATGTAGAGAGAGAGCTTTTCCATTCAACTGACCGCTCTATGATGATTTTCAAGGTGGCTATTTGGTCTGTGCGTGATCTTTCTTTCCTGAAGCCTGCTTGCTGGTCTCTTAAAAGTTTATCCACCGCTGCCTTCATCCTGTCCAAAATAATTCTATTTAGCACTTTTCCCGAAATTGAGAGCAACATTATTCCTCTGTACTTCTTGCACTGGTTTAAGTCTCCTTTTTTAGGGCTGTGTATTCTTCCTTCCAATCAACTCCTCCAAGATTCTTGTAAAAAGTTGGTTAAGCATGTCAACAGATGTTTGTAAATACGCCTTGAGTGCTTCAGGTGGTATCCCATCAGATCCTGCTGACTTCCCATTTTTCAGCAACATGATTGCTTTCTTAATTTCCTCTTTGGTCGGTGGATCCAATGTAATAGGTAGGGATTCCTCTGCTGGTGGTATTTCTGTTGTTTCTGTAAGGAATGGTCTGTTTAACAATTCTTCAAAGTGTTCTACCCATCTTGTCATTTGGTCTTCTACTGTGGTGAGCGTGTCTCCATCTTTGTTTTTAATTTTTCAGGTGGTAATGTCTTGACAGCTAGAAGTTTTGTGATGTTGTATAACTTCATATCTTTTTGGTTAGCAGCTTCTTCCGTTCTAATTTCTAGTTTCTCGAAGTAATTTCTTTATCACTCTTTACATTTATCTTGACCTCTCTGTGCTTGTCCTATTCCTACTGAAACCATGCTTTAGAAGCTCTGGTTTTTGCAAATGTTAAGATGATTCTTGATTTTCTTCCTTTCCTCCATCCTATTCAGTGAAATCAAACTTTTATTCTGTTTCTGCTGTCTGCCTAGTTTCTCCTCACAGGTTTTGATCCATGTCTCTTTTAACTGACCCCATTGACCGTCTACTGTATCCTCTGTGTCTAAGTCTAAGAGCCTTGTACCTATTTCTAATTGAAATTTGGTATTGTTGCTGCCAATCTCTTGTCAATTTGAGTTTGTTTACATCACCATGGATTGCTGTTGGTGGTAAAAAGCCGCCAAGTAGGTCGCCACAAAGTATCCAAACTTACAGGACACAAATCGCCCTATCGCTAATAAAATGACATTTCATGTTCCAAATTTAATAGACTCTTGGTATTCAGGATATTCCACTGACCAGGTCAGCCAGTTTCATCTGAGGCTCTATTACCTCGAGTCCTAGTTCTGAATTCAACTGTCTGTGTTTCTGAAATCCAAGTTATCCAGCGGAGGATTAGCATACCAAGCTACACCAGAGCCCTGTTAGCCAGAATTATCTGTTTCCACCTCCCATGACGAGGACATAGGGCTTGGCTTTTGGAAGGACCAAAGAACAAACCTACCCAAATATTTATGTATGTGTGTGTGTGGTGGTGGTATTTTATTAACATTAATATAGTATCCCAGGGACAAACCTACCTAACATTGATATAGTATCCCAGGGACAAACCTACCTAACATTAATATAGTATCCCAGGGACAAACCTACCTAACATTAATATAGTATCCCAGGAACAAACCTACCTAACATTAATATAGTATCTCAGGCACAAACACAAACATATATATGTGTGTTATAATTAAGTGCGAAACTACACTATTGTTACCGGGTTGCCATATATTTTCCAGCATTGCAAAGTAACTTAAGAACTATTTTTAAATTGGACTGCTCCTGAAACAGAGGCCAATTGATAATATTTTGGAAAAGAACTGACTATAGTTACCATAGCATAATACAATAAGGAGAAATATTAATGATGATAATCAATGTAGGGCAGTTTTGCCTTTTAATTTTATTTGTTATGAATAATTGGGCATATCTAATCATGCATATACATTTTATTGAAGCAAACGTAGCTCACTGACAAGTACATTGTTTGACACAAAGGATTTTGATTTATATTTTTAGTTGTTTTGTGATGGATAGCAGTGGATACCTTGTGATACATAACGATTTCATTGAAGCAAATGGCGATATCAACATTGAAAACTTGCATATCACAGAGATTGAACCAGACATCGCACGGGATTTGATATCTAAAGGGGTCCTTATAAAATCACAGTGCGTCAACTTTCAAACAATCAAGCAACAAAACTATTACATAGTGAGTTGATTTCATACATAAATGTAAAACTAACTAAAACAAAACTATCACATGGTGAGTACTATAGTACTTTTGTACCAGAGTTTAACATCTATGCAATTATGTTCGGGCATAGGCGGAAAGACGGAGTGACATTGACAATTTGGCAGATAGTGATTCTTGTATGCGTTACCAACTATCGTACATATCGGGGACAAATGTATATCTTGGTATCATCAACAAAGATGACTGTCCAGAGACAAGGGAAACAAAGTGCATATGTGAAGTAAGTATTTATATGGTGATATGAAAGTTATATCATTTGAACGTGTTCAAAACATGTGGATACCATCCTTGTTTATTTCCAACATATCGAGAAACAAAGGTTACCTAGCAACGTATTGTACAGGTAATTTATATATGTATACTGCTATTAGAACCAACGAAAATTATTCAAAGATTATAGAATGATACGGAATCAACAAATAATATCGTGATTGACTTTCAGAGCCAGTGCCGGGATACAGAAAATACTGAATGTGAATGTCCCTGCCTGTCAGATGCTGTTTACGACTATTGTAATGACGAATTCCACTATACAAGGTATAGAGGGCAGGGTTGTCTGGTACTTATGCATGTATTACGCGAATCGGAGACTACTCAATACTGTTATTCGCCGTCGTGTCTCATTTATTATGTGATGATTTCGAATCCAAGATGCCTATTAGAAGTTATTGTGTACACGCTTGCATGACAGGCATTTCTACATTTTGCATGTGCAAGAAAGATATTCAGTCCTGCTTTCTGGTCATCCTAACTCTGTTATTGTTTGTGTTCTAGTGATAGCCATCCAGCTTGTACACCTAAAATTCGAGATTTGAATATTATTACACAAGCTGAATCGGATGTTTCTCACCTATCACAGTGTTTCGAAACACATTGTTCTGAGAAGCAAAATGCAGTGTAAGTATTCTATAAAAGGATTGGAATTTTTTTTATAAAAAAAACAAATGAAAACTATTATTATATTATACTAAATGTGCTGAAGCAATTATCACAGCTCTGATGCTTTGTGACACCGACAACAGGAAATAAATAAATACATTTTAAATAAATTGGACAGAGTATAATAAATACATATATTTTACTACAGAGTATAGTATAATCTATCTTTCAGAGAATGCAATGCTGCAGTTAACTGTGAGTGGTGCATGGATGGTAGTCCACGCTGCGAGGATAGTGTATACCATTGCAAACCACGTAAGTTATTTTGCATGATTTAAGTAATCGTTCTATTAGGATTTGTACAAAATAGTAAAAATGTCAATGTATCCCTGGATAAAGCTGTACTATAACAGACAATATTCTGTTTTACATTACTGATTACTGCACATACATTAAATGCACTTCAGTGTGATACAAAGATTGACCACGGCCAATGTTGACATACATATTTGCCGATCCGAAAACAGCATTGTTGGCTGGGGTGAAGCCCGGGTCAACAACTCGCTCTTCGGTAGCCCAATAAGGCCACTAAGATCGAAATAAAACGTGTGTTGTAAATAAGAAGTCATATAATTATTTTGAGGAAATAAATAGAAACAAAATGTTAAATGCCGTGCGCATTTGTAGTGCGGCGCCCAGGGACCAGTAGGAGCATTGAGTCGTGTTGTTCAATGCATAGATCAAGGTTTCAAGTAATTATATTTCCATTGAAAACTGGCATACAAATGTTAATAATAAACCCAAACTACGTACTTTTATTAAATTTAAATCTGAATTTTGAGAAAACATTACTTATCAAAAAATATGTCTAGGGATGAACATTCGTTTTTAGCACAGCTCCGTTTCGGTATACTTCCTTTGCGTATCGAAACGGGACGATATAGACATGAAACCGTTTGTAAATTATGTTTTTTAAATTTAACAGAAGATGGAATACACATAATTACTTGAGCATCTATTTAATGTACTTAGTATTTCCAGAAACCAATTTAATTTGTTAACTGATACAGAAAAAATAAGTTACTTTATGGTGAACCATGTTAGAGGGATAGTAAAATATATTACAAGATCATTTCAGAAGAGACGAGATATCCTGTTTGTGTAGTACATTAGTTGATATTATATTTTACAAGAAATAATACATACACTATCTTTATTTGACATACACTCTCTATATGTGAGTATATACATTCAAGCTATGTATTTATTTTCTTATTGTCACACGTCACTTTAATAAGCAATACTACTATATAAAATATACGCCTTTCAAAGCAATGAACGATACCTTGTTTAGCAGAACCTGTTTACATATTAAATGGAACCTATTGAATATAAACACAGAGTGAAAGCAACCATTTATAATATTTATATATTTAGATCACTATGCGTCTACGCAATGCCTGAACAAGTATTACGTGAGTATATTGACGGCAAATTTTGATGGCTGGCAGGGCTAATACTATTACTGAGGTTAAAAATATATATGTATATTATCATTATTATTCAAATAACTGGATACTGGAAAATATCACTAAACCAAGGTGTGAAATATAAATGACTGAAAATGTAAACATTTAACATAAACATAAATTGGTAGTTAAACATGAAGCTCTTTTTTTAATTTGAAATTTTGAATTTATGGACAAGTATTTTTCACTGTTTATATGCATGTGTTTTTTAAACATCATACGTGATTTACATTAAATTTGAAGTTCTGATTGAAGCAAACATAAAAGCAAATTGGACAGATTTATCAGGGTTAGGGAGTTTACTGACCATAACGCAAGGATAACAAGCTGGGGGAATATACAGGTATTACACTCTCATGAATAATATGTGAATCATCACGTAATAGTTAATTACTTATTAATAATATTGCATTTTTTGAACGTACATATCATTGTATTTTGCAGCTCATGTGAGCTCAGGACTATCTACTGGGATAAAAACAGGAATCGCCATCAGTGTGCTCGCAGCAATTGGGATTATTATTGTTGTAATAGTATTCATAGTCGTGAGACATCACAGGGAAGCTAATGTCTTGGATTATATAGACAAATACACGGATAACGAGTATGACGTCCCATCGGCGCCCCCGAAGCCTTCTGACGCCACCCCAGCAGAAGAGGATACTTTAAATTACGAGTTAGCCGAGGACTATATTCTACCCGATACTCATGATTCAAACTATGTCTATCATAACCATGAACACGATTCAGATTAAAATATAACACTTACCACGATGTTAAAGTGGGGAGTCGTCACCTGCGCATGCGTCAGATGGTCATAGCGTGTCATTGTTTACAAACAAGCTTCTACCCATGAGCCTTTGCGATTTTAGCGTGTGTTGTTATCGTCGTTTGGGACTCAATTCCCACGCGTGCGCAGGTGACGACACTCCCGCTTTAAACATCATGCTTAACAATATGGACAAAATGCAAAACCAATACTGTGCCTATAACGCAAACGATGTATTGTGTAATACCTTTAAATAAACATTCATTCGCAAAATCAAAGTAAAAAATATCTAAAAAACAAATATATATTCAGATACGTTTTTAATTAATTTATCACATGTATTAAAATACTCACTGATACAATAATATATGCTATTTTTGTTTTAAAAGTTTATCTGTAGCAGTTTTTCACTAAATCACACGTCAGTCTCTGTACAATGTAAATATAATAATGTATACGTATTTTAAAAGCTTCTGAAAACAGTCATTCTTAAATTATTGGGCATTTAAGCTATTTAAATTCACATGATATATTACAAGTGTAATTAAACAATGATTAATTAGTAATACAAATCCCAGATGTAATAAATGGTGTGACCAGCAATAATTATATAGTCAAATGTAAATGTACATAAATGTAACTATCTGTCATTGCTAATTAAATTTCACTTGACGGCACCACATAGCTGTACGCTACACTGCGTTCCTAATCACATTAGAAAACTGAAACACATTGAGTTGCACTCTGCTTATTGCAACACCATTCTCTTTCAACAATTATGCTATACATAAGGGACTGGACAGAAATTACGCGGGGAGGGTACATATTTTTCATGTAAGCGTTTGGGGGAGGGTAACTTTATTTTGTGCACACATAAAACCAGGGTCACTGTTTTCTGTGCATTAAATATAATGATTATAATATCCAAAAAATACAATAGAAACATTGTGTAAATTTACCAATTATAATGAAACAAACATTCATGTAAGTATTGTTGCTATATAACAGTCATGAACTCAACAAACATATTACTTAAATAAGCGGTGTTGACTAATACCCATGCAAACAGTAAGTGGTACAGCAAAATTAAAAGAAAAGCAATGTAAATTACACCTCAGCAACCACTGCTTAAAAATAGAGACAGGCAGACATGCAAAGCCAAGAACGACAGTCAGTGATGGGATTCATAACGAAACATGCAAAGTTGTTGAGCTTGCTAATTTCCTCAAAATATTAGTCTAAATGCAAGACAAATATTTTGCTGTTTTTTTGTATTGAATAGTGAAATTTTGTTATTATTATTTTTTTTATTTTTTCTCACTTTATTTTATAAGCATGCGTTCTAGCCATAAAATAGATGTTTTATATTAGACATAAACTTTTAGTTCTTACATGAACTTTTTTTAGAACAATTTGTTTTGCGTTTTAGTCATATATTTCATTTTTAGTTCTTTGTTGGCATTTTAGTGATTATGTGTATTCTTGTGACCATTTTCTTTCTATTTGGGATTGAGTTAGAGTCAATAAAGTTATTGTTAATCAGAATCCTCCTCTTCCTCTCGGTTACTGTTTCCAGTATCGCCCTCTGTGCCATTATTAACTGACTGTTTTTTCCATATCAAGTTAGCCATTTGTCACAGTTCTTCCATGAAGAAACTGGTGAGCAGCCACTAGGTTGCTACAAATCACAGTTACTCAATGGAAGGATATCCTAATTGTGATTAGCATAGCATAATGTTACCATTATTCCACAATACTTCCATGCAAGGACTGGGATGAGCATAACCCTAGTGTGTCGTAAATCACAGTTGGTCTTCCATCAAGGGAGTGTTTTGAGCATGACACTAGCTTGCCACAAATCACAGTTTCACAATGGATGGACTGTGATGAGCATATGCTAAGGATATGCATAAGCATGGTACTAGGTCGTCATAAGTCGCAGTTCTTCCATGGTGGGTCTGTGTTGAGCATGACACTAGTAAGTATCTATCAGGGGTAAATTCTCTTTCTCTCGGGGTTCTCCACACTGTCAGGGGGGAATCTCGTCTCGTCTCTCTATCTCGTCCCCTTGAGGTACGGGATCGGGAAAGTCACTTTAACTTTACAGTCAAATAAGGCACACACAACGAAATACGTTTCAACTCTCGTCTTAGTCGATCTTTTGGAGCACTCTATAAGACACAGCGCCCTGGGGAAAAGTCCCCAAGACTCTCACAAGGCCGAACCAAGACTCGCCCAAGACTGGACTCTCTCAAGGCTCGCCCCTGGACTGGACTCTCGGACTCAGACTGGACTCGACTCCCCAAAGCTGCGTCTGTCGTGGAGTATTCGCCAAGACCAACTCAAACTCTTTTTATTCATTTTCAAAACTCTAACCAATTACAAAGCAGTAAAAAGACTCTAAGGCGTAAACTTCAATCATAAAGCCAATCAAACTAAGTACTGAATACGTCATATCTTTTGATTAATCGTTCACTACATTAATAACTATGAATATAAACTGTCAGAATGAGTAGTCTAAAAAGCGGTGGTTATCTGGTAATTAGTTCCAAATCACTGAGCCAAGTTCCGTCCAAAACTTCAAATAGGCCTACACGATGACAGACATAACACAGCAATTCGCTAATAATCAGTTAATTAACTCGGTCAACAGATACGCGAAAACAAATTCATGACAATCACAAGCCCTTCGCGGGAAAACTGTGATAATCGTGATGGTACTATGTCACCATGTGTCACATATCGTTCATGGAGGAACCTTGATAACAATGACACTGTGAATCATAATTCAACCTTGGAGGGACTATGTTGAGCAAGGCAATACATCGCCCTGAATCAGAGCTCCTTCATAGAGAGACTAAGACAGGTGCGTTACTAGGTGGTCAAATCACAATTCTTCCAGAAAAAGATGTGATAAGCATGGCATGTAGTCGCCATTGATCATGGTTAAATCATGGAGGACCTCTTGAAGACTCAGATAAGTGTGGCATTAGGTTCATGTGAATCATTGTTATTCCATGAAAGGTCTATTATCAGCATGGAATGGGATCGCCATAAATCATAGCTTCTCAATGATGGGACTGTAATGAGCATATTACTAGGTCGCAATGACTCATGAGCATAGCACAAGATCACTTTAAATCTCCTCAAAGGAGAGACTGAGATAAGCCAGAAGCAGGGTCATGAATCACAGTTCTTTTGCACAATGTTGACATGAATTACATTGGTTTGCTGTGAATCGCAGTTCCTTCATGATAGAGCTGTGAGAAGCATGTCGTGGTCACAGTTCTTCCATGGAGATACTGTAATGAGTGTGAAACTCGTGCACAGTGAATCGCTATACCTCCATGGGGCGATTGGGAAGAGCATGGCAATTATGTTGCCATGCAATACAGTTCTTCCTTAGAACTATAGCTATGAATAGAACTGTAGCTATGAATCACTATTTCAATGAGTCAATATAGATCACAGTTGTTTCGTGTACTGGAACTGTAATGGGCTTGGCACTATAATCCTCCATAATTTTACTGTGATGAGCAACGGAATAGGTTGGCATGAATCTCAGTTCATCCGTAATGGAACTAATGTCATGAGGGATGCAGGCACCGTACAAGGAGACACTGCATTTCGCAATGGTATCACTCATTCAGAATTCTTAGGGGAGGGTATAAATAATTAACACATGCAGGGATGGATACCAACCGTTACGTTTTCAGCGTAATCATTACAAAATTGAGGGCAAGATCACGCTGTTACAATATAGGGAATAATTACTACGAAAATAATGCTGAATCTTTTTACTTCGACCGTTTTCCCAAAGACCCTAATAATTTTACACCATGAATTTTGATAGTATGTAAATAATATTGTAATAAAACGTGCGTATTTTGTGGTCTTTTATGTTGCATCATGGTAACAGTGTTGTGTAAATCTATGGCGATGCAACTCATTTTATTTCCCCCCAAAAGTCGTATACTGGCAAAGGTTATGAAAAGACTCCTCACCATCTTTCATTCGAATGTGGAAATGAAAGGGTATCCATTTTAGTTAAAAAGAATAAGAGTATAGACTTAATTTGGTGTCTATGTCATGAATTTGTTTTTGCGTATCTGTTGACCGACTTAATTAGTTGATTATTAGCTGAATTGCTGTGTTATGTCTGTCATCGTGTAGGCCTATTTGAAGTTTTGGACGGAACTTGGCTCAGTGGTTTAGAACTAATTACAAGATACCGTCGCTATTCTGACATCCGTAGTTATTAATGTAGTGAACGATTAATCAAAAGATATGACGTATTCAGTACTTAGTGTGATTGGCTTTATGATTGAAGTTTACGCCTTAGAGTCTTTTTACTGTTTTGTAATTGGTTAGAGTTGTGAAAATGAATAAAGAGAGTTTGAGTTGGTCTTGACGAGCACAGCACGATAGACGCAGTAGAGAGAGAGTGCAGTCCTAGAGAGAGTCGAGTCGAGCCCGAGAGAGTCCAGGGGCGAGCCTTGACGCAGTCCAGTCTTGGGATAGTCTTGGGTCAGCCTTGCGAGAGTCTTGGGGATTTTTTCCCCAGGGTGCTGTGTCTTATAGAGTGCTCGATTGACCGACTAAGACGAGAGCTGAAACGTATTTCGTTGTGTGTGCCTTATTTGACTGTAAAGTATAAGTGACTTTCCCGATCCCGTACCTCAAGGGGACGAGATATAGAGAGACGAGACGAGTTCCCCCCTGACAAGTGTGGAGAACCCGAGAGAGAGATTTACCCCTGATATCTATATTAACTCACAAGCAAATGTTGGATACAAATGGTGTCGCATACCACTCTGTTGAACTTGAGCCAAGTTTGCTTATACCTAATGAGATTCCTTCTCAGTTGTTTTCAGTCACATATTGTTCAAAGAATATAATCTGAATAAAAGTCCAAAGTCAAGCTAATTTTACTCCTGACAGGCAAACATCAAACACACATTGACAATCTAATTTGCTAATGTATAGTCTTTAATTTCTATTATGCAGGACATAACAATTAATTTCATAATGAAAAATTCATTTGAAAAATAAGATCTATATATTAAATATATCATTTGTATATTTCTCGATATTCAGTAGGGTCGAGAACATTCACAGTCGTAAATTTTAATCATTACTATTTGTCAACAATTGGCATCATTTGTATCATGCCTTAATATTGATATAGAGACGTTCAATGTGTTTCTATATTAGCCCCCCCCCCTTGATTGGCAAATCTGGTCATCTCATAAAACGACAAATCAGTGACTAGAAGACTTTAAACATTTAAGGTTAATTGGGGAAAACGTAAGCCGTGACTACTCAAAAGCCAGGCTTATATCATCTTCGTACTGTCATTGGTCTACTTTTGCAATGAGAAGATTTGTGTGTAACCATATAAAAATTATAACGACCATATAGGGCTTATAAAATTCACTCGTAATTGTTCTTGCTGTTACAAGATTCAATTTGTTATTACTAGGTATTCCCGCCATGTTGCTTTGACTGTTGTCGACGAATGCGGTGATACAAGAGAACGAATAGTGGTAATTATTCAATAACGTGTAAAGTAAAGTTGGAATACATATTGGTAGCAATTCGATTGTTGTGTCTCCATGTCCGACTGACACAAATGTGTCATTTCCAGCACAGAAGCTGAGCCTATTCTTCAAGCTTACTACAAGGCACACCTGGTTCCACAGTCCGTCATAGCACACTGACTAAATTCAGTTCGTGTGTAAAAGATATTAGAATAAGTTATACACCACAGATCTTTTAAACCTCATAACTCAAAACAAATGAAACGTGTCTCTATTGTATAAACAACAAAGAAAGTGTGTCTGACACATAGCAAATTATAAATTACAACCAGGCAACAGTTATACTTTGTGAATGTTACAAAAACTTTTATCGAAATAACAAGTCAACCATAAATGAATATAAATCGCCAACTACCAATTCTTTGCATAGCAAGGCATTCATCAATACATAAATCAGAGATTATTCTAGTTCACTGAGCAAATTCCAAATACACAAATCAACAACTATGAAAATTAGGTGCGAAACATTCCAAACTTTTTTTTGTTCAACGCAACAAAACGGATCTTAAAATTGTAGGTCGTTGAGGATTGTGAGGAATACGGTATGCCCCTCAGGTCAACGAACTATGTACAAATATTTATTAGAACAGCAGCGAACAACCCCATTATTATGTATGTGCCAAAACATGTGAAAGTGTCACTTACAATCTGATCAACACTACAGTAGCGGGAATTAGATACATTGCACAACAGTTATCAGTAATACCTTAAAAACATGGGTATAAATCTAAGTATTCCGTTAAAATATTGACATCTCAGTGGGAAAACTATTATAATGAAGCATAATTTCATCGGATAAGGAACTAGTCGAGAGTCCAATAGTTTTTAATTTTACATGTCAATGATGATATATAAACACTGGTGGTTATGTCTGATTGAGAAAAGAGGGTCAGGAAAGTCAGTACTTTTAGAAGTGCAGCACATGTCAAACGCTGAATAACTAGTGACATTCTCAGCCAATAGACGAAACCCGCATTGTTTACATCAGGGTTGTTATGGCTATCATAATTTTATACTTGCTATTATCTGTAATGTATTAGCTTAGTTTGTTTTATTTTATCTATTTACTGTTTTGTAACCTTTTATTCCTTCTTAAACTTTTGTAACCTCCGGGGAATGTGTAAGTGTTAATAAAATTATTATTATGGCTGGATGGCTCGTCAGGTTGAATATATGGGAAGTGGCTGGAACGGGGAATGGGTAACTCGCAAGGCAGTGAGTGGTACACTAGGATCGCTCGACACGTATACGCATCATTCAGTCATTAGGACATCAGTGGTATAGTACAACCAGGTTTTTATTACAACTTCAATCGTCGCCATAATCCCCCGGTCTTCTTCCCTTTTATCATGCTAGAACCCCCCCCCCCCATTTTTATAATCGTGTTAATCATTCAACCAATAGTCTTAATACTTTGCATGTGTTGTCATGACGGCATGTGGACTCCACCACTGAGGGCATCGCCCTATAGCGTCGTCATGACAACAGCATTGCAAGTTGCATCGACAACCGTTATATGGAGAAGTGGAACACTCGTCACATATTAACCTAGTACTATTTCTGTTGTCGCTTTCAATGAAATGCAATTCCCTCAAAAGTGCTGTCATGTCAATTAGGAAGATGTGTGAGGTTATTAGTTAACATGTTATTACATGCAGAATAATATAAGATATTTTTAATCTTTAAGATACTGACACAAAATTACCCTCTTCCAGCTATTTGCACGTAACTATCATAATTATATATGCTATGTTACATTTCACTTATAGTATGTGTTTACTCAATTTGGATCACAATGGTATGCATGGATTATAACAATGTTGAAAACCATAGTTCATTCCCCATAAATGGTGGACAAATTTATTAACACGTGAAACCTTGATTATTATTTACGAAATGAAAAAGAAATGACTAACGTGGCAAACAGTAATTACGTATCGGTCATGCCCTCTCGCCTAGACTTCTAAAATCATATCATAATTAAAATTATCACGTTATTTGATGGAAAACAACGCGAGGTAAATCGAGTAAGTGGAAGCATTCTAAACGCATTCACTCTCATTGGGACTTAGTCACTAATGCTATGACGTAATTTCCTACTTCCTGGTATCGAATGGAGTTTAACTTTAACTGACGCGGACACTCGACGCATTCAATATGTCGACTAACATACCGTATATGTTAGGGCTTATACTGCTATGTGGTATATGTGTTTCAAGAGCGGCAGATTTACTCAATGTTGAAATAATCAGTGGAAAATTAACGAAGTTAGCAGAGGAGAGTTTGAGTGCAACAGAAATACAGGTAAGTGCGTTGTATGCTACCAGTTACTGTGACACGATTACAGTAAAAGTGATATAGTATGTAGTTAAACGAAAACAGGAAGTAAAAGTAAAGAATTCGGTTACAGTTATTATGTTCAGTTACTATCATTGTGTATCAATGGCTGATAATAATATTTATTTTTATTCAGTGGGCGTTATTTAGTAACTGAGCAATAATTGGCTGGACATGTGAAAATCATCGCAAAGTAATAAAATCGAGAACAAAATAATCTGCAGGAAGTCGTCACAGGACATCTGAATTTGTCTCCATAAAAAAAAACATAACACGACATTCATGGGAGGATTGCACAAATAACTACACCCTTGCATTTCATGTGCGTAAACTTTATGATATATAGCTCCTGAGAAATCGTTTGAACTGTCTTTTCAAACGGCGTTTACACTACACGAGGAATTACATAGGATAATTGGGTCAACGGAAAACCCAGCGTTAAAAGTCTTTGTACGTGCGTAGACGCATACATATACACCCATATTGTTGTTCTTGTCTTCGGAAAGGAGGTCGTCACTCGGTCATTGTAATATAATAGCGTACTAGGCGTCCATTGAGCTCCGTAAACAAATATTTCTTAGTCTTTGTTATACACAAATTCCAAGTAACCGTGATGGTGCACAGGGCTTTCCAACCACAACGAAGCCCCTGGAGCGAGCACGAAGTGACAGAAGAGCAGACGTTTCTCGGCACCGAAATGTCACAGCTAGAAACTGAGCAACAAAAAATAAAAACAACCCTTACGATCAAACCATTTGTGAATATTAGTACGTTGTATATATTCTCGCACTTCTGTGACTTCTTGCTCCCCTGTGGTGAAATACTCAACTTAAATAGGACATCACGTGACTTATATTAGCATGTAGTAGAAAGTTAAAGAAACTGTGAATTTGTGTATTATATATATTATTATACATCTGTCACCGTAACGCCATAGGTTACAGCGTGCCGTAATTTTGCGGTATTTTACGGAGTATTTTCATCGTACCATATTAGGAAATGCGAATCCCAAATATGGAACTATTACGCGCGTAAGCGTCCTCTAATAATAAAAACAAAAATGGCTGCCACCAGAATTTAACCGGACTCCATACAAAACAGTTCGCTGATTCTGTTTTAAACTTTTTAGATTTCGGCATTCCCATGATGTATCCTTGGTAGGAAAAGATGTATAATAATAAGGTTATTACGAAGATACCTCAAAGTATGCACTCAGACAGTACGCTGTCGCATCGACCCCCGCTGCGCGCACAGGCGCTCGGAACGTTTCTTGGCTAATAAAAAATGACCTAAATGGGATCGGCATAGTTAGTCAGTCACCGGTACATTCCCCTACTACTCATATAATAACACAAGGTAGGAAAGCGTTGACACCATGACATCAAAACTTCCCGAAAATAACACGATTTTCCAAATTATATTTCGATCCGCTTCACACAACTCAAGCATGATATCGGTAGAAACACAGGGGCCTGACGATCTATTCGTCACGGTCTCAATACATGGACGTCTATGGGACCAAGCGATTACGTCCCGGTACAGGGCCTTGTTCTTGCTCAAAATAATAGAAATTATAGAATACAGTTTAGTAATGTAAAGCAAGCATATGTTATTAAATTTAATCATCGTGCACGCATGCGCAGATTGACACAACCTGAAGGCTGGTATCACAGAGAATAGAAATTGTCAAATTTCGTCATAAATGCGTAAAATCTGGAAAAATATATGATTTATATGTAATCGGACAACATTTTGCGATAGTTCAGTGTCTTGTAAGCACTCGTAACTGGTTTGGACAAGGTATTTTGTATTTTGAGGTGTGATTTTCGGCTGCTAGAAAAATGTGTGCACATTTTGTTTCCTCCCTTGTCTTATATAATTATATAGTGCAAGCTGATCGGCCGGAAACAAGTATTAGTGATTTTCGTGGTTTCGGAGCGTGATGATTAAATTTAATAACATATGCTTGCTTTACATTACTAAACTGTATTCTATAATTTCTATTATTTTGAGCAAGGACAAGGCCCTGTACCGGGACGTAGTCGCTCGGCCCCATAGACGTCCATGAATTGAGACGAATAGATCGTTAGGCCCCTGTGGACTTACATTACTTTTATTCGAACTAAAACGGGTTAAATCTTGTGAAAATCGAAACACCAGAGCAATATGAATAAACCCATCTACGCGGATATTTTGAAGCAGAGGCCCAAGCATGCGTATATGTTTGGAACTGCGCATGTTTGGAACTGGGTGGGTGTATTTCTTGACTGAATGTTTCTTGACTGAATTTTATTTTCTGTCACTGAGATCTTTGTTCATGTTTGACTTTAACAGAGACACAGAGAATTTCACATTTTGCTCTGTTTTTGGAGTAACTCACTGTTTTAGGTGCTATTGTCGCCTGCTACATATCCATGAACATAACACCTTGCGTGTAATACTTTGTGATATTTGGTGGAAAATCAGTTGAATTGCATGTTTGGGTGTTGTGCACTGGCCGAAAGTTCAGTAGTGAACTTGACTTGTGTGTTTGTTTGTTTATGGTATTATAATGCTAATTATCGTGGCGTTCACGTTAGTAATGAATGAAATAGATGCAAACCGTCGTCAGTGACGCATATTTATGTGATTCTTCAACCGTTTTTTTCGACGTGAAAAATTATTTGTTTTTCAAATCTTCTTTGCCGTTTATGTGCACGATGACTCGTAATAATTACCATAACAGCAAACGAAAGTGATTTATTATAGCAATTATTAGTATCATCATATGCGTATCGTTTTCAATGTTTGGGTCAAATAACAGATCGCCGAATGAGGGCGTGATTTCGGCACTAGCCAAGTCGGTCCCAAGTGGGTCCCGACTAACGTGAATGCAGCTGCTGTAATCTCTCTGCAAACACAAAGGATTACAAATTTCGACACGTACCGAGATCCCATGACGTGAACGCAGCAATTGCCTTCAAATAGGCAGAACATCACAGTATTGTTTTATTAGAGGGGTCGGCAAGGGGTATTTTCGTAAGCTGTAATCAATTGTTTTTATTTTCGTAATAATGTAATTTAAATAAATAAAAAACGTAAACTCGTAGACGTGGGCAAGGCGTAAAATGTAATCAGCTATTTTATTCGTTCGTAATTGGTACAAAGATATTATTTTTTGTAAGCGTATAAGCATTTTCCAAATAAAATGTCGTAATTCGTAAGCTATTTCTAATTTTGATTCATTCTTAAACTCAAATTATCAAAAATATCATGAAAATATAAAATGTAATTAGGAATTTGCTTTTTCTGTAAAATGTAAAAACCTATTGTTTACTGTAAATAGAATTATCATTTTATTTCATGTAAAAGCGTAAAATGACGTTTTTATTTCCTCTAATCTGTACCAGCTATCCCCACTTGCACCCCTCTTATTAGGTTAACCTTTGTATAAGTACACACTAATGCATAACTTTACAGGTTGTAAACAATGACAGTTTTCAAGGTCAGCCATTGTTTCGAATAAACACGTGACATTGGAACGCGGAAAATTGTCTGAAGTGTTTTCTAGGGGTAAATACACATGAAACTAGGCGTAGTTAACTGGGACCTTAGTTATAGCTGCTTTACTAAAATAAACAACAAGCGGCATTACAGCAGGGAAACACTTCAAGTTGGAGACCAACTCCCCCATCCCTAATCCTAACTCGGACCCTCATCCCAATCCACAAATTCATTTGAATAAGGGATAAGAGGGATAAGGTTAAAGGAATACTGTACGCATCCGTCAGTATCCATGAATGAACCATATACAACTATATATAACTAGCTAAATACATATATGAATGTTTCAAAATTACAGAAATAAAAATGAAAAAGCCTCCATTGCCATCCAAATAAATCACATTATTATTATTATTATTATTATTATTAGTAGTAGTAGTAGTAGTAGTAGTAGTAGTAGTAGTAGTAGTAGTAGTAGTAGTAGTAGTATTATTATTATTATTATTAGATATTAGACTGGGCCCTCAGCCCATAGCCATTTCAGCGAGGGTGAATGGCCGAGGGACTGTTATAGTTTGCAAGCGAAGTTACTTACAAGAGTGTGCCTGATTAGATATCCAGTCAGACCAATCAGATGACAACTTTTGTTTGACCGTTTTTTTTCGATCTATTCTTTGTACACATGCTTCGACTCAATTAGAAAGCTAAGCTTTGATATTAATTATGCAAGCAAAATTATTTATAGTTCAACTTACTGTTAATTAGTTAATAAATTGAAAATGTCAATGGCTTATCATCGTAGATGTTGTGGTTATTTCTACAATGGCAAGGGAGAGCTAATTAAATAAACAAATTAGGCCTCAGGGTCTTTTTGGCTACAATGTACCCCCCTTCTAATTATACAACAGATTTTTAAATTCTAGTATATATATATATATATATATATATATATATATTATAGCATGCATATATAAAGTGTACTTTGTATTCCAGGAACACTTCAATTCATTACCATTTCGGAACCTTCCATTAGACGGTGATCTCTTGATATCAAATGTAAGTATACACAGTGATATCCATTATCAGAGGCAAGTATGTAATAATGTATTATACTATTACACAGTGATATCCGTTATCAGAGGCAAGTATGTAATAATGTATTATACTATTACACAGTGATATTCGTTATCAGCGACAAGTATGTAATAATGTATTATATTATTACACAGTGGTATCCGTTATCAGAGGCAAGTATGTAATAATGTATTATATTATTACACAGTGATATCCGTTTTCAGAGGCAAGTATGTAATAATGCATTATATTATTACACAGTGATATTCGTTATCAGAGGCAAGTATGTAATAATGTATTATACTAATACACAGTGATATTCGTTTTCAGAGGCAAGTAAGTAATAATGTATTATACTAATACACAGTGATATTCGTTATCAGAGGCAAGTATGTAATAATGTATTATACTATTACACAGTGATATTCGTTATCAGAGGCAAGTATGTAATAATGTATTATACTATTACACAGTGATATTCGTTATCAGCGACAAGTATGTAATAATGTATTATATTATTACGCAGTGGTATCCGTTATCAGAGGCAAGTATGTAATAATGTATTATATTATTACACAGTGATATCCGTTATCAGAGACAAGTATTTAATAATGCATTATATTATTACACAGTGATATCCGTTTTCAGAGGCAAGTATGTAATAATGTATTATACTAATACACAGTGATATTCGTTATCAGAGGCAAGTAAGTAATAATGTATTATACTAATACACAGTGATATTCGTTATCAGAGGCAAGTATGTAATAATGTATTATACTATTACACAGTGATATTCGTTATCAGAGGCAAGTATGTAATAATGTATTATACTAATACACAGTGATATCCGTTATCAGAGGCAAGTATGTAATAATGTATTATACTATTACACAGTGGTATCCGTTATCAGAGGCAAGTATGTAATAATGTATTATACTATTACACAGTGATATTCGTTATCAGAGGCAAGTATGTAATAATGTATTATACTATTACACAGTGATATTCGTTATCAGAGGCAAGTATGTAATAATGTATTATATTATTACACAGTGGTATCCGTTATCAGAGGCAAGTAAGTAATAATGCATTATACTATTACACAGTGATATCCGTTATCAGAGGCAAGTATGTAATAATGTATTATACTAATACACAGTGATATTCATTATCAGAGGCAAGTATGTAATAATGTATTATACTATTACACAGTGGTATCCGTTATCAGAGGCAAGTATGTAATAATGTATTATATTATTACACAGTGGTATCCGTTATCAGAGGCAAGTATGTAATAATGCATTATACTATTACACAGTGATATCCGTTATCAGAGGCAAGTATGTAATAATGTATTATACTATTACACAGTGATATTCGTTATCAGAGGCAAGTATGTAATAATGTATTATATTATTACACAGTGATATCCGTTATCAGAGGCAAGTATGTAATAATGTATTATACTATTACACAGTGATATCCGTTATCAGAGGCAAGTATGTAATAATGTATTATACTAATACACAGTGATATTCGTTATCAGAGGCAAGTATGTAATAATGTATTATATTATTACACAGCGATATCCGTTATCAGAGGCAAGTGTGTAATAATGCATTATATTATTACACAGCGATATCCGTTATCAGAGGCAAGTGTGTAATAATGTATTATATTATTACACAGTGATATCCGTTATCAGAGGCAAGTATGTAATAATGTATTATACTATTACACAGTGATATTCGTTATCAGAGGCAAGTATGTAATAATGTATTATATTATTACACAGTGATATCCGTTATCAGAGGCAAGTATGTAATAATGTATTATACTATTACACAGTGATATCCGTTATCAGAGGCAAGTATGTAATAATGTATTATACTAATACACAGTGATATTCGTTATCAGAGGCAAGTATGTAATAATGTATTATATTATTACACAGCGATATCCGTTATCAGAGGCAAGTGTGTAATAATGCATTATATTATAACACAGCGATATCCGTTATCAGAGGCAAGTGTGTAATAATGTATTATATTATTACACAGTGATATCCGTTATCAGAGGCAAGTGTGTAATAATGTATTATATTATTACACAGTGATATCCGTTATCAGAGGCAAGTATGTAATAATGCATTATACTATTACACAGTGATATTCGTTATCAGAGGCAAGTATGTAATAATGTATTATATTATTACACAGTGATATCAGTTATCAGAGGCAAGTATGTAATAATGCATTATACTATTACACAGTGATATTCGTTATCAGAGGCAAGTATGTAATAATGTATTATACTATTACACAGCGATATTCGTTATCAGAGACAAGTATGTAATAATGTATTATACTATTACACAGTGATATCCGTTATCAGAGGCAAGTATGTAATAATGCATTATACTATTACACAGTGATATCCGTTATCAGAGGCAAGTATGTAATAATGCATTATACTATTACACAGTGATATCCGTTATCAGAGGCAAGTATGTAATAATGTACTATACTATTACACAGTGATATCCGTTATCGGAGGCAAGTATGTAATAATGCATTATACTATTACACAGTGATATCCGTTATCAGAGGCAAGTATGTAATAATGCATTATACTATTACACAGTGATATCCGTTATCAGAGACAAGTATGTAATAATGTATTATACTATTACACAGTGATATCCGTTATCAGAGGCAAGTATGTAATAATGCATTATACTATTACACAATGATATCCGTTGTCAGAGGCAAGTATGTAATAATGCATTATACTATTACACAGTGATATCCGTTATCAGAGGCAAGTATGTAATAATGTATTATACTATTACACAGTGATATTCGTTATCAGAGGCAAGTATGTAATAATGTATTATATTATTACACAGTGGTATCCGTTATCAGAGGCAAGTATGTAATAATGCATTATACTATTACACAGTGATATCCGTTATCAGAGGCAAGTATGTAATAATGCATTATACTATTACACAGTGATATCCGTTATCAGAGGCAAGTATGTAATAATGTATTATATTACTAACACAATGAGATTTTCGTTATCAGAGGCAAGTATGTAATAATGTATTATACTATTACACAGTGATATTCGTTATCAGAGGCAAGTATGTAATAATGTATTATACTATTACACAGTGATATTCGTTATCAGCGACAAGTATGTAATAATGTATTATATTATTACACAGTGATATCCGTTTTCAGAGGCAAGTATGTAATAATGCATTATATTATTACACAGTGATATTCGTTATCAGAGGCAAGTATGTAATAATGTATTATACTAATACACAGTGATATTCGTTATCAGAGGCAAGTAAGTAATAATGTATTATATTATTACACAGTGATATCAGTTATCAGAGGCAAGTATGTAATAATGTATTATACTATTACACAGTGATATCCGTTATCAGAGGCAAGTATGTAATAATGTATTATACTATTACACAGTGATATTCGTTATCAGAGGCAAGTATGTAATAATGTATTATACTATTACACAGTGATATCCGTTATCAGAGGCAAGTATGTAATAATGTATTATACTAATACACAGTGATATTCGTTATCAGAGGCAAGTATGTAATAATGTATTATACTAATACACAGTGATATTCGTTATCAGAGGCAAGTAAGTAATAATGTATTATACTAATACACAGTGATATTCGTTATCAGAGGCAAGTATGTAATAATGTATTATACTATTACACAGTGATATACGTTATCAGAGGCAAGTATGTAATAATGTATTATACTAATACACAGTGATATCCGTTATCAGAGGCAAGTATGTAATAATGTATTATACTATTACACAGTGGTATCCGTTATCAGAGGCAAGTATGTAATAATGTATTATACTATTACACAGTGATATTCGTTATCAGAGGCAAGTATGTAATAATGTATTATACTATTACACAGTGATATTCGTTATCAGAGGCAAGTATGTAATAATGTATTATACTAATACACAGTGATATTCGTTATCAGAGGCAAGTATGTAATAATGTATTATACTATTACACAGTGGTATCCGTTATCAAAGGCAAGTATGTAATAATGTATTATATTATTACACAGTGGTATCCGTTATCAGAGGCAAGTATGTAATAATGCATTATACTATTACACAGTGATATCCGTTATCAGAGGCAAGTATGTAATAATGTATATTATTACACAGTGATATTTGTTATCAGAGGCAAGTATGTAATAATGTATTATATTATTACACAGTGATATCCGTTATCAGAGGCAAGTATGTAATAATGTATTATACTATTACACAGTGATATTCGTTATCAGAGGCAAGTATGTAATAATGTATTATACTAATACACAGTGATATCTGTTATCAGAGGCAAGTATGTAATAATGTATTATACTATTACACAGTGGTATCCGTTATCAGAGGCAAGTATGTAATAATGTATTATACTATTACACAGTGATATTCGTTATCAGAGGCAAGTATGTAATAATGTATTATATTATACCAGTATATTGATGGTGTTAATCCATTGATTTGATTGGTCCAAACACAAAATTTGCATATGCAATCCATGGTATATTGGCTGATAATGCACGGCTAAACCAAGTGGCCCTGGAACATGAATTGACTACAGGTTTAATACGGAAATACATAAAACCGGTATTATTTGATTTTTAGGGAAATATAGTGGTTGAATTTTGGAAGAATATTAAAAAAAATACTGAATTAAAAACATCTGAAAAGTTATATAACTATAATATTGCTTTTTGTTAATGGTGGGATCCAAGTTGTGAGCGTCGGTCGTTGGGTGATTGTCGTTCGCCACACAAACCTAATTTAACCACCGTCCCTCAACACCGTGAGGTGCCTACACGAACGCCAGAATGCTATGTTCTCAATGTTGTTACTTTGAGATGGATTGCGAACTTCCAACAAAGAAAACATGATCTTTAAGTACAAGATATAATTGAGGGATTTAATGACATAAAAATGCAAAAAACTATGAGTCACAGGCAAAAATGTATGCCACCAATAACAACCGGTGTCCGGTAGCGGCAGCTGACAAAATTGCAGTGCACCCGGGTAATTGCCATCTGTTTCAAAAAACACGGGACAACGCAGGATTCGACGACGATATATGGTATTGTAATTCTCCACCATATGTAAATAAATTACAGGAGATGATGAAGATAATTTCGAAAGCTACAGATTTGTGACGAGTGTTCACCAACCACTGTATTAGAGCGACGGCGTGCAAAGTCTTTCGGCCGGAGTTGAGACAAGGCATATCATGTACGTGTCACAAAAACGATGCGAAAATCCGATCTTACACCATCAAACTTACCCCAGAACAATGACAAAACTTGTCAGTCATACTGTCACAAAACTTTGGTTATACCAAAGGTATCCAGGTCAGATGTTGGAACTGAGGTCGCTGTGCCGGTCGCCGTACATGATACACCGCGTCCCTCCGCGTCTCAAATTTCGGTCGAACCAAGTACCGCTGAACGTCAAATATCCACAGTTACAAGTAGTATGTTGAGTCACAAAACCGGTTTATTTCACAACTGTACTTTCAATGGGCAAATTACAGTCCAAATTGTACAAAAACCGGAATGAAAACGTGGAAAATCCGTTGTTTAAATGACCCAAACTGTACACGACCCTGTATTTCAAATCGCGTTGTGCGTCAGTAAAAGGTCAGAAAGGTCATCCTTTGTTATGCTAATTTGTGTGTTTACGCTGCTCTATTCAACGTGGATATGTTTCATTTTCATGTGGAATAAAAATTAGTTTGTATTCAATTTGAACTGTGTTGCGCATGTAATTTTTGTATGCATTCAGCGTACAACTACATACTATTCTTATAAATATTCATGTTCAAGGGCCATAATAATGATCTTTTAGTAGATGAAAGTAAACTTTTTTTTTACAAGTTTTATCGAATTGTCAATATACTGGTATAATATAATAGCAATAACCCCCGCCGAAGTTGGGTATACCACTTGATATTGCACAATTCACTCCATATATGCACTCGCCTGCGGCTCGTGCATATATGTCGTGAATTGTGCAATATCTCGTGGTATACCCGCCTTCGGCGGGGGTTATTGCTTAATTATACTATTACACAGTGATATTCGTTATCAGAGGCAAGTATGTAATAATGTATTATACTAATACACAGTGATATTCGTTATCAGAGGCAAGTATGTAATAATGTATTATACTATTACACAGTGGTATCCGTTATCAGGGGCAAGTATGTAATAATGTATTATATTATTACACAGTGGTATCCGTTATCAGAGGCAAGTATGTAATAATGCATTATACTATTACACAGTGATATCCGTTATCAGAGGCAAGTATGTAATAATGTATTATATTATTACACAGTGATATTCGTTATCAGAGGCAAGTATGTAATAATGTATTATATTATTACACAGTGATATCCGTTATCAGAGGCAAGTATGTAATAATGTATTATACTATTACACAGTGATATCCGTTATCAGAGGCAAGTATGTAATAATGTATTATACTAATACACAGTGATATTCGTTATCAGAGGCAAGTATGTAATAATGTATTATATTATTACACAGCGATATCCGTTATCAGAGGCAAGTGTGTAATAATGCATTATATTATTACACAGCGATATCCGTTATCAGAGGCAAGTGTGTAATAATGTATTATATTATTACACAGTGATATCCGTTATCAGAGGCAAGTATGTAATAATGCATTATACTATTACACAGTGATATTCGTTATCAGAGGCAAGTATGTAATAATGTATTATATTATTACACAGTGATATCAGTTATCAGAGGCAAGTATGTAATAATGCATTATACTATTACACAGTGATATTCGTTATCAGAGGCAAGTATGTAATAATGTATTATACTATTACACAGCGATATTCGTTATCAGAGACAAGTATGTAATAATGTATTATACTATTACACAGTGATATCCGTTATCAGAGGCAAGTATGTAATAATGCATTATACTATTACACAGTGATATCCGTTATCAGAGGCAAGTATGTAATAATGCATTATACTATTACACAGTGATATCCGTTATCAGAGGCAAGTATGTAATAATGTACTATACTATTACACAGTGATATCCGTTATCAGAGGCAAGTATGTAATAATGCATTATACTATTACACAGTGATATCCGTTATCAGAGGCAAGTATGTAATAATGCATTATACTATTACACAGTGATATCCGTTATCAGAGACAAGTATGTAATAATGTATTATACTATTACACAGTGATATTCGTTATCAGAGGCAAGTATGTAATAATGTATTATATTATTACACAGTGGTATCCGTTATCAGAGGCAAGTATGTAATAATGCATTATATTATTACACAGTGATATCCGTTATCAGAGGCAAGTATGTAATAATGCATTATACTATTACACAGTGATATCCGTTATCAGAGGCAAGTATGTAATAATGTATTATATTACTAACACAATGAGATTTTCGTTATCAGAGGCAAGTATTTAATAATGTATTATACTATTACACAGTGATATTCGTTATCAGAGGCAAGTATGTAATAATGCATTATACTATTACACAGTGATATCCGTTATCAGAGGCAAGTATGTAATAATGCATTATACTATTACACAGTGATATCGTTATCAGAGGCAAGTATGTAATAATGTATTATACTATTACACAACGATATTCGTTATCAGAGGCAAGTATGTAATAATGTATTATACTATTGCACAGTGATATCCGTTATCAGAGACAAGTATGTAATAATATATTATACTATTACACAGTGATATCCGTTATCAGAGGCAAGTATGTAATAATGTATTATACTATTGCACAGTGATATCCGTTATCAGAGACAAGTATGTAATAATGTATTATACTATTACACAGTGATATCCGTTATCAAAGGCAAGTATATAATAATGTATTATACTATTACACAGTGATATCCGTTTTCAGAGGCAAGTATGTAATAATGTATTATATTACTAACACAATAAGATTTTCGTCATCAGAGGCAAGTATTTAATAATGTATTATACTATTACACAGTGATATTCGTTATCAGAGGCAAGTATGTAATAATGTATTATATTATTACACAGTGGTATCCGTTATCAGAGGCAAGTATGTAATAATGCATTATATTATTACACAGTGATATCCGTTATCAGAGGCAAGTATGTAATAATGCATTATACTATTACACAGTGATATCCGTTATCAGAGGCAAGTATGTAATAATGCATTATACTATTACACAGTGATATCGTTATCAGAGGCAAGTATGTAATAATGCATTATACTATTACACAGTGATATCGTTATCAGAGGCAAGTATGTAATAATGTATTATATTATTACACAGTGATATTCGTTATCAGAGGCAAGTATGTAATAATGCATTATACTATTACACAGTGATATCGTTATCAGAGGCAAGTATGTAATAATGTATTATATTACTAACACAATAAGATTTTCGTTATCAGAGGCAAGTATTTAATAATGTATTATACTATTACACAGTGATATTCGTTATCAGAGGCAAGTATGTAATAATGTATTATATTATTACACAGTGATATTCGTTATCAGTGGCAAGTATGTAATAATGCATTATACTATTACACAGTGATATCGTTATCAGAGGCAAGTATGTAATAATGTATTATATTACTAACACAATAAGATTTTCGTTATCAGAGGCAAGTATTTAATAATGTATTATACTATTACACAGTGATATTCGTTATCAGAGGCAAGTATGTAATAATGCATTATACTATTACACAGTGATATCCGTTATCAGAGGCAAGTATGTAATAATGTATTATACTATTACACAGTGATATCCGTTATCAGAGGCAAGTATGTAATAATGCATTATACTATTACACAGTGATATCGTTATCAGAGGCAAGTATGTAATAATGTATTATACTATTACACAGTGATATCGTTATCAGAGGCAAGTATGTAATAATGTATTATACTATTACACAGTGATATCCGTTATCAGAGGCAAGTATGTAATAATGTATTATACTATTACACAGTGATATCGTTATCAGAGGCAAGTATGTAATAATGTATTATACTATTACACAGCGATATTCGTTATCAGAGGCAAGTATGTAATAATGTATTATACTATTACACAGCGATATCGTTATCAGAGGCAAGTATGTAATAATGTATTGTACTAATACACAGTGATATCCGTTATCAGAGGCAAGTATGTAATAATGCATTATACTACTACACAGTGGTCTCTTGATATCAGAGGTATTTATATACCGGTACGTTTATTTTAGTTTGAAGTAGTGTGCGATACGGTGATAACTGTGTTTTTAATTAGTATGTAATAGTTCATTCATATAATACAATAATTCTGTTAATTCCAGTTACAAAAGGCAGTAAATGAAATATTTCAGTCTAGCATAGAAGGAGTTCGGAATTTACAAAACGCCGTTAAATCATCGTTACCGTCTATGCCGAGTGATAGTACCCAACCAGAGTGCTGTCAACTCAACTTAGATGATCTAACATACAGTGAGAGGTTTAACAAAGATGTGAGTGGAGTGTTATTTAGTGTTATACCTACGTTACTAACACTATTTATTTATTTATTTATTTATTTATTTATTTATTTATTTATTTATTTATTTATTTATTTATTTATTTTATTTATTTATTTATTTATTTATTTATTTATTTATTTATTTATTTATTTATTTATTTATTTATTTATTTATTTATTTATTTATGAGTTTATTTATGAGTTTATTTATTTATGAGTTTATTTATTTATGAGTTTATTTATTTATGAGTTTATGAGTTTATTTATGAGTTTATTTATGAGTTTATTTATGAGTTTATTTATGAGTTTATGAGTTTATGAGTTTATTTATGAGTTTATGAGTTTGTTTGCATGGATGGTTCATTAAGTGGTCAACTAATAAAGTTAACTTTATTTATTTAGCGACCAATTTATCTAATTTTTCAAATAATAACTTTCAGATAAACGACAAATATGCTTGTGAAAGAATCTCCCCTATTGCTGCTACCAATCCAAAACGGATGCACGATGACGTCATTGAGGCAATGAACGTGAACTATGTACATTTAGAAAATATTAAATGGCAGCTGTACGGCAATGAAGATGGTGTGACTGCAATATATCCAGCTAATGTGCAAAATCACTGTGATATTTATGATAATAGATACAGGTATGTGGTTCTTATCTATATTTGAAAGCTGTTAGGACTGGCAAATGTAATAGTAATATGTGGTACTTGTCTATCTTTGAAAGCTGTTAGGACTGGCAAATGTAATAGTAATATGTGGTACTTGTCTATATTTGAAAGCTGTTAGGACTGGCAAATGTAATAGTAATATTTGAAAGATGTTAGGACTGGCAAATGTAATAGTAATATGTGGTACTTGTCTATATTTGAAAGCTGTTAGGACTGGCAAATGTAATAGTAATATGTGGTACTTGTCTATATTTGAAAGCTGTTAGAACTGGCAAATGTAATAGTAATATTTGAAAGCTGTTAGGACTGGCAAATGTAATAGTAATATGTGGTACTAGTCTATATTTGAAAGCTGTTAGGACTGGCAAATGTAATAGTAATATGTGGTACTTGTCTATATTAGAAAGCTGTTAGGACTGGCAAATGTAATAGTAATATGTGGTACTTGTCTATATTTGAAAGCTGTTAGGATTGGCAAATGTAATAGTAATATGTGGTACTTGTCTATATTTGAAAGCTGTTAGGATTGGCAAATGTAATAGTAATATGTGGTACTTGTCTATATTTGAAAGCTGTTAGGACTGGCAAATGTAATAGTAATATGTGGTACTTGTCTATATTTGAAAGCTGTTAGGACTGGCAAATGTAATAGTAATATGTGGTACTAGTCTATATTTGAAAGCTGTTAGGACTGGCAAATGTAATAGTAATATGTGATACTAGTCTATATTTGAAAGCTGTTAGGACTGGCAAATGTAATAGTAATATGTGGTACTTGTCTATATTTGAAAGCTGTTAGGACTGGCAAATGTAATAGTAATATGTACTGGTACTTGTCTATATTTGAAAGCTGTTAGGACTGGCAAATGTAATAGTAATATGTGGTACTTGTCTATATTTGAAAGCTGTTAGGACTGGCAAATGTAATAGTAATATGTGGTACTTCTCTATATTTGAAAGCTGTTAGGACTGGCAAATGTAATAGTAATATGTGGTACTTGTCTATATTTGAAAGCTGTTAGGACTGGCAAATGTAATAGTAATATGTGGTACTAGTCTATATTTGAAAGCTGTTAGGATTGGCAAATGTAATAGTAATATGTGGTACTTGTCTATACTTGAAAGCTGTTAGGACTGGCAAATGTAATAGCAATATTTGAAAGCTGTTAGGACTGGCAAATGTAATAGTAATATATGGTACTTGTCTATATTTGAAAGCTGTTAGGATTGGCAAATGTAATAGTAATATGTGGTATTATTCTATATTTGAAAGCTGTTAGGATTGGCAAATGTAATAGTAATATGTGGTACTTGTCTATATTTGAAAGCTGTTAGGACTGGCAAATGTAATAGTAATATGTGGTACTTGTCTATATTTGAAAGCTGTTAGGACTGGCAAATGTAATAGTAATATGTGGTATTAGTCTATATTTGAAAGCTGTTTGGATTGGCAAATGTAATAGTAATATGTGGTACTTGTCTATATTTGAAAGCTGTTAGGACTGGCAAATGTAATAGTAATATGTGGTATTAGTCTATATTTGAAAGCTGTTAGGACTGGCAAATGTAATAGTAATATGTGGTACTTGTCTATATTTGAAAGCTGTTAGGACTGGCAAATGTAATAGTAATATGTGGTACTTGTCTATATTTGAAAGCTGTTAGGACTGGCAAATGTAATAGTAATATGTGGTACTTGTCTCTATTTGAAAGCTGTTAGGATTGGCAAATGTAATAGTAATATGTGGTACTAGTCTATATTTGAAAGCTGTTAGGACTGGCAAATGTAATAGTAATATGTGGTACTTATCTATATTTGAAAGCTGTTAGGACTGGCAAATGTAATAGTAATATGTGGTACTTGTCTATATTTGAAAGCTGTTAGGATTGGCAAATGTAATAGTAATATGTGGTACTTGTCTATATTAGAAAGCTGTTAGGACTGGCAAATGTAATAGTAATATGTGGTACTTGTCTATATTTGAAAGCTGTTAGGATTGGCAAATGTAATAGTAATATGTGGTACTTGTCTATATTTGAAAGCTGTTAGGACTGGCAAATGTAATAGTAATATGTGGTACTTGTCTATATTTGAAAGCTGTTAGGACTGGCAAATGTAATAGTAATATGTGGTACTAGTCTATATTTGAAAGCTGTTAGGACTGGCAAATGTAATAGTAATATGTGGTACTAGTCTATATTTGAATGCTGTTAGGACTGGCAAATGTAATAGTAATATGTGGTACTTGTCTATATTTGAAAGCTGTTAGGACTGGCAAATGTAATAGTAATATGTACTGGTACTTGTCTATATTTGAAAGCTGTTAGGACTGGCAAATGTAATAGTAATATGTGGTACTTGTCTATATTTGAAAGCTGTTAGGACTGGCAAATGTAATAGTAATATGTGGTACTTCTCTATATTTGAAAGCTGTTAGGACTGGCAAATGTAATAGTAATATGTGGTACTTGTCTATATTTGAAAGCTGTTAGGACTGGCAAATGTAATAGTAATATGTGGTACTAGTCTATATTTGAAAGCTGTTAGGATTGGCAAATGTAATAGTAATATGTGGTACTTGTCTATACTTGAAAGCTGTTAGGACTGGCAAATGTAATAGCAATATTTGAAAGCTGTTAGGACTGGCAAATGTAATAGTAATATGTGGTACTTGTCTATATTTGAAAGCTGTTAGGATTGGCAAATGTAATAGTAATATGTGGTACTTGTCTATATTTGAAAGCTGTTAGGATTGGCAAATGTAATAGTAATATGTGGTACTTGTCTATATTTGAAAGCTGTTAGGACTGGCAAATGTAATAGTAATATGTGGTACTAGTCTATATTTGAAAGCTGTTAGGACTGGCAAATGTAATAGTAATATGTGGTACTTGTCTATATTTGAAAGCTGTTAGGACTGGCAAATGTAATAGTAATATGTGGTACTTGTCTATATTTGAAAGCTGTTAGGACTGGCAAATGTAATAGTAATATGTGGTACTTGTCTATATTTGAAAGCTGTTAGGACTGGCAAACGTAATAGTAATATGTGGTACTTGTCTATATTTGAAAGCTGTTAGGACTGGCAAATGTAATAGTAATATGTGGTACTTGTCTATATTTGAAAGCTGTTAGGACTGGCAAATGTAATAGTAATATGTGGTACTAGTCTATATTTGAAAGCTGTTAGGACTGGCAAATGTAATAGTAATATGTGGTACTTATCTATATTTGAAAGCTGTTAGGACTGGCAAATGTAATAGTAATATGTGGTACTTGTCTATATTTGAAAGCTGTTAGGACTGGCAAATGTAATAGTAATATGTGGTACTTGTCTATATTTGAAAGCTGTTAGGACTGGCAAATGTAATAGTAATATGTGGTACTTGTCTATATTTGAAAGCTGTTAGAACTGGCAAATGTAATAGTAATATGTGGTACTAGTCTATATTTGAAAGCTGTTAGGACTGGCAAATGTGGTACTTATCTATATTTGAAAGCTGTTAGGACTGGCAAATGTAATAGTAATATGTGGTACTTGTCTATATTTGAAAGCTGTTAGGACTGGCAAATGTAATAGTAATATGTGGTACTTGTCTATATTTGAAAGCTGTTAGGACTGGCAAATGTAATAGTAATATGTGGTACTTGTCTATATTTGAAAGCTGTTAGGACTGGTAAATGTAATAGTAATATGTGGTACTTGTCTATATTTGAAAGCTGTTAGGACTGGCAAATGTAATAGTAATATGTGGTACTTGTCTATATTTGAAAGCTGTTAGGACTGGTAAATGTAATAGTAATATGTGGTACTTGTCTATATTTGAAAGCTGTTAGGACTGGTAAATGTAATAGTAATATGTGGTACTTATCTATATTTGAAAGCTGTTAGGACTGGCAAATGTAATAGTAATATGTTGTACTAGTCTATATTTGAAAGCTGTTAGGACTGGCAAATGTAATAGTAATATGTGGTACTTGTCTATATTTGAAAGCTGTTAGGACTGGTAAATGTAATAGTAATATGTGGTACTTGTCTATATTTGAAAGCTGTTAGGACTGGCAAATGTAATAGTAATATGTGCTCAGACTGGTCAAGCTTAAACTTCATACATACATTATACATACATTATATCGGACATACAGACATGGATTTGTTTCATGACCCCTTCAAGATGAAATAAAAAAATCACTATTCCGGAACCAGATCAAAGTTGTGTCAAAATGGCCGACTGGCAGCCATTAATTTTTTTAATGAATTCAGTGGCGGATCTAAATTACCGACATGCCTGGACTGATTAATTTAAACTTCACACATACATCATATCAGACAAATCATGTGCTATATCTCTTACATGCCTGGACCAGGTGATATATCTGAATTTCAGATACTCATTAACTAATTTAAATCAAACTTTGTCTGTACAATGGACCATGGAACATGTTATTATGTTTCCTTATTAGATTCAGAATCCTCTGACTGGTCACCATATTGTTTTATAGAATGCTGTAATTCTGTGCATATTATATCAATTTACACTAATGTCATACTGTTACAAGCCATTTTTCGATTGACCATTTTGTTTAACTGATTTTGTTTTGAAAATGAATACAAAATCAGATAATGGTATACCTAGGCACGTCAATGTGTTGTGCATTTTGATGAAATTTGACAAACTGTTGTTCATTTTTGTCTCGCATATATGTTATGCATGCTGGACTGATTGACGTCATAAAAATACTATAACTAAACGGGGACTATGTCATTGACTATTGGTAAATGTAAGATTGTCTATTTCTTATTTTCAGACCATGGTACGTTGAAACCAAGTCACCTAACCCAAAACACGTTATCATAGTGATAGATAATAGTGGTTCTATGGTTACGGATTACAACGATAAGGCTTTAATTGAGTATGCAAAAGAATCGACTATTACAGTATTGAATACTTTGAATCCAAATGACAAGGTGAGAAATGACCACAGATTTATTAATCTACTCAAAATATAGAGTGGTCATGTGTTCGTGTTTTATCATATCTATAAAACAACCAATAATTACAAATGTGGAATTCTGGGCATTTGGTGAACATACTGGCCTTTTAATGTGAATTGCTTGAAGACATAAATGTGTTTTATATAATATATTTATAATTATAAATTTCAATTGACTGTTGAAAACAACTTGATCAATCACAGAGCTGTGACTCTCAAATAAATAACGGGCATTATCATTATATCATTATTATTTTGATAGCAAGAAGGTCTTCCAGGTTAAATGTTAAATATATATTTTAATTTTTGCCGTTGCGCTACTGTGACAGCGAATGACCAATGGGTGCCCGGCAAGCTGTTAATGCCCCTGTATTAAATAATACTGTAAAGGACAGTATATCAAACTGGTAATCGAGTCATCTACTGTTTTTATATTGTTCATTTGTATACATTATATTTTACGTATACGAGTGTATGTACAGAGAATTGGATAATCATAAGTAGCTGAAATATTATCGGTTATTTAACAGTGTGTATTCCAACTCCCAGTGATCATATGTATTTTTCTATTTTTTTTCTGAATCAGGCGCAAGAATCTCTTATTTACATATTGTATTGGATTAATGACTCACGATGTAAATAACATTTGTTTACATAAATCAAACTTATTGTGATTTCAGGTTTCCGTAATTACATTCTCTGATGACGTCACCCTACCTCCAGGAACTGACGGGCGAGGTTGTTTCAGAACAAACTTGGCACAAGCAACACCTCTAAATATTGACCACCTTGAAACTTTTGTGAATTCTGTCCCTACTGCAGGTAATATCCCACATAGTCCAACCAGTTGATAAATGTTTATATTATATTATATTATATTATAGAAAATTAAGCTTAATCTACCTTACGATATATCTGTCTTTAATTCTAGCAATGAAGTGCTACTGTGACGTCTACATGACGTATATTGGTGTGAGCATTTTCATTCAAATCGACAACTCTTGTTTGTGTCATTTATGCAAATTAAGTTGGTCAAGTGCAATAAAAAATACACTATTTTTGGAAGTTCGCCGCAGATAAAAACAATATCAAGGACGCTCCTTATACCCGCTTACATAACAAACATGCTTTCATTAGCGGGTATGACTTACATTTATTTGTTAAGTTTTGTTAAAATTTAAATTAAAAAAGTTTTAACAAACAATTTTAAAGACAGCTGACTTAACATCATACATAAAATACCGATAAACACCGCACAACTAAACAATGCTTTTAATAATTGTCAAAAAAACATTGCTTGAATACATGGAGACACTGAGAAAATAGAATCAAAGCTGAGAACATAACAACTCTTTAAGAATTATATAAATCTGGAAATGTATTCAAATCACCTCAATGACAAATATGCAAAAGATAAAAACTGGAAGACATGAAAGACCAAAAATTTCGTTTGAAAAAATAAATATATGCCACAAAACTTATCCATAGATGACAATGTTAGCATATAAGCAGTTTAAGAAAACGATAAACAAAGTCAGCGACTCGGCCTTTAAAATGGTGGATTTACACGCCACGAATCAACTGCATGTAAGTATTAAACCTGTGTGGTGCACACCCTAAAATAGAACTCACCACCAACAACAACAACAATAGAAAACGATTCATTGGCTCAATATGAGTGGTGATTGGCCCAAACAGGTAAGAGAGACGGCACCCACCTATAACATTATATAACCAGGTATGAATTTGTCCTTTTGGCCTTCGACCAACAATTGTCATTGAGATATGGACCATGCATTAAGATGTGGAATTTTTGAAGATGTAAAATTTTTAAAAGTTATTTAACAACACAAAACCCCCAAAATATCGTATTTATATTTTGGTAATTCTATCCTATTCTATTCTAATTTATTATATTTATATTATATAGGTGGGACCAAGTATAAAGAAGCTCTGAATACAGCATTTGATTTATTGAATGCTTCACGTCCAACTGATGACGAGAAAAGAGGTATGGTAACATGCATATAAACGACATTTCGATTAGTCTAGTCTATTTAAATTGCGTTTTGTGATTGGTTAAGACGCTGCAATATGCCTAGCATCGATAATAAGCTATTGTAATAGGCCTAGCATCGATAGTAAGACATTGTAATATGCCTATCATAAATAATAAGACATTTTAATATGCCTAGCATCGATAATAAGACTTTGTAATATGCCTAGAATCGATAATAAGATATTGTAACATGATATCATAAATAATAAGACTTTGTAATATGCCTATCAAAAATAATAAGACATTTTAATATGCCTAGCATCGATAATAAGACTTTGTAATATGCCTAGTATCGATAATAAGACTTTGTAATATGCCTAGCATCGATAATAAGACATTGTAATATGCCTAGCATCGATAATAAGACATTGTAATATGCCTAGCATCGATAATAAGACTTTGTAATATGCCTAGCATCGATAATAAGACTTTGTAATATGCCTAGCATCGATAATAAGACATTGTAATATGCCTAGCATCGATAATAAGACTTTGTAATATGCCTAGCATCGATAATAAGACATTGTAATATGCCTATCACCGATATTAGGCCATTGTAATATGCCTAGAATCGATAATAAGATATTGTAACATGATATCATAAATAATAAGACTTTGTAATATGCCTATCATAAATAATAAGACATTTTAATATGCCTAGCATCGATAATAAGACTTTGTAATATACCTAGCATCGATAATAAGACTTTGTAATATGCCTAGCATCGATAATAAGACTCTGAAATATGCCTAGCATCGATAATAAGACATTGTAATATGCCTAGCATCGATAATAAGACTTTGTAATATGCCTAGCATCGATAATAAGACTTTGTAATATGCCTAGCATCGATAATAAGACATAGTAATATGCCTAGCATCGATAATAAGACTTTGTAATATGCCTAGCATCGATAATAAGACTTTGTAATATGCCTAGCATCGATAATAAGACTTTGTAATATGCCTAGCATCGATAATAAGACTTTGTAATATGCCTAGCATCGATAATAAGACTTTGTAATATGCCTAGCATCGATAATAAGACTTTGTAATATGCCTAGCATCGATAATAAGACATTGTAATATGCCTGTCACCGATAATAGGCCATTGTAATATGCCTAGCATCGATAATAAGACATTGTAATATACCTAGCTTCGATAATAAGACTTTGTAATATGCCTAGCATCGATAATAAGACATTGTAATATACCTAGCTTTGATAATAAGGCTTTGTAATATGCCTAGCATCGACAATAGGCCATTGTAATATACCTAGCATCGATAATAAGACTTTGTAATATGCCTAGCATCGATAATAAGACTTTGTAATATGCCTAGCATCGACAATAAGACATTGTAATATACCTAGCTTCGATAATAAGACTTTGTAATATGCCTAGTATCGATAATAAGACTTTGTAATATGCCTAGCATCGACAATAAGACTTTGTAATATGCCTAGCATCGACAATAGGCCATTGTAATATGCCTAGCATCGATAATAAGACTTTGTAATATGCCTAGCATCGATAATAAGACATTGTAATATACCTAGCATCGATAATAAGACTTTGTAATATGCCTAGCATCGATAATAAGACTTTGTAATATGCCTAGCATCGACAATAAGACTTTGTAATATGCTTAGCGTCGATAATAAGACTTTGTAATATGCCTAGCATCGATAATAAGACTTGTAATATGCCTAGCATTGACAATAAGACTTTGTAATATGCCTAGCATCGATAATAAGACTTTGTAATATGCCTAGCATCGATAATAAGACATTGTCATATGCCTAGCATCGATAATAAGACTTTGTAATATGCCTAGCATCGATAATACGACTTTGTGATATGCCTAGCATCGATAATAAGACTTTGTAATATGCCTAGCATCGATAATAAGACATTGTAATATGCCTAGCATCGATAATAAGACTTTGTAATATGCCTAGCATCGACAATAAGACTTTGTAATATGCTTAGCATCGATAATAAGACTTTGTAATATGCCTAGCATCGACAATAAGACTTTGTAATATGCTTAGCATCGATAATAAGACTTTGTAATATGCCTAGCATCGACAATATGACTTTGTAATATGCCTAGCATCGACAATAGGCCATTATAATATACCTAGCATCGATAATAAGACATTGTAATATGCCTATCATAAACTATAAGACATTGTAATATGCCTAGCATCGATAGTAAGACTTTGTAATATGCCTAGCATCGACAATAAGACTTTGTAATATGCTTAGCATCGATAATAAGACTTTGTAATATGCCTAGCATCGACAATAAGACATTGTAATATGCCTAGAATCGATAATAAGATATTGTAATATGTCTAGCATCGGTAATAAGACTTTGTAATATGCCTATCACCGATAATAGGCCATTGTAATATGCCTAGCATCGATAATAAGACTTTGTAATATGCCTAGCATCGATAATAAGACTTTGTAATATGCTTAGCATCGATGGTAAGACTTTGTAATATGCCTAGCATCGACAATAAGACTTTGTAATATGCTTAGCATCGATAATAAGACTTTGTAATATGCCTAGCATCGACAATAAGACTTTGTAATATGCCTAGCATCGACAATAGGCCATTGTAATATACCTAGCATCGATAATAAGACATTGTAATATGCCTATCATAAACTATAAGACATTGTAATATGCCTAGCATCGATAATAAAACTTTGTAATAAGCCTAGCATCGACAATAAGATTTTGTAATATGCTTAGCATCGATAATAAGACTTTGTAATATGCCTAGCATCGACAATAAGACATTGTAATATGCCTAGAATCGATAATAAGACATTGTAATATGCCTATCACCGATAATAGACCATTGTGATATGCCTAGCATCGATAATAAGACATTGTAATATACCTAGCTTCGATAATAAGACTTTGTAATATGCCTAGCATCGATAATAAGACATTGTAATATACCTAGCTTCGATAATAAGACTTTGTAATATGCTTAGTATCGATAATAAGACTTTGTAATATGCCTAGCATCGATAATAAGACATTGTAATGTGCCTAGCATCGATAATAAGACTTTGTAATATGTCTAGAATCGATAATAGGCCATTTTAATATGCCTAGTATCGATAATAAGCCATTCTAAGATGGCTAGCATCGACATGCCTAGTATCACTGCAATATTTCAGCAGTATACTTAACAATGTGGTCTGAAAGAAGCATAGCATTGATGCAAATCATGTGACCTATCGGGTATCATTTTAAGACTGATGTATGCTCACTAATCCAAGAAGTAGCTAATTCAGAAATTATATAAAGTTAATTGAAATTATATAAAGTTAATTGAAATTATATAAAGTTAACTGAAATTATATAAAGTTAATTGAAATTATATAAAGTAAACTGAAATTATATAAAGTTAATTGAAATTATATAAAGTTAATTGAAATTATATAAAGTTAATTGAGATTATATAAAGTTAACTGAGATTATATAAAGTTAACTGAAATTATATAAAGTTAACTGAAATTATATAAAGTTAATTGAGATTATATAAAGTTAATTGAAATTATATAAAAATAACTGAAATTATATAAAGTTAATTGAAATTATATAAAAATAACTGAAATTATATAAAGTTAACTGAAATTATATAAGTTAACTGAAATTATATAAAGTTAACTGAAATTGTATAAAGTTAACTGAAATTGAATTATATAAAGTTAATTGAAATTATATAAAGTTAATTAAAATTATATAAAGTTAACTGAAATTATATAAAGTTAACTGAGATTATATAAAGTTAACTAAAATTATATAACGTTAATTGAAATTATATAAAGTTAATTGAAATTATATAAAGTTAACTGAAATTATATAAAGTTATTTGAAATTATATAAAGTTAATTGAAATTATAATACGATATGAATTTTATTCAGTACAATGGCCTATGGCCTATGGTACAATAAATCAAAAAATAGAAAAATACATACAGAGGGATTCCTTTAAATAATTGTTGAATCAAATAGTCACAACTGGTTAAGTAGATTGTCTCTTTGTTTAGAAGCGTAGAATACAAATTTAGCAATTTTAAGTACAGAAAGGTTGTCAAACTGCATTAAACGAAGAAATTTTTCGTAAGTCTGATTTGACAGATAAAATATAAGTAAATATTTTTTTTCTAAGATTTACATAACGTGGACATACAAGGCAAAAATGGTATTCATCCTCAACCAACCCTAAATTACATAATTTACAGATTCTCATATTCCTCGGTATGTTTAGTTAGATCAGATTCAACCCGAAGGTTGTGGGATGATGTTCTAAGCTGACATAGCGTAGAACGTAATATGTTGTCTTTTATTAAATGCAAATATTTTTCACATCAAAAATCGATCTTAAAATTTCTGTATTTATCGAGTTTAGGATAATTGTTGAGATCTGTAAACCAAGTTTGTTTATACATATCATGAACTCTTTGGGTGAATCATGGAAGGTACTAACGGAAGGAGCCACGACGCTATTGTTTTAGCTTTGCCCCATGATCGTTTGTCAATGTTTATTCACAAACATTGGTTCTGTTAGCTCTTAACACCTTCGTACAATGGGTTACGCTAGTCTCGAGCATTCGGTGATATTCGGAGCATGTTCGGAAGCGATAGACTAACCTCGCATGTAAAATTCTGAAAATGGCGTCTAGTTAGAATGCTGTTGTTTCCGGAGATCTTGGCGAACTTTAATGAAAAATTAGCAGACATAACATCGATTGGAGAAGAACTGATGAACTATCGTGAATCTGTTTGTATTTGTAACGGTGATGAGACTTAATCAATGATTGCCTGTGATAATAACGACTGCATTATTCAATGGAACCATTGTCATTGCGTGGGTTTGACGCCCGAAACTATTGAAATTTTCGACCACTGGGCATCAGCGAACACCGCCAGAAAAGATAGTATCAAAAGAAGGACATGCCTAGACACTTTCTCTGTGATAATATTTTTTAGGAGTCCTTAGGAATATTTGTTGTAGAAACTCGAAATCTTGTTCTTGTTACAGTTGCTAATAACTAAAACATGTGAAATCTGTGAAGTCAAACGTTAATCTGTTGAATTCCCTGTTGTGAAATACGTATTTTGACCTTTCACACCTAAACCAACCGACTGCGCATGTATAATGACCGTAGTTTCATAAGCGCATATATTTTATGGTCACATTTAAAACTCGTTACTTGTGTAAACAATCGCAAACTATCATCGACATCAAAGATGAGCCAGACAATGTCCTCATCAGGATCAACTTTGGTTGAAACAAAAGAAAATAAGCCTGTTAAGAAGCTTAAGTGGCCACTTGAGAGGCGTCGTGGCTCCTTCCGTTAGTACCTTCCATGGGTGAATAGAGACAAAAAGGAACAGTTATCTTCCACGCCTTGGTTTAACTAAACAAAAGTTAATTGAAATTATATCAAGTTAACTGAAATTATATAAAGTTAACAAATTATATAAAGTTAATTGAAATTATATAAAGTTAATTGGAATTATATAAATTTAATTGAAATTATATAAAGTTAACTGAAATTATATAAAGTTAACTGAAATTATATAAAGTTAATTGAAATTATATAAATTTAATTGAAATTATATAAAGTTAATTGAAATTATATAAAGTTAACTGAAATTATATGAAGTTAATTAAAATTATATAAAGTTAATTGAAATTATATAAAGTTAATTGAAATTATATAAAGTTAACTGAAATTATATAAATTTAATTGAAATTATATAAAGTTAATTGAAATTATATAAAGTTAATTAAAATTATATCAAGTTAACTAAAATTATTTAAATTTGAACTGACTCGACTATATATTAATTGTAGATCAAATGATACTATTTTTAACTGATGGGAAACCAGAAGATGACGTTTCTGGTTATTCAGAAAAATCTGAAGAAAAAGAGATCGCTCGGAATGCGGACATTTTAAGAACAATTATTACCAGAAATAGAGGGATGAATAACAAGGTTATTCTCTTTACTTATGGATTGGGAACAGGTATTTATTTCAAATCCAAATTCACGCTGTGACAGGTTCCACACATAACTTGATTGTCTGTTTATATTAAAGAACTTATTTGTGACAACGCTTCTTCTATGATGTCCAATTGTTCTAATTCACACCAATAGCTTTTTTAAGATTATATTTTTACACGCTTATGTCATGCACATTTGTTTATTACATAGAAGTTGACATGGATCTACTTGAAGCAATGGCGTCCCAAAATGGGAGTGCGTATGGCGTCGATACTTCTGTGGATATCCAAGAAACGGTTGTTTGACATTTATTATTTCTTACATAATAGAATGTTCATGTAATATTTATACTAAAAAGTATTTATTTTTGTTTCACGGATCGTGTAAAGAACGCCAAGCTTTAATGATAATAGTAAACTTTAAATTATTTGATATGATATTCTTCCTAAGGTTGGCCAAGCAATATTGGTAGATAATCCTGAAAATCTCCGTAGTAAGATGGCATCCTATTATGACCATTATGCAAATCCGCAAATCGATGTTCCTACGTTTTCAGTTCCACACCAAGGAGCATCCGGAATTGGTTAGTCTTCATCACCTCTGCTGTCGACTTCGTCGAGCAGAGCTTATCTTATTAGTGATTGTTTGTCGTCGTTCGTCGGGTTCACCCCATTTGTTTACTTTTCCGACTTCTTCTGGAAAACTACTTGTCTGATTGCTTTGATACTTTGTGTATATGTACCTTAGGAAGACCTCTTTTAAATTTGTTCATTCTGTGTTGATATCTTTAATTCTCTTATTTTGAATATTTTGGGTAAACAATTATATTATAGATTTATTGTTAAAAACCGCAAGTCCGATTGCTTTAATATTATATTCAGAATTGTTCGTTTTGTGTTGATATCTTTATTGTGTATTTGAAATGTGCATTTCTAACAGTGGAACTATTTCAGAGGCTGTTTGTTTATTTGTTTGTATTATTGAAATATTCTGTATAGTCACACATACTTTTTTTTTAACATGTATGTTAGTTGGTTAATTGTGTTGAATGACGTAGCAATATTTTCCTTTTACAGGATTATTAACGGTTGTGTCTCTACCGGTTATCCATAACAATAATTTCGAAGGAATAGTGGGAATAGGGATTACACTAGAGGACCTCTTTTCCGACGTAACATATTTTCGTCAGGGTGAATTATCATATTCTTTCATTTTTGAAGTTAGTTCCAAATTTGTTGGTGAGTTCTATAAACAAATGGTCATTTTACATTCAGTGACATCCTGTGTGTACGTGTTGATAGTGCGTGCGTTTTATATGAGTCCAATGTTACACGTAGTAGCATAAAAGCATGTGTTAAATGTGTATTCAAATTAGTATGACTACTCTACTACAATTTCGTGTCCTCTATGTCGTGTCCTCTGTGGACAATGCCTACTTAGATGTAAATAGTGAAAGAACGACTGTTTTCACATTGCTTTCACCAATCTGTGCCATACTGACATTACAGAAGCGCGTCGTTCCTAGAAGACGCGAAAGGGATACTACGTCATACACCTTGATTGATCAAATTTGTTTAATAATGTAGGATAGGGTTCGTTATCTGTTAGAGAATTGTATGCCCAAATATTAATTCGAAGAGGGGGCTACCAACTCATTTTATCATTTTATTTATTTATTTATTTATACACATAAAAATTAAAACTTTTTTATAATAGGCTATACCGGATTGAATGTCAATATTTGAGCCATGATAGTGTAATCTTTAAGCATCCTGGCAAGCGTCATAAATATTCATTTTTCTGTTACAGGTCGAACTTTATTGCATCCGCTATTGCCGGCCCCTAACACTGTTGACGAGGACCCCGTATTTGTACACATCACGTCGTTAGAACGATCGAATGAGTTTAGAACACTCTTAAACCATGCAATAATTGACGGGTAAGTTAATTAATGAACCAGTATCATAATTTTACAATAACATGTAATACAGTGCCATTTACATTTATTTTCTTTCAAATTGTAGCGACAATTTTGCAGAAACAACGGCATTTGTTTCTAAACGACCAATAGCCCGGGGTGACTCTGCCACTGAGGGTGTCCGAGTCGTAGACGAACCGTCACAGTATTTCTGTAAAGCGGTATGTTTTACCTTATATGTATATGAATATGTAAGCAGTGTGTACGTCATTGACAAATCATAATCCAATATATTCATCAACTATCATGATATCAAAGATATCAAACCACAATGTTAGAAATAACATTTCTCATCCATATTTGTATTGCATTTTGTTATTTTATCTGCATTAAAACAGGTTGGAGATGGAATCCCTTATGTTATATGTGTGGTAATTGCTGACAGAGATAAACAAACTAAACTAGATGCACAAACACCCACCGGTAAGTCCAGTTGACATGCTGGGGAACATCTAATAAGCGATTGGTGGGGAACATCCAATAAGTGATTGCTGGGGAACATCCAATAAGTGATTGCTGGGGAAAATCCAATAAGTGATTGCTGGGGAACATCCAATAAGTGATTGCTGGGGAACATCCAATAAGCGATTGGTGGGGAACATTCAATAAGTGATTGCTGGGGAACATCCAATAAGTGATTGCTGGGGAACATCCAATAAGTGATTGCTGGGGAACATCCAATAAGAGATTGCTGGGGAACATCCAATAAGTGATTGCTGGGGAACATCCAATAAGTGATTGCTGGGGAACATCCAATAAGCGATTGGTGGGGAACATTCAATAAGTGATTGCTGGGGAACATCCAATAAGTGATTGCTGGGGAACATCCAATAAGTGATTGCTGGGGAACATCCAATAAACGATTGGTGGGGAACATCCAATAAGAGATTGCTGGGGAACATCCAATAAGAGATTGCTGGGGAACATCCAATAAGTGATTGCTGGGGAACATCCAATAAGTGATTGCTGGGGAACATACAATAAGTGATTGCTGAGGAACATCTAATAAGCGATTGCTGGGGAACATCCAATAAGTGATTGCTGGGGAACATCCAATAAGTGATTGCTGGGGAACATCCAATAAGTGATTGCTGGGGAACATCCAATAAGTGATTGCTGGGGAACATCCAATAAGTGATTGCTGGGGAACATCCAATAAGTGATTGCTGGGGAACATCCAATAAGTGATAAACATGGTGAGGCTGAGTTAATATTATATGTAACAGACCCTACGATGGCATTTTGCGAGAAAGAAAAGTGGTAGCTGGCTTCTTAACCTGTCTTAAACACCGCAACATTAGGGTGTTTTGGCATATATGGACAATTTTTAAAAAAGGTGCCATTACACATGATCGGAGAAATTACCGCCGATCAAAACTGGCGTATCTTGAGTTACTCATTCACCCAGTAACTATGGCTGCACTCATTCACACAGTAACTATGGCTGCACTCATTTACCCAATAACTATGGCTGCACTCATTCGCCCAGTAACTATGGCCGCACTCATTCGCCCAGTAACAGTGGCTGCACTCATTCACCCAGTAACTATGGCTACACTCATTCGCCCAGTAACTATGACTGCACTCATTTACCCAGTAACTGTGACTGCACTCATTCGCCCAGTAACTATGGCTGCACTCATTTACCCAGTAACTATGGCTCCACTCATTCACCCAGTAACTATGGCTCCACTCATTCGCCCAGTAACTGTGGCTCCACTCATTCACCCAGTAACTATGGCTGCAGTCATTCGCCCTGTAACTGTGGCTGCACTCATTCACCCAGTAACAGTGGCTGCACTCATTCACCCAGTAACTGTGGCTACACTCATTTACCCAGTAACTATGGCTCCACTCATTCACCCAGTAACTGTGGCTCCACTCATTCACCCAGTAAATGTGGTTGCACTCATTTACCCAGAAACTATAGCTGCACTCATTCACCCAGTAACTATGGCTGCACTCATTCGCCCAGTAACTGTGACTGCACTCATTCGCCCAGTAACTATGGCTACACTCATTCGCCCAGTAACTGTGACTGCACTCATTCGCCTAGTAACTGTGGCTGCACTCATTCGCCCAGTAACTATGGCTGCACTCATTCGCCCAGTAACTATGACTGCACTCATTTACCCAGTAACTGTGACTGCACTCATTCGCCCAGTAATTATGGCTGCACTTATTCGCCCAGTAACTATGGCTGCACTCATTCGCCCAGTAACTGTGGCTGCACTAATTCACACAGTAACTATGGCTACACTCATTTACCCAGTAACTATGACTCCACTCATTCAACCAGTAACTGTGGCTCCACTCATTCACCCAGTAACTATGGCTGCATTCATTCACCCAGTAAATGTGGTTGCACTCATTTACCCAGAAACTATAGCTGCACTCATTCACCCAGTAACTATGGCTGCACTCATTCACCCAGTAACTATGGCTGCACTCATTCGCCCAGTAACTATGGCTGCACTCATTCGCCCAGTAACTATGGCTGCACTCATTTACCCAGTAACTGTGACTGCACTCATTCGCCCAGTATCTATGGCTGCACTCATTCGCCCAGTAACTATGGCTGCACTCATTCGCCCAGTAACTATGGCTGCACTCATTCACCCAGTAACTATGGCTGCACTCATTCGCCCAGTAACTGTGACTGCACTCATTCGCCCAGTAACTATGGCTACACTCATTCGCCCAGTAACTGTGACTGCACTCATTCGCCTAGTAACTGTGGCTGCACTCATTCGCCCAGTAACTATGGCTGCACTCATTCGCCCAGTAACTATGGCTGCACTCATTCACCCAGTAACTGTGACTACAATCATTCACACAGTAACTGTATCTGCACTCATATCCATTGCATCGATTGCTGTAAAATGTAAATCAAATCACAGACATCTGATATAATAATATGAGTAAAATTCAAATACTAATGAAATCAATACATATACCATCCATTTGTAAATTGTTTCACAGGAAGCGATTTTATGTACCACAGAATTGACATCAGTCATCCTGACAGCGTGTGTAGAAACGGCAAAAGAAAAGCGACAACAGGTCGGTATTAAATTGCAATCCCTTCCACTCTGCCTGTCTGTCTGTCTGTCTGACTATCGGTCAGACATATGTGTGATAATTAAATAAATGTGTACAATGAGAAGGCTATCATGAATTCGACTTGGACATAAAAAGCACAAGTGTGAAACTCAGCCCTATAAAACAGTGAAAAACTATTTAAAGTTTTCTATCCAAGACGATCAGTTAAGGGTATAACAAAATTCGAACACGTTCGTCGTCTTTGGATTGAATGATTACTAGGGTATGAGAACAACTACCTCATTGGGCAAAGAACTTACAACACATCCCCGGGTATTTAAAACCCAAATCAGTACTTCAGAGGGCGTGATTTACGATATGGAAAAGTTATTGTTAACATTCGTGTGCTTATTTTTTACTATTCATACAGTGCCAGGAAAACAATTAGAGATGCTTCAACTGCCAAATTAGCATAAATTAACATATGATTCGTAACCATAGTTCAGTAGAATTACGACTTCTCTGCAATTTTGACATACCAAGACCAATGCCATTTACTGTGCATTTTAATATACACCAATAGATCACTCTACTGTTAAGTTCAGCCCGAATGCATTTATTGAACCGAAAAAGTATGCTTCAGGGAAAGAGACTTCCGCCTTAGTTGAACACTATACTGAATATATGAATGACGTAACAGAAATTATTACATCAAATGTATTAAAGGTATGTGAAATATGGTTCAACGAATTCTTCAAATTCGCAACACATAATTGCGTATTACATGTTTTGAATCGAAGGAAACTGGCAATTCTATGTCATTATTGCAAAAGATTATAATATAGATACAGGACCACGCCTGCTTTACAACTTAATTTTACCGTCCTCCAAACAACACACTAAAACTTTCAGGCCAGCTGATGTTGGGTAATTATGGCCAGTAACACCATGGTCTGTCTCTCATTGAATGCAAGGCGGTCACTACTAGTAATTGGATACTCAGTCAGTCACTTAGCTGACCTATACATTCAGTACTTGCCTAGTACCGATTGTTGGATGGAAATCGTGGTGTCTAATATCAATAATCAAACTCAACTTCTATTGTGTTGAATGCCATTCTGATATATCGAAAATTACTTGTAAATTGGTGAGATTCCATCAATACCAAAGCAGGCCTAATTAAACTCCCCTGGTGAATGTGTCTACTATCGATGTAAAACATAAATATCTATTGGACAATTATCCGAGAATTCAAAATAAATCAGACTTCCATAGCTACTCTGTCTAAAATCAATCAAATGTAAAAAAAAACTTTATTTTCGTTATTACAGGGATAGTGCAGTGAAAATAAAATCCATCGAATATATCTTATTCCTATCTTTTACATTTAACTCATCAAAAAACACCCAAAAATTAATTCCACCTAAGATAAAATATTTTACAGTAATATATATGTATGAAACGTCGGTGAATATTGCAAAATAATTCAAAACCAAAGCCAGACTTGACATTCTTTATGACTTTGTTGAATATAGTGAATTATTCTTTTACATCGATATTAGACTGCACTTAAGTTGAATTTCTTTGAATCTTACATTTTCCATTATTGAGTAATTAATTGTGTAGTAATTGTCCCATAATAAAAATGATTTCATCTCCATGTAAAACTAAATTGTTTACAATCATAACCCTGTCATTTTGTGTGATGTTACCAGGAAAACATACGCGATACTGTAGTAGCTACCGCTAAAATAGAAGATATTTGGAAGGAAGCATCACGTTCAGAAGCTAATCAATACATAGCAGCTTATTTTATGGGCACAGACAATGGTGTTTTTAGACTCTACCCAGGCGAACGATTAGATGTTCATTATGACCACACCACTAGACCTTGGTAAGTGATGACATGGTAACTGTTAGATGGGAATTATGATTGACAGGATAACAGTTAGATGCGAATTATGACAAACACCACAAGAGCTTGGTAAGTGATGACAGGGTAACTGTTAAATGGGAATTATGACAAACACCACAAGAGCTTGGTAAGTGATGACAGGGTAACTGTTAAATGGGAATTATGACAAACACCACAAGACCTTGGTAAGTGATGACAGGGTAACGGTCAGATAAGAATTATGACAAACACCACTATACCTTGGTAAGTGATGACAGGGTAACAGATAAAAATTATGACAAACACCACTATACCTTGGTAAGTGGTGATATGTTAACTGTTAGATGAGAATTATGACCACACCACTAGAACTTGGTAAGTGATGCCATAGTAACTGTTAGATGGGAATTATGACCACACCACTAGACCTTGGTTGGTAAGTGATGACAGGGTAACAGTTAGATAAGAATTATGACCACACTACTAGATCTTGGGAAGTGATGACAGGGTAACAGTTAGATGGGAATTCTGATGAAATGGTAACAGTTAGATGGGATATATGACCACGTCACTGGACCTTGGTAAGTGGTGACATGGTAACAGTTAGATGAGAATTATGACAAACACCAAAAGACCTTGGTAAGTGATGACAGGGTAAATGTTAGATGGGAATTATGACCACACAATTTAAACACACTTAGCATGTCAAATGCTCTAGTTGTATAACAACACGACGGTATCACAACAATGTGTCTGTTGAACCTAATATGCATGTTGTTGATTACCTGGAAATATAGGTACAAAAGAGTCAAGGGCAACGTGGGAAAGAACGTTCTATCAGTGCCGTATAAAGATGCATTTGGCAATGGGTACATCATCACATTAAGTCGTACAGTCACAGTGAAGTGAGTAGAATAAAATTTGTTTTTATACCACGTAACACGTGAGTTTACCAACACACAAAATTGTTTCATTATACTTGGCATAGTAGACACATCCAATGTTAAATCATCACGTAGTTATTTCATTGTAGTTGGCATAGAAGACATTTCCAATGATGAATGATCACATAGTTATTACATAAACGTTGGCATAGAAGACGTGTCCAATGTTAAATCATCACATAGTTATTACATTAACGTTGGCATAGAAGACGTGTCCAATGTTAAATCATCACATAGTTATTACATTAACATTGGCATAGAAGACGTGACCAATGTTAAATCATTACATAGTTATTACATTAACGTTGGCATTGAAGACGTGTCCAATGTTAAATCATCACATAGTTATTACAATAACGTTGGCATTGAAGACGTGTCCAATGTTAAATCATCACATAGTTATTACATTAACGTTGTCATTGAAGACGTGTCCAATGTTAAATCATCACATAGTTATTACATTAACGTTGGCATTGAAGATGTGTCCAATGTTAAATCATCACATAGTTATTACATTAACGTTGACATAGATGACGTGTCCAAAGTTAAATCATTACATAGTTATTACATTAACGCTGGCATAGAAGACGTGACCAATGTTAAATTATTACATAGTTATTACATTAACGCTGGCATAGAAGACGTGACCAATGTTAAATCATCGCATAGTTATTACATTAACGTTGGCATTGAAGACGTGTCCAAAGTTAAATCATTACATAGTTATTACATTAACGCTGGCATAGAAGACGTGACCAATGTTAAATCATCACATAGATATTACATTAACGTTGGCATTGAAGACGTGTCCAATGTTAAATCATGATATAGTTATTTCATTAACGCTGGCATAGAAGACGTGACCAATGTTAAATCATCACATAGTTATTACATTAACGTTGGCATTGAAGACGTGTCCAAAGTTAAATCATCACATAGTTATTACATTAACGCTGGCATAGAAGACGTGACCAATGTTAAATCATTACATAGTTATTACATTAACGTTGGCATTGAAGACGTGTCCAATGTTAAATCATCACATAGTTATTACAATAACGTTGGCATTGAAGACGTGTCCAATGTTAAATCATCACATAGTTATTACATTAACGTTGTCATTGAAGACGTGTCCAATGTTAAATCATCACATAGTTATTACATTAACGTTGGCATTGAAGATGTGTCCAATGTTAAATCATCACATAGTTATTACATTAACGTTGACATAGATGACGTGTCCAAAGTTAAATCATTACATAGTTATTACATTAACGCTGGCATAGAAGACGTGACCAATGTTAAATTATTACATAGTTATTACATTAACGCTGGCATAGAAGACGTGACCAATGTTAAATCATCGCATAGTTATTACATTAACGTTGGCATTGAAGACGTGTCCAAAGTTAAATCATTACATAGTTATTACATTAACGCTGGCATAGAAGACGTGACCAATGTTAAATCATCACATAGATATTACATTAACGTTGGCATTGAAGACGTGTCCAATGTTAAATCATGATATAGTTATTTCATTAACGCTGGCATAGAAGACGTGACCAATGTTAAATCATCACATAGTTATTACATTAACGTTGGCATTGAAGACGTGTCCAAAGTTAAATCATCACATAGTTATTACATTAACGCTGGCATAGAAGACGTGACCAATGTTAAATCATCACATAGGTAATACATTAACGTTGGCATAGATGACGTGTCCAATGTTAAATCATCACATAGTTATTACATTAACGCTGGCATAGAAGACGTGACCAATGTTAAATCATCACATAGTTATTACATTAACGTTGGCATAGAAGACGTGACCAATGCTAAATCATCACATAGTTATTACATTAACGTTGGCATTGAAGACGTGTCCAATGTTAAATCGTCACATAGTTATTACATTAACGCTGGCATAGAAGACGTGACCAATGTTAAATCATTACATAGGTATTACATTTACGTTGGCATAGAATACGTGACCAATGTTAAATCATTACCTAGGTATTACATTAACGTTGGCATAGATGACGTGTCCAATGTTAAATCATCACATAGTTATTACATTAACGCTGGCATAGAAGACGTGACCAATGTTAAATCATCACATAGTTATTACATTAACGTTGGCATAGAAGACGTGACCAATGTTAAATCATCACATAGTTATTACATTAACGTTGGCATTGAAGACGTGTCCAATGTTAAATCATCACATAGTTATTACATTAACGCTGGCATAGAAGACGTGACCAATGTTAAATCATCACATAGTTATTACATTAACGTTGGCATTGAAGACGTGTCCAAAGTTAAATCATCACATAGTTATTACATTAACGCTGGCATAGAAGACGTGACCAATGTTAAATCATTACATAGGTATTACATTTACGTTGGCATAGATGACGTGTCCAATGTTAAATCATCACATAGTTATTACATTAACGCTGGCATAGAAGACGTGACCAATGTTAAATCATCACATAGTTATTACATTAACGTTGGCAGTGAAGACGTGTCCAATGTTAAATCATCACATAGTTATTACATTAACGCTGGCATAGAAGACGTGACCAATGTTAAATCATCACATAGGTATTACATTAACATTGGCATAGATGACGTGTCCAAAGTTAAATCATCGCAAAATTATTACATTAACGTTGGCATTGAAGACGTGTCCATTGTTAAATCATCACATAGTTATTACATTAACGTTGGCATTGAAGATGTGTCCAATGTTAAATCGTCACATAGTTATTACATTAACGCTGGCATAGAAGACGTGACCAATGTTAAATAATTACATAGGTATTACATTTACGTTGGCATAGAATACGTGACCAATGTTAAATCATTACCTAGGTATTACATTAACGTTGGCATAGATGACGTGTCCAATGTTAAATCATCACATAGTTATTACATTAACGCTGGCATAGAAGACGTGACCAATGTTAAATCATCACATAGTTATTACATTAACGTTGGCATAGAAGACGTGACCAATGTTAAATCATCACATAGTTATTACATTAACGTTGGCATTGAAGACGTGTCCAATGTTAAATCATCACATAGTTATTACATTAACGCTGGCATAGAAGACGTGACCAATGTTAAATCATCACATAGTTATTACATTAACGTTGGCATTGAAGACGTGTCCAAAGTTAAATCATCACATAGTTATTACATTAACGCTGGCATAGAAGACGTGACCAATGTTAAATCATTACATAGGTATTACATTTACGTTGGCATAGATGACGTGTCCAATGTTAAATCATCACATAGTTATTACATTAACGCTGGCATAGAAGACGTGACCAATGTTAAATCATCACATAGTTATTACATTAACGTTGGCAGTGAAGACGTGTCCAATGTTAAATCATCACATAGTTATTACATTAACGCTGGCATAGAAGACGTGACCAATGTTAAATCACCACATAGGTATTACATTAACATTGGCATAGATGACGTGTCCAAAGTTAAATCATCGCAAAATTATTACATTAACGTTGGCATTGAAGACGTGTCCATTGTTAAATCATCACATAGTTATTACATTAACGTTGGCATTGAAGATGTGTCCAATGTTAAATCATCACATAGTTATTACAATAACGTTGGCATTGAAGACGTGTCCAATGTTAAATCATCACATAGTTATTACATTAACGTTGGCATTGAAGACGTGTCCAATGTTAAATCATCACATAGTTATTACATTAACGTTGGCATTGAAGACGTGTCCAATGTTAAATCATCACATAGTTATTACATGAACGCTGGCATAGAAGACGTGACCAATGTTAAATCATTACATAGGTATTACATTTACGTTTGCATAGATGACGTGTCCAATGTTAAATCATCACATAGTTATTGCATTAACGCTGGCATAGAAGACGTGACCAATGTTAAATCATCACATAGTTATTACATTAACGTTGGCAGTGAAGACGTGTCCAATGTTAAATCATCACATAGGTATTACATTAACATTGGCATAGATGACGTGTCCAAAGTTAAATCATCGCATAGTTATTACATTAACGTTGGCATAGATGACGTGTCCAAAGTTAAATCATTACATAGTTATTACATTAACGCTGGCATAGAAGACGTGACCAATATTAAATCATCACATAGTTATTACATTAACATTGGCATAGATGACGTGTCCAAAGTTAAATCATTACATAGTTATTACATTAACGCTGGCATAGAAGACGTGTCCAAAGTTAAATCATCGCATAGTTATTACATTAACGTTGGCATAGATGACGTGTCCAAAGTTAAATCATCGCATAGTTATTACATTAACGTTGGCATAGAAGACGTGTCCAAAGTTAAATCCATTATATAGTTATTACATTAACATTGGCATAGATGACGTGTCCAAAGTTAAATCATCGCATAGTTATTACATTAACGTTGGCATAGATGACGTGTCCAAAGTTAAATCATCGCATAGTTATTACATTAACGTTGGCATAGATGACGTGTCCAAAGTTAAATCATCGCATAGTTATTACATTAACGTTGGCATAGATGACGTGTCCAATTTTAAATCATCACATAGTTATTACATTAACGTTGGCATAGAAGACGTAACCAATGTTAAATCATTACATAGTTATTACATTAACGCTGGCATAGAAGACGTGTCCAATGTTAAATCATCACATAGTTATTACATTAACGCTGGCATAGAAGACGTGTCCAATGTTAAATCATCACATAGTTATTACATTAACGTTGGCATAGAAGACGTGTCCAATGTTAAATCATCAAATAGTTATTACATTAACGTTGGCATTAAAGACGTGTCCAATGTTAAATCATCACATAGTTATTACATTAACGTTGGCATTGAAGACGTGTCCAATGTTAAATCATCACATAGTTATTACATTAACGTTGGCATAGATGACGTGTCCAATGTTAACTCTTCACATAGTTATTACATTAACGTTGGCATAGATGACGTGTCCAATGTTAAATCATCACATAGTTATTACATTAACGTTGGCATAGAAGACGTGTATAATGTTAAATCATCACATAGTTATTACATTAACGCTGGCATAGAAGACGTGTATAATGTTAAATCGTCACACAGTTATTACATTAGGCTGATAGTTGCTTTGACATTTTCTGAATTAAATTTGTATCCAAACTTTGTATTGTTGTTGTTTTCAAATTCAATATTTCAATGTGATTAATTAAAATGATTTAAATAATTTTCAGCAAAATACATATGTGTCTAATGATGTTTTGGTTACAAAACCAAATAATTACAGCAATGCTTGTAGTTGATCGAGTTTGTCAATAAATTCAGTATGTGTGTTTTACAGCTTAAATTCCGATCAGGAAACTGTCAATGAAGTAAGAGCTGTAATGGGAATCGATTTTACACTGGAGCATTTTTACAGTTTACTGGTTACAGGATACCCACTATGCATGGATGAAAAATACACGTAAGTGATCTTCACATTACTGTATCTCATCACTGACACTTGATATGCTTGATTTGACACCCAATGTTTCTAGTTTTTCTGTTATGCTTATATAGTAATGAATATTAATTTATTTGACACAAACGCTTTTTATATTTTTGTAGTTGTTTTGTGATGGATAGCAGTGGATACCTTGTGATACATAACGATTTCATTGAAGCAAATGGCGATATCAACATTGAACACTTGCATATCACAGAGATTGAACCAGACATCGCACAAGATTTGATAATACCTCAAGGGTTTCTTTCTAAATCAAAGTGTGTGAACCTTCAAACAATCAAACAACAAAACTATTACGTGGTGGGTTGTTTTTCTTTGTTGTTTTTCAGATGACATTTCAACACAATAAGCATTAAAGATTAAAATATTCTTTACAATAAGATTAAAATTACACTTTAATCTGATTTGACGTGATTAAGCCGGGATGTGATGCGTAATACAGAGCAATGTTGTCAGTGACAATTGTCTGAATTGTTGACATCTGTCAATCACTGTTACTATATTCTGACAAATGATTGACATCCAGGTCTGCTATAGTATAGATCAAGACTTTTCGAAAATGATTTTGAACAGTCCGTATCAACATCCCATTTCATGTTCTCAAAGTGCATTTCAAATGCGAAATTATATCAGTTTGATTAAAATTTGAAGGCAGTTTATTGTCTTGTCAGGTTTTCCATTTAACTAAGGGGTACTTTAGGCTCCAATGAACGTCATACAACCTCAAGCGATCAACACTGAAATTTAATCATTCTGTTCACAATTATATAATATATGGTCGCATGACGTTAGCAGGATACAAACCATGCGTGTCAGTGATTTATATTCTATTTCCATTTCATGGCGATATTTATCAAATTTGTCTTCGTCAAATAAAAAACGTTGGAGAATAGACATTTGAATAATGAATAATAAATTGATCGTTCATATACCATGTGACATCCAGCAACAAATCATGGCAGTTGTTTCTGTAGCTAATTAGCTTATCCAAATTGTGGTAAAATATTGATCAATATTATAATTGTTCTGGTTGCTAGGCTACCAGACAGAGTAATATTGATAATTTGGACGATGTCAACCCATGTAGGCGCTACCAAATGTTCAACATACCAAACACCAATGTATATCTTGGGATTATTGACAAATCAAAATGCTCGGACAATGACGAAACACCATGTGCGTGTGGGGTAAGTCATGTTGTATTGTAATATTGTTGTGTCTTGTGTGCTATCGACATTAGGTTGTAAATGTTATTACTATTAAGCTATTCGACCGAACCTGCCGATTTAACCGCTACCTGCCGATTTAACTTCTACTGCCGATTTAACCGCTACCTGCCGATTTAACTTCTACTGCCGATTCAACTGCTACCTGCCGATTTAACCGCTACGTGCCGATTTAACCGCTACCTGCCGATTTAACTGCTACCTGCCGATTTAACTGCTACCTGCCGATTTAATTGCTACCTGCCGATTTAACTTCTACTGCCGATTTAACTTCTACTGCCGATTTAATTGCTACCTGCCGATTTAACTTCTACTGCCGATTTAACTTCTACTGCCGATTTAACCGCTACCTGCCGATTTAACCGCTACCTGCCGATTTAACTGCTACCTGCCGATTTAACTGCCACCTGCCGATTTAATTGCTACCTGCCGATTTAACTTCTACTGCCGATTTATCTTCTACTGCCGATTTAACTTCTACTGCCGATTTAACTTCTACTGCCGATTTAACTTCTACTGCCGATTTAACTTCTATTGCCGATTTAACTGCTACCTGCCGATTTAACTGCTACCTGCCGATTTAACTTCTATCTGCCGATTTAACTGCTACCTGCTGATTTAACTTCTACTGCCGATTTAACTTCTACTGCCGATTTAACTGCTACCTGCCGATTTAACTTCTACTGCCGATTTAACTTCTATCTGCCGATTTAACTGCTACCTGCCGATTTAACTGCTACCTGCCGATTTAACTGCTACCTGCCGATTTAACTGCCACCTGCCGATTTAATTGCTACCTGCCGATTTAACTTCTACTGCCGATTTATCTTCTACTGCCGATTTAACTTCTACTGCCGATTTAACTTCTACTGCCGATTTAACTTCTATTGCCGATTTAACTGCTACCTGCCGATTTAACTGCTACCTGCCGATTTAACTTCTATCTGCCGATTTAACTGCTACCTGCTGATTTAACTTCTACTGCCGATTTAACTTCTACTGCCGATTTAACTGCTACCTGCCGATTTAACTTCTACTGCCGATTTAACTTCTATCTGCCGATTTAACTGCTACCTGCCGATTTAACTGCTACCTGCCGATTTAACTGCCACCTGCCGATTTAACTGCTACCTGCCGATTTAACCGCTACCTGCCGATTCAACTGCTACCTGCCGATTTAACTTCTACTGCCGATTTAACTTCTACTGCCGATTTAACTTCTACTGCCGATTTAACTTCTACTGCCGATTTAACCGCTACCTGCCGATTTAACTTCTACTGCCGATTTAACTTCTACTGCCGATTTAACTTCTACTGCCGATTTAACCGCTACCTGCCGATTTAACTGCTACCTGCCGATTTAACCGCTACGTGCCGATTTAACCGCTACCTGCCGATTTAACTGCTACCTGCCGATTTAACTGCCACCTGCCGATTTAATTGCTACCTGCCGATTTAACTTCTACTGCCGATTTAACTTCTACTGCCGATTTAATTGCTACCTGCCGATTTAACTTCTACTGCCGATTTAACTTCTACTGCCGATTTAACCGCTACCTGCCGATTTAACCGCTACCTGCCGATTTAACTGCTACCTGCCGATTTAACTGCCACCTGCCGATTTAATTGCTACCTGCCGATTTAACTTCTACTGCCGATTTATCTTCTACTGCCGATTTAACTTCTACTGCCGATTTAACTTCTACTGCCGATTTAACTTCTACTGCCGATTTAACTTCTATTGCCGATTTAACTGCTACCTGCCGATTTAACTGCTACCTGCCGATTTAACTTCTATCTGCCGATTTAACTGCTACCTGCTGATTTAACTTCTACTGCCGATTTAACTGCTACCTGCCGATTTAACTTCTACTGCCGATTTAACTTCTATCTGCCGATTTAACTGCTACCTGCCGATTTAACTGCTACCTGCCGATTTAACTGCCACCTGCCGATTTAATTGCTACCTGCCGATTTAACTTCTACTGCCGATTTATCTTCTACTGCCGATTTAACTTCTACTGCCGATTTAACTTCTACTGCCGATTTAACTTCTACTGCCGATTTAACTTATATTGCCGATTTAACTGCTACCTGCCGATTTAACTGCTACCTGCCGATTTAACTTCTATCTGCCGATTTAACTGCTACCTGCTGATTTAACTTCTACTGCCGATTTAACTTCTACTGCCGATTTAACTGCCACCTGCCGATTCAACTGCTACCTGCCGATTTAACCGCTACCTGCCGATTCAACTGCGACCTGCCGATTTAACCGCTACCTGCCGATTCAACTGCTACCTGCCGATTTAACTGCCACCTTCCGATTCAACTGCTACCTGCCGATTTAACCGCTACCTGCCGATTCAACTGCTACCTGCCGATTTAACCGCTACCTGCCGATTTAACCGCTACCTGCCGATTTAACCACTACCTGCCGATTTAACCGCTACCTGCCGATTCAACTGCTACCTGCCGATTTAACCGCTACCTGCCGATTTAACCGCTACCTGCCGATTTAACCGCTACCTGCCGATTTAACCGCTACCTGCCGATTTAACTGCCACCTGCCGATTTAACTGCTACCTGCCGATTTAACCGCTACCTGCCGATTTAACCGCTACCTGCCGAATTTCTGTTAGGATACGTGAAGACTGGCCCACAATATGTGTTATAACCATTAATAAATTGATTTGTTTAGTCACAGCCAATAAACTGGCCACAATGCATGTTATGTTCAAGGAACGTTATTGCTATATGCAAATAATAGAAAATATTAAGTTGCTTAGGGCGGGCATGCACATATAACACTCGAATCTTGGTTTTTACTGGTGAAAATTATTCACGATACGATATAATGGTCAATGAGTACCCTCTGTGAAATGACCTTGCCTTACTTAACTTTACCTAGACAGCGGAAGAATTGTTGATCTATCAAAAATTGCATGCAATTATCATAAATACATGACATATAGACTTCATTTTCACATGGAATAACAAAAAGTAAAATGTGGTAAAAAAATAAAATATTTTTTTCAGAGCAAATGTCAATTTGCGGAGAGCACTGAATGTGAATGTCCATGCGAGTCAGATGCTGATTATGATTACTGTGATGATGAATTTTACTACACAAGGTATGAAATGTTTGTTGTTTGTTTGTCGCCACCAGCGACCAGACCAGAACATCTATGATGTATGTACATCAAGTCTGCTGGATGGTCACAGACTGCCCATTTTTTCTTGTTGTTGTTGTTGTTGTTGTTGTTGTTGTTGTTGTTGTTGTTGTTGTTGTTGTTGATATTGTTGTTTTGTTGTACCATATCGGAGTTGAAATCGAATGATACATGTTAAATCTATTTATTTTTTCAGTGACAGCCTTCCAACTTGTACACCACGGATTCCTGACTTAAATGTTGAAACACAAACAGAAGATGACATATCTTGTTTACCACTATGTTTTCCTACAGATTGCAAAAACCGACACAACTCAACGTAAGTCTTATGGTTAATCTCCCCTTTACACACTGTCTAAAACATAATAACTACATTCAAATCTTTGAACTCCAAATTTCAACAATAATACAAGTGAGAGAATTAATACATATATACCATGTCACAAGTGAGAGAATTAATACAAATATACCATGCCACAAGTGAGAGAATTAATACATATATACCATGTCACAAATGAGAGAATTAATACATACATACCATGTGACAAGTGAAAGAATTAATACATATATACCATGTCACAAGTGAGAGAATTATTAGATATATACCATGTCACAAGTGAGAGAATTAATACATATATACCATGTCACAAATGAGAGAATTAATACATACATACCATGTGACAAGTGAAAGAATTAATACATATATACCATGTCACAAGTGAGAGAATTAATAGATATATACCATGTCACAAGTGAGAGAATTAATACATATATACCATGTCACAAATGAGAGAATTAATACATACATACCATGTGACAAGTGAAAGAATTAATACATATATACCATGTCACAAGTGAGAGAATTAATAGATATATACCATGTCACAAGTGAGAGAATTAATATATATATGCCATGTCACAAGTGAGAGAATTAATACATATATACCATGTCACAAGTGAGAGAATTAATACATACATACCATGTCACAAGTGAGAGAATTAATACATACATACCATGTCACAAGTGAGGGAATTAATACATATATACCATGTCCCAAGTGAGAGAATTAATACATACATACATACATACCATGTCACAAGTGAGAGAATTAATACATATATACCATGTCACAAGTGAGAGAATTAATAGATATATACCATGTCACAAGTGAGAGAATTAATACATATATACCATGTCACAAGTGAGAGAATTAATACATATATACCATGTCACAAGTGAGAGAATTAATACATACATACCATGTCACAAGTGAGAGAATTAATACATACATACCATGTCACAAGTGAGGGAATTAATACATATATACCATGTCCCAAGTGAGAGAATTAATACATACATACATACATACCATGTCACAAGTGAGAGAATTAATACATATATACCATGTCACAAGTGAGAGAATTAATACATATATACCATGTCACAAGTGAGAGAATTAATACATATATACCATGTCACAAGTGAGGGAATTAATACATACATACCATGTCACAAGTGAAAGAATTAATACATATATACCATGTCACAAGTGAGAGAATTAATAGATATATACCATGTCACAAGTGAGAGAATTAATACATATATACCATGTCACAAGTGAGAGAATTAATACATATATACCATGTCACAAGTGAGAGACTTAATACATACATACCATGTCACAAGTGAGAGAATTAATACATACATACCATGTCAAAAGTGAGGGAATTAATACATATATACCATGTCCCAAGTGAGAGAATTAATACATACATACATACATACCATGTCACAAGTGAGAGAATTAATACATATATACCATGTCACAAGTGAGAGAATTAATACATATATACCATGTCACAAGTGAGAGAATTAATACATATATACCATGTCACAAGTGAGGGAATTAATACATATATACCATGTCACAAGTGATAGAATTAATACATATATACCATGTCACAAGTGAGGGAATTAATACATATATACCATGTCACAAGTGATAGAATTAATACATATATACCATGTCACAAGTGAGAGAATTAATACATATATACCATGTCCCAAGTGAGAGAATTAATAGATATATACCATGTCACAAGTGAGAGAATTAATACATATATACCATGTCACAAATGAGAGAATTAATACATACATACCATGTGACAAGTGAAAGAATTAATACATATATACCATGTCACAAGTGAGAGAATTAATAGATATATACCATGTCACAAGTGAGAGAATTAATACATATATACCATGTCACAAATGAGAGAATTAATACATACATACCATGTGACAAGTGAAAGAATTAATACATATATACCATGTCACAAGTGAGAGAATTAATAGATATATACCATGTCACATACATATATACCATGTCACAAGTGAGAGAATTAATAGATATATACCATGTCACAAGTGAGAGAATTAATACATATATACCATGTCACAAGTGAGAGAATTAATACATATATACCATGTCACAAGTGAGAGACTTAATACATACATACCATGTCACAAGTGAGAGAATTAATACATACATACCATGTCAAAAGTGAGGGAATTAATACATATATACAATTAATACATATATACCATGTCACAAGTGAGAGAATTAATACATATATACCATGTCACAAGTGAGAGAATTAATACATACATACCATGTCACAAGTGAGAGAATTAATACATACATACCATGTCACAAGTGAGGGAATTAATACATATATACCATGTCCCAAGTGAGAGAATTAATACATACATACATACATACCATGTCACAAGTGAGAGAATTAATACATATATACCATGTCACAAGTGAGAGAATTAATACATATATACCATGTCACAAGTGAGAGAATTAATACATATATAATCTGTGTTAATGCTCAATTATGACATGCATTGACCAAGCTGACATCCCCCTTTCATATTTTGACACCTCCCATGCCACATTGTACTTCATGCAATATTTGCTCACATTTCGTCCTTCAGTCGGATTTACATTAATTAACACCAGACTGTTCATTCGCTTATCCGTGCTCGCATCCTTTTCAAGCATCAGTTCATTTTGCCGCATCGTACGATACACATCGTCTCAGCAGAATTCCTTGCTAAAGCATCTCAGCCATTCATTTTGTCACAAATACCAGTTTTTCTTCACAACATCCAGTTCCAACATGCCTCGAGGACGCGGAAGATCTAACACCAGCCGTGGCGGTCGCAAGTCTCAACGAAATCGTCGTACTCCAGCTCGCTTCCAAAATGTTGCGACCATAGACGTAACTGACTCACCTCCGCAAGAATCGTCAGCACACAATGGAGATCCCACTGTACTACAGTCCACGAACTTCCCCAGCGATGTCATCACAGTTAGCAGAAGCGAACTCGCAGATCTCGTTCGTAGCCTACAACAGCAAGGAAACTGTCAAACGCAGCCGAATAATATTTCGCAACCGCCGGCTGCTCCACAACTGTCGGCAAGCCTCGTGTCATCACGCGACCCAAGCCAAACAACGCCATCAAGTTCGACGCCAACTGACTCTCTCACAAATAACAGCCTTCCGATTACCTTGCCAATAGCTAGTCAACATAATGCGATCGTACACATTAATACCGCTCATCAAGACAATTCGATGTTTCAACAACTTCCAGCTACTACAAGCCAAGCATCGCTAGCTCACGCTAATCCTAGTCAACAAAGTTTTGCTACCGGGGGTCATTTCAACGCAACCAACATGGCCGCTCCCATACAACGTTTCGCCGGTGAGGGCATTCTCACTTCCGCTTCCGGTATCAACACTGCGACACAGGCGATGCCGATGATGAACAATGCCAGCATTGCAGTTCCTCCTATCATCCCACCTGCAGACTTGTTTTTACCATACGTCGACCAGCAAATACTCAATCAACTAGCAAACCGGGGTAAGTTTGTTGATTTGTCCGATTTACACCCTGACTCAAGAAAACCAAATGCCACCCAGATCTCAAACACCCGAGTGGCTTTGGACTCTGACGATCCCTCAGTCGCTGTTCTCTCAAAACATGCAAAAAAGAATGAAATTCGCGATTTAGCAAACTGGCTGGAATGTTGGTCAACATTTGCTGCCTATAGGGCACATTATTTCCCCATGAGGCTGTACATTTATTCAATTACCAGCGTCACATCGCCAGCCGAGCTCTTGAGTTCAAGCCAGAAGCATGGGTCACCTATGACAAAGAATTCCGTCTAGATTACTCACGTTACCCTGGCCTACGGAACTGGAGTTTGCCTAACAACCAACTTGACTACAAATTCTGTCAACAAAAACTCCATCTGCTCATTCCAACATGTCCTGACTGTCATCAGAAAGGTCATACCAAACAGGAATGCCAACGAAGCAGGAATCCTTATACATGGGTGAACGAATCTGCTGACAATTATAACAATACAGTGTGCCGTAATTTCAATCAAGATCGCTGCGAAACTCCATGCCGGTATAATCGTCTCCACATTTGTTCGTCTTGCCACTCTGCAGGCCACACTGCCACTAGCCACCGCGATACCGAGACGAAAAACCAGCTTTTTCGTGGCTACACACCACGACCCTTTCACGCCAATGATCATGCCAGCTCACGTGGTCGAAAATATGCACCCAAGCACACCTCTTAAGCTCGATTCCTTTGCGCAAGAACTGCACGATCACCCGGACAAATCATTCGTACATGTAGCAGCCATTTTATTTGACATTTCTCATGGGGCTAACCTTGGATTTCGCGGCAAGCACTACCCAAGATCTACACGCAACGCCAAGTCCGCTCGCATCAACCCCTCTATCATCACAGAATCAATCCAAAAAGAACTCAAATTTGGTCACACTATCGGACCATTTAAACGTCCTCCCCTCAAAAACTTTGTCTGTAATTCTCTTGGCCTACGGCCTAAGAAAAGTGGGGGTTTTCGCATTATCATGGATCTCTCCCAACCTACACTTGACAGCGTCAATGACAATATCTCAAAAGAAGATCATTCATTGGTCTACTCACGCATCGATGATGCTGTAGCCTTCATTCACAAGCATGGCCATGGCTCCTTACTCGCAAAAATCGATGTTAAACACGCATTTCGCTTATGCCCAGTTCGGAAGGAAGACTGGCACCTGCTCGGTTTTTTTGGGAAGGATGCTATTTCTTCGACCGTGTGCTGCCATTTGGGCTTCGCTCAGCACCATACCTCTTCAACCGCATTGCTGATGCCATTCACTGGATCGTTAGTCATCGCGCAAGGAATACGGATTTTCTACACTACCTAGACGATTTCCTGACAGTTGGACCGGCAAACACTAACGCCTGCCAGCACAATATGGATGTTATGCTGCAAAGTTGTCACCACTTGGGGGTACCCATTGCTACAGAAAAGGTTGAGGGTCCCTGCTCTGTCATCACCTTTCTAGGGGTGGAGCTTGACACTGTCAACATGGTTATTAGACTACCTAAGGACAAGCTTGCGGATCTACTTGTCAAGCTGCCAAGCTGGTTGACCCGCCATACATGCTCGAAACGTGAATTGCTCTCCCTCATTGGATGCCTCAGTTTCGCATGTAAGTGCATACCAGCCGGCCGCATCTTCCTGAGGCGCATGATTGATATCAGCATGACAGCCACCAGTCTTTCTCAAGTCATAACACTCACTGACGAATTCTGGCACGACGTTCAATGGTGGTGTGACTTCTTGCCATCTTGGAACGGCACAGCATCCCTCCTCAACCCAAACTGGATACCGTCCCCAGAATTCGAACTGTTTACAGACGCCTCAGCAACACTTGGCTACGGGGCATTCTACAAGGGTCATTGGTTCGCAAACACCTGGCCTACATTCATTACAAATGACCCTTTATACTCTATTGCCTGGAAGGAACTTCTACCAATTCTACTCTCTTCCTTAATTTGGGGCCACTTGTGGTATGGTCTTCGAATACGGTTTCACTGCGATAACATATCAGTTGTCCAAATATGGAAAAAAGGCTCCTCATCATGTCCACGGATGATGCAACTTGTCCGACTGCTGTTCTTCACTGCAGCATCTAATAACTTTCACGTCATGATCTCACATATCTCAGGGTTTAATAACGATATCGCTGACTCTCTCTCTCGCCAACAGATATTGCGGTTTCAACGACTGGCACCTCAGGCAGACAGGGTCCCAACCAAAACTCCGGACCTGTGCACCCTCTTAACGGCTCCGATGTGCGACGTAGTCCCGTCAACCTCACACAACAAGCCTGCCACTACATCAACCTGAGCATTGCACCAGGTACACGACGGACATATCATGCGGGACAAACTCGCTATCTTCTCTTCTGTCGCATGTATGGAATGAATCCTTATCCACTAACGCAACGCTCAACGATTCTGTTTATGACACATCTCGCAACATCGTCACTTACCTATGGCACGCTAAAAGTTTACCTCGCAGCTATCATCCGTGCACACATCGAAGCTGGCTTCACCTCATCAATACGCGACGACCTCCTGCTTCACTTCACTATGCAAGGCATTAAAAGACATCACGGCGTGCCAAATCGTGTAAAACTCCCAATCACCATTGCACTAATGCGAATGCTTAAGAACACCGTCGCAAACCATCCCACTATTTGTGACCATGACAAAGCTATGTTGTGGTCTGCCTTTACACTGGCGTTCTTCGGCTTCTTGAGAGTCAGCGAATTTGTCGCACCCACGTCAATGACCTTCAATCCACAACGCACTTTACTGACGGCAGACATCACGTGCAACACAGACCTCGTCATTGCGCTCAAGGCGTCTAAGACAGACCCATTCCGCCGGGGATGTAACATCATCATCGCACCCTCACAGTCATCGGTCTGCACCGTGCAGGCATACCAGGCGTACAAAGCACTACATAGTTCCGTCGCTCACCTACCCGCATTCCAGTTCGCCAACAGTAATTTCCTCACGCGGCAAGCTGTTAGCAACCACATTCGAGACCTTCTCACTCGCGCATCTGTACCAGATGTTAACCGTTACACTACTCACAGTTTCCGCAGTGGTGCAGCCACGACAGCTGCCGACGCAAATCTTCCGGACTGGTTGATCAAGGCACTGGGCAGGTGGCGCAGCGACGCCTACCAGACGTACATTCGCACACCCCCCAGCATCATCCGCTCAGTTCCGGGTCACTTGTCACTTGCTCTTCCTTAACTGTAATTTCGACATTTGTCTTGAGATTTCATTTCGTTTTCGTTACATGTATTTGCAGTGTATTTAGTTTAATGTTTCATCGGTCTAACCATGCTTTGTTTTATCCTATCGCGATAGACTTTGTAACACATCATCCTGCCTTTAAATTTGGGGGTTTCCACCACAGACCAAGCAGACTTTACACGGGTACCCACGCTGTCCATCCCCCTGGGGTTGTGAGTCTATCTGCAGGCTCCCGCCAGGGGGACGCCAGCCATGACGCCCGCCTGTACAGTCTCTGCTGGTGGAAGGTTGCAACCAGGTACCACGCGCTCGGCGTCATGATGCAATTCACAGGCGAGTCGCATCATGGAGCTGTTCGCTGCGACGCCTGCGTCTGCAATTCGCTCCCCCTTCCACTTTTGCCAAAACCTTGTGTCTTGTGTCATTTATTGAAGCATTAATAGTATGATTATGAATATAATTTATAATCTGTGTTAATGCTCAATTATGACATGCATTGACCAAGCTGACATCCCCCTTTCATATTTTGACACCTCCCATGCCACATTGTACTTCATGCAATATTTGCTCACATTTCGTCCTTCAGTCGGATTTACATTAATTAACACCAGACTGTTCATTCGCTTATCCGTGCTCGCATCCTTTTCAAGCATCAGTTCATTTTGCCGCATCGTACGATACACATCGTCTCAGCAGACCTCCCACCCACCCATTCATGCAAAGGTCTCTATATACCAATTTCTATACCATTACCGATCTCACTCAAGTGTAACTCATGTTTATCTGCTCATGAACAACCTTAGCAATAAACAGGAAAGGGGGTTTCCACCACAGACCAAGCAGACTTTACACGGGTACCCACGCTGTCCATCCCCCTGGGGTTGTGAGTCTATCTGCAGGCTCCCGCCAGGGGGACGCCAGCCATGACGCCCGCCTGTACAGTCTCTGCTGGTGGAAGGTTGCAACCAGGTACCACGCGCTCGGCGTCATGATGCAATTCACAGGCGAGTCGCATCATGGAGCTGTTCGCTGCGACGCCTGCGTCTGCAATTCGCTCCCCCTTCCACTTTTGCCAAAACCTTGTGTCTTGTGTCATTTATTGAAGCATTAATACATATATACCATGTCACAAGTGAGAGAATTAATACATATATACCATGTCACAAGTGAGAGAATTAATACATACATACCATGTCACAAGTGAGAGAATTAATACATACATACCATGTCACAAGTGAGGGAATTAATACATATATACCATGTCCCAAGTGAGAGAATTAATACATACATACATACATACCATGTCACAAGTGAGAGAATTAATACATATATACCATGTCACAAGTGAGAGAATTAATACATATATACCATGTCACAAGTGAGAGAATTAATACATATATACCATGTCACAAGTGAGGGAATTAATACATACATACCATGTCACAAGTGAAAGAATTAATACATATATACCATGTCACAAGTGAGAGAATTAATAGATATATACCATGTCACAAGTGAGAGAATTAATACATATATACCATGTCACAAGTGAGAGAATTAATACATATATACCATGTCACAAGTGAGAGACTTAATACATACATACCATGTCACAAGTGAGAGAATTAATACATACATACCATGTCAAAAGTGAGGGAATTAATACATATATACCATGTCCCAAGTGAGAGAATTAATACATACATACATACATACCATGTCACAAGTGAGAGAATTAATACATATATACCATGTCACAAGTGAGAGAATTAATACATATATACCATGTCACAAGTGAGAGAATTAATACATATATACCATGTCACAAGTGAGGGAATTAATACATATATACCATGTCACAAGTGATAGAATTAATACATATATACCATGTCACAAGTGAGGGAATTAATACATATATACCATGTCACAAGTGATAGAATTAATACATATATACCATGTCACAAGTGAGAGAATTAATACATATATACCATGTCCCAAGTGAGAGAATTAATAGATATATACCATGTCACAAGTGAGAGAATTAATACATATATACCATGTCACAAATGAGAGAATTAATACATACATACCATGTGACAAGTGAAAGAATTAATACATATATACCATGTCACAAGTGAGAGAATTAATAGATATATACCATGTCACAAGTGAGAGAATTAATACATATATACCATGTCACAAATGAGAGAATTAATACATACATACCATGTGACAAGTGAAAGAATTAATACATATATACCATGTCACAAGTGAGAGAATTAATAGATATATACCATGTCACAAGTGAGAGAATTAATACATATATGCCATGTCACAAGTGAGAGAATTAATACATATATACCATGTCACAAGTGAGAGAATTAATACATACATACCATGTCACAAGTGAGAGAATTAATACATACATACCATGTCACAAGTGAGGGAATTAATACATATATACCATGTCCCAAGTGAGAGAATTAATACATACATACATACATACCATGTCACAAGTGAGAGAATTAATACATATATACCATGTCACAAGTGAGAGAATTAATAGATATATACCATGTCACAAGTGAGAGAATTAATACATACATACATACATACCATGTCACAAGTGAGAGAATTAATACATATATACCATGTCACAAGTGAGAGAATTAATACATATATACCATGTCACAAGTGAGAGAATTAATACATATATACCATGTCACAAGTGAGGGAATTAATACATACATACATACCATGTCACAAGTGAAAGAATTAATACATATATACCATGTCACAAGTGAGAGAATTAATAGATATATACCATGTCACAAGTGAGAGAATTAATACATATATACCATGTCACAAGTGAGAGAATTAATACATATATACCATGTCACAAGTGAGAGACTTAATACATACATACCATGTCACAAGTGAGAGAATTAATACATACATACCATGTCACAAGTGAGGGAATTAATACATATATACCATGTCCCAAGTGAGAGAATTAATACATACATACATACATACATACATACCATGTCACAAGTGAGAGAATTAATGCATATATACCATGTCACAAGTGAGAGAATTAATACATATATACCATGTCACAAGTGAGAGAATTAATACATATATACCATGTCACAAGTGAGGGAATTAATACATATATACCATGTCACAAGTGATAGAATTAATACATATATACCATGTCACAAGTGAGGGAATTAATACATATATACCATGTCACAAGTGATAGAATTAATACATATATACCATGTCACAAGTGAGGGAATTAATACATATATACCATGTCACAAGTGAGGGAATTAATACATATATACCATGTCACAAGTGATAGAATTAATACATATATACCATGTCACAAGTGAGAGAATTAATACATATATACCATGTCCCAAGTGAGGGAATTAATACATATATACCATGTCACAAGTGAGAGAATTAATACATATATACCATGTCACAAGTGAGAGAATTAATACATATATACCATGTCACAAGTGAGGGAATTAATACATACATACCATGTCACAAGTGAGAGAATTAATACATATATACCATGTCACAAGTGAGAGAATTAATACATATATACCATGTCACAAGTGAGGGAATTAATACATATATACCATGTCACAAGTGAGAGAATTAATACATATATACCATGTCCCAAGTGAGAGAATTAATACATATATACCATGTCACAAGTGAGGGAATTAATACATACATACCATGTCACAAGTGAGAGAATTAATACATATATACCATGTCACAAGTGAGAGAATTAATACATATATACCATGTCACAAGTGAGGGAATTAATACATATATACCATGTCACAAGTGAGAGAATTAATACATATATACCATGTCACAAGTGAGAGAATTAATACATATACACCATGTCACAAGTGAGGGAATTAATACATATATACCATGTCACAAGTGAGAGACTTAATACATATATACCATGTCACAAGTGAGGGAATTAATAGATTTATACCATGTCACAAGTGAGAGAATTAATACATATATACCATGTCACAAGTGAGAGAATTAATACATATATACCATGTCACAAGTGAGGGAATTAATACATATATACCATGTCACAAGTGATAGAATTAATACATACATACATACCATGTCACAAGTGAGAGAATGAATACATATATACCATGTCACAAGTGAGGGAATTAATACATATATACCATGTCACAAGTGAGGGAATTAATACATATATACCATGTCACAAGTGAGAGAATTAATACATATATACCATGTCACAAGTGAGGGAATTAATACATATATACCATGTCACAACTGAGGGAATTAATACATATATACCATGTCACAAGTGAGGGAATTAATACATATATACCATGTCACAAGTGAGAGAATTAATACATATATACCATGTCACAAGTGAGGGAATTAATACATATATACCATGTCACAAGTGAGGGAATTAATACATATATACCATGTCACAAGTGAGAGAATTAATACATATATACCATGTCACAAGTGAGAGAATTAATACATATATACCATGTCACAAGTGAGAGAATTAATACATATATACCATGTCACAAGTGAGAGAATTAATACATATATACCATGTCACAAGTGAGAGAATTAATACATATATACCATGTCACAAGTGAGAGAATTAATACATACATACCATGTCACAAGTGAGGGAATTAATACATATATACCATGTCACAAGTGAGAGAATTAATACATACATACCATGTCACAAGTGAGAGAATCAAAACATGTATACCATGTCACATATCAAGCTGTTTGACAATTTATTTGCATAATCACATCAAAAAAAACTTCAAAATAATTCAAACGACCTGGGCTCCGCTATTTCCAAGAAAGATTACATATTCCCTGACCAATTTACTAAATAGTCTCGGAAACATTTACGTCATGTTTGAATATTTCGATTTGTTTTCATCAAACGGCGTTTTGAATGATGCATGTGATGGGAATCACGTGACTGAACACAAGTTATCCCTTATACTTTTGCTGGCATTTTAGGGGGGTGTTTCACGGACTACTTTGTTACTCCTGAATATGACTACAATTTGAAGCATGGATACCAAATTTATGATGGGTGTACAACATATTATCATCCACATGCTACATGACTACCGTATACTTGTAATGTATGCATCATTTGTTTTAGATATTGCAATGCGGCTGTTAACTGTCAATGGTTTGAAAATTCATTCTGTGAGGAAAGTGCATACCCTGATTTAGACGAATGTGGTTGTAAGTATTGTATAGTATGCATATTCATTGTTTATGAATTTGTCACAGAAAGCCTTGAACTATGACCCAACAATTCATCAGTCTTTAATGTTTCTAAGTTTGTTTATATGGAATTTAAACACGCGCTGCGCGGCGACTTCCACCCTTTAAAGGGCGGTGGTCGTCGCGCCGTGCCGCGCACGTGCAACATTTGTGTTGATAAATATTGATTGTCCCACAAACCAATGCGTTCTTTCAATATCTTCGATACCTTTCAATCACCTAAAAAGTACCCAATTAAAGCTTGGTAACGTCTCAGTTTGTTCTCGCTGGTCTGCGCAACAGTCGCAATCTTTGTTTATATGAGCCCATATCCCGCGCATGCGTGGCGGGACGACCACCGCCCTTTAAACTAATTGCTAAGTATCCATTTGTGTGAGTCACACACGCATATGCGTAGTTACGATTTTACTTTATTGAGATGTATGCAGCCTATGATTCAAGTCATGTATTATTGAGATGTATGCAGCCTATGATTCAAGTCATGTATTATTGAGATGTATGCAGCCTATGATTCAAGTCATGTATTATTGAGATGTATGCAGCCTATGATTCAAGTCATGTATTATTTGTTATAGCTGACTCGTCTGCAGGTGTAATCGCAGGAGTAGTCGTCAGTGTCATTATTGTACTTATTGTCGCTGCTGTCATTGTTGTCTTCATGTTGGTAAAATATCGACGGGAAAACTCTGATCTCACAGCACCGAACACTGCAGATGTGCAGCCATCAGCACCTCCTAAACGTGATCATCAGCCTCCACCGGAAATCAGGTTGTCTTACGTCAACCCATATCACTTAGACCGAAGCCAGAATCCTAGGTTGGATGGAAGTCATACTAATACAGGGGTGTATTCCGAAATATCCGAAAGACCTCAGTCAGCAACTCCTTCATACATTGAGCCTGTTGATGTTTGATTTAATACATTCTAATTAATGATTGATTTAATTTATGTGACATTTGTTTTGTATGCTTTGACTTTATTTTTGTTTTTTGTTTGAATTTACAAACAATAGTATAATTGCGAACCTAGTTTAATTCAATAGTTTGTGCTTTTACCGATATATTCATGGTTAATTTATTATAATTGAGATATGAATATTCATACTTTGCTGCTGTATATGATTACATGATGTGTCTGCATCATCCTTCATTACTTATCAAAATTAAATATTCCATTTGATTCCGCACTATACACTATTTATACAATTTTTACCCAAATTAACATTTGGTTGATTCATTTCATATTTACAAAAAATGCTATTATATCACATGAATGTAATTGTACAAATACTTGAACTTGGCCTGGCAGTACTCATGTGGTCTACAAATTAGGGGTGTTCTGTCAAATGTATGGTTGTATTGCCGGTCATTACACAATGCGTGAATCAGTATAATTGTTATTCATTTGTTCTCATAATGCATAATGATCTACCAATGAATATTATCCCAAGAACCAATAATGTGCTGCAGCATAGTCCAGATAGCTCAGTCTGTCAGGTCAACCATTGTATGAGCTACGAGGTCAAACGCACAGATCCATATTATAAGATATGAGTGTCTGAGCACACTTGCTTCTATGCTATCGATAAAGAGCCATTGCTCGAAACGTCTAGCTATTTTTAATAGTTATTTAGAACTACGATTACCAAATATTATCTTCAATATATCACACTTAAACTCATATCACTCGATGCATACAACCATCTAATGACATAAGGACGAAGTCTTATAAAGTCTTTGAACTATTGATGAGAACAAAGATTTGACGCGAGGAAACAAGTCAGACTCGAAAACAGAATATCTAGTCTATATAAAGTTCTTCTGATTGGTCAAGTACTACTGAGTGGGTTTTAATAACAGGTATAACACATATTTTTAGACTCCTCTTCTATAGCCTCAGAACACAGTATGTGAATAATACAACATATACAACCAAACACTTTATTGCAATTAGTAAAAAATAAAGTTCTAATTCGTATCTTAATACCAGGGGATATTGCTTTGCATTTTTGGATACCTAACTTTGAAAATATGGTTCAAATTTGACCACTGAGCATATATTAGTGCACGTGAAAAACTACACGTACTAGAGTGTATATATTGTAAACAATAACAATGTGAACTTTTGAACCATTTGATAAGTTTTACGCTAAAGGGACAATTTATGCGCATCACAGTGAATGTTGCGACTAGTGATACAATTAAGTGTATGCTTACATGCATGCATGTGTGTGTGGGTTTATACGTTGTGTATGCAAGCATAACTCGGGATAGGAAGGGAAAAGAAGGAATCATTTTACAGATTCAAAAGATTATGTTATCAACAATAATTTATGTGGAAAGGAAAATAGCTAGAAACTTAAACTTGGAACACAGGTTTCTCATTCAACCGGAAAGACGCAACAAATTCCAGGAACAAAAGATCAAGGTCACAGTGTGTGTTTATGTGTAATTATACATAGAAATGTAACTACATGGAATAAATAGCTATTGTAATAAATTGGCTCACATATTAAATGTTATAGTTAAGTTCACAGTATGAGTGTGTGTATAACTACAGGGGGAAATAGTCTATAGCCTTAAGACTTTTTACAGATGTGTTCCATGTGCAACTCAAAACAACTAGCTGCATTCACAGATCAAAAGTCGTGGTCACATTGTGCGTTTATGTTTGTTCAGTATTGGGATACAAGGGGAGAGCTAGCTATATATATCTTTAGTACAAAGGACAAATTGCCTATTTTTGTTCAATTTTTTTCCTCCGCACACATGTTCCTTTTGTGATCCCATACTTACATTTTAAGGTAAAGGTAATTAGTAATTGTATACATGTGTTTAAGGCTAATTTGTGACATCTCCTCTGATTTGCGAATGCTGTCTAGTTGAATTTTTTGAGGCAATGCTTCAGCATACGATTTTGTTTGTAAACACGAGAAAACGCGAGCGAATAATAGACCTGTGAAATGTGGAATCTTAGATCACCCCTACCGTATATGGACGCACTTAATGACCTGATATGTAAATCACGATTTTCATTCGTCAATCGCATGACTGCATTATATGTGGTGCGTAAGTTGGTAAGCTCATTGTGTAAAATTTGAATATCTAATTGCACCCAATGAACTCTAATAGGAGGGGGAGACTACTCGGTTTCGAATACCAACCTTATACAATACAACCTGTACCTTCCAATAAATTTGTCAACTAAAATAATTGCGATAAACTAGTAACCAAGTACTCTCAAGCACATGGTTGTGGTTTATGTAAACGACTCGTTGGAATGCGTGGTACTGTGTAATTATAAAAAACAGTGGTTACCATATATACGAGTAATTTGACCTGGAATTTAAATTTACTGAAAACAGTAATTTTATTTTCTTTCTCGTTGTTTTTCGGCAAGTCACATGACACTCATTCTCGATAATAAAAGACGTTCTAGCCGTCACTGAGCTACCCTGGAAACAACGATGGACTACCTATAATAAACAGCAAATAACACAACGAATAACCCCATTGAGTCATGAACTATGGCTGAATTCCGTACGCAAATGAAGGGAAAACATATAGAAAAAAAGTACCTTTGTAGATGCTAAACAAAAGTCTCATTGTACAGAGTTGTATCGCTGACAGTGCATGAGACGACCCTGGCGACCGACCTCAATGCAATAGGTGAATATTTGCTGCAAGGTGGTGCTTTCAAAGCATCGTATAAGTGTTTACTGAGTATCGGCCCAATTTAAACACAAGGAGTACACGGTATTCATATCACCTATGTGAAATATGTCAAATAGGTGTGGGGTGCTAACCTCTGCAATTACAAAGCGAATAAAACGCAATGTTAAAGAGCTTTTACGCAGTAAACATTGCAGGTCGAAACTCACGCAGTGTATAAGCGAAGGCGTAACTCAGTCGTATATATTTGGGTTTATACCACCACAACCAGCGATATCAAACTGAGGTTAGTTAACATATCTCATTGAATGTTGTGTGTCATACAGACTCGGTATAATGACAACCCACTGTTTTAATTTGACTTCTGTTGGTTCTAATCCAAGATTTCGAGTACACGGATATTGACACTGGTCTGTGTCTTATATGCAAGTATATGTAACCTACAAGTGTCCGTTTATATCACACTTTATTCGAATAAATACACGATGTCAAAAATATGTGGTCGTTTGCCATGGTTACGGTATACTGGTATATTATATTGATTATAAAAACCTCACTAAGTTTTGAGCTGGATTTTTTAATGATTTCTCTTTTCTATCAAGTATGTGTGTATTTCTAATCGTCGCCCTCTAAACTTTATCAGGATTTCTTTATTAGATTTGGATGTGGTCCTGACTGGGTTATGATGGAAGATACTAAAAAACCACTCTCCCTCCCCTCCCCTCTTTGGGGGGGGGCTGTTAATATTTTTGGATTTAACTGCATTATTCATTTCGTTTTCAGGTTGACGCCATTTCCCTACCATGGCGGCTCAGTCCGTAGACGATTTATGGGGATACCTGCATGGATATCTCCACGCACAGGCCCTCATGACCGGTTGTAAACTTCGCATATTTGACGAGCTGAAAAACGAACCGAAAACAGCCAGTGATATTTGTATCATCCTAGGGGCCGAGTTAGACGCAGTGGAGAGACTGTTAAACGCTTTAGTATCTTTGGGGGCGTTATCGAGAGTTTCGCCTGGCGACTTTGGCAGCAACGACGATAAGTTTATCAACTCCGATCTCTCAAGCAGGTACTTAACTACAGAGAGCCCCATGACACTGCGACCCTGCATACTGGTCGCTGATAAATATTTGTATGGTCTTGCAGGCAATTTGTCATTCGGTGTACGAGATGGAAATCCACAAGCAGAACGTGCGTTTGGAATTAGCAGTCGGAAGTTTTACAAAGATAGCGCCAAAAGCGATGATGAAAAGCTGCTTTTGTTGGCATCTATGCATTCTAAAGCTACCGTCTTCTACCGCGACGCGGCAACAAAATCGTTTGATCTGTCTCAATACAAGCACGCGTGTAACATCGGGGGAGGTACTGGCGCTGTTGCATTCGCTCTGGCTGCCGTCTACCAGCATATGAAAGTTACCGTACTTGATGTACCAAGCGTGGTGGAAGTTGCCAGTAAATTCACACCTGCAGACCCTTACTCCCATAACGTAACCTTTAAAGGGGGTAATATCTTCAAAGGCTCTTTTCCCGATGTCGACCTCTTTGTTTTGACGGATATCGTTCACAAATGGCCCGAGCAACGAATCAAACAACTTTTGTGTCGTCTGTTTGATAGCTTGTCAGCCGGTGGCGCTGTTCTAATTCTGGACTGCTTTCATGAAGACGACAAACGAGGGCCACTAGCAGCGTCAATGATGGGCTTGTTGATGTTGCTGACTTCCACCGAACGTTGTTTTCAGCGATCGTTTGCTGATATGTGCGACCTTCTGCGCAAGATCGGATTTGTTGAAGTTAAAGTAAAAAAGAATGGCGATATTGTACAATCTATGATTGCTACGAAACCGCCGATAGACAATGATGAACTAGATGTGCATTTATAATATGACGATGATATTTTATTCACGCTTACATGATTGTGATGGCCCATACGTCGTACGATATACCCGGGTTTCACTCACTGTAAACATGTCTTTGACTGGACGGTATCGAAGTAATTGTGTTGTCATTCTTTCCAGACTATATGTAACGTTTTCTGTTATGGTACCAATCAAATTTCTAATTAATATATTATGCAATATACTACAGAATAAACATCCATATTTCTTGAGTACAGAATATTATCATTCGTATAATATGATGATGATCTCTTCATAAAATTAATCAAATATGGTATAACAGGAAACATGTATGAAACTATGAAAAACATGTACAATAAAGTAAAATATAAAGTTAAATGTAAACAAGGTTTAACAAAACAATTTCAGTCCAATATTGGTGTTAAACAGGGATGTAATCTTAGTCCAACTCCCTTCTATCTTATTTTAAATGACCTGCCAAGTATTTTCAATACTGGTACCTGTGATTCTCCTTATTTTGAAAACTCACATGTCAGCTGTCTACTTCATGATGATGATATTGTGATACTTTCTAAAACTAAACAGGGGTTACAAACATGTCTTGATAGTTTGGCAATGTATGCTAAAAAATGGAAGCTTTCTGTCAACACTGACAAAACAAAAATCATAATTTTCAATAAATCAAACAGACGTCTAAATAATGATACATATTTTCTTGGAGGTAACGACTTGATACAGTTAAATCTTTTAACTATCTGGCATTAGTCATTAGTGCCAATGGTAGGTTTAAGGATGGCATAAAAAACCTTAAACATAAAGCTCAAAAAGCTCTGTTTTCAATGAAAGCAAAGCTTGGCTCAATTCAAAACATAAGTATATAAGTATCAATTCCCCTTTTTGACAAACCTATCAGACCCATCCTCGCTTATGGTTGTGATGTTTGGGGTGACGAGTTCTCCACTAAATCACGTTCAATTATATTATTGTCGGTATCTACTAAAGGTGTCACAACGTACACCGATTATGTATAGCGAGTTAGGCAGATACTCCCTAGACGTATTTATAAAAAACAAAATTACAGTCGGGCCATGAATTCTAATATTGTGTTACTCAAGGAAGTTTTTGTGGTTAACCGAAACGGTTAAAAGTAACTGGTATTTAGAAGTAACATCGTTATTGAAAAATATTCAACAATATCATTCAGTTAACAACTGTGATAAATTAACCTCGGCACAAATGAAACAAATTTATTTGGGCATCCAAAATTTATTCCTAACAAAATGGAATGGTGAGGTTTATAACATAATGATAACCGCACCAAAGCAAATGAAAAACAAACTGAGAACATATCAGCTAATCAAATCAGATTTAAACCTTGAGCCATATTCAAGCTATAAAACTTTGAACTGCGTAGTATACTTACTAAATTTCGTCTTAGTGACCATAGTCTCAAAATTGAAATGGGTCGTCATAAAAAAATCTCCTTAAAGAAGGACGGCAAGGGGGGGTGTTGCTGGTACAGGTTACCGGAAATAAAGACGGTATTTTATGTTTTTACAAGAAATAAAATGAAAGTTTCATTTACAATAAAAAAAAGAAAGGTTTTTACACTTAAACAGATAAAGCAAATTTCTAATTACATATTTTTATAATATTTTTGATAATTTGTGTTTAAGAATCAAAATTGCAAATTGCGTACGAATTACATTTAATTTGGAAAATGCTATATACGCTTACAAAAATAATATCTTTGTACAAATTACGGACGAATAAAATAGCTGATTACATTTTACGCCTTGCCCATGTCTACGAAATTACGTTTTTTATTTATTTAAATTACATTATTACGGAAATAAAAACAATTGATTACAGTTCACGAAAATACCCCTTGCCAACCCTCCTTAAACAACAGGCTTTGTGTCATGTATAACACAGGTCTAATTGAAGATGAAATGCACTTTCTGATGGAATGCAACAAATATAATGAGTTGCGTACCAATCTTTTCAATAAATCTAAGGATATGATCCCAGCATTTAAAAAATATCCTGCAGAGAAAAAAATTATGGAATTGTTACAGAATGAAGACATTATTATATCAGTAGCACAGTTCATAAGTAAAAGCTTTGAAGTAAGGAAGCAGAAATAATTAATGATAGTAAGTTTAAATCACCATGTACAAATGTGATACATCACCCGAAACGCCCTACTTGCAACTGAGCTAACATAAAAATTGGCCTCAAAATTGTTCCATCCTACAAAAACGATTTTATTTTTTTAATCAAGTCAAAAACAATCATGGAGTATTTGTAGTTCGTTTTTTTTTCTATCTAATCAAAAATAACAGAAAATGATGAAACAAACATCCAAGACGAGAAAATGGTTTGGCCCGAGTGAAAATATTTGCGTCAAATGAGGTCAATTTCAGGGCATGGACCTAGAACCAACTGCTATGCCATACTACTGTCCGATTATTAATTTGAATGTAGTCTGACGACATGATCAATGTTTATCAATTAAGTTTCAGTTGGGAGGTGGCGGGGTTGGGGAAAAAACTAAAGGAATTAAGTTTTTTATCCGACATTGAACTTTTGATGTTGTCCCTTATTATATTATATATATCGACTTAATGTGACTTGAATCATTGTATTAGTATATACTCGGTGCATAATGCTATATCGCATATTAATATTAGGCGTGACTTGGTGTCCGCAGATTAGTTTCCTAGGTGCGTCACTGTAGAGTTAGCTGGATAGGTTTATTCCACCATGTTATCGGGTTCGAACTGTCGGAATTCCACAGGTTTGGAAGACGTAAACATGACACTGTCTGGGTTTGAAAGTACATTCTGGGAATCGCTTAGTTGATATTTCAGCTCCTCAACAATATAATGTAATAATATACAAATAATATAATGTAATAATATACAAATAATATAATGTAATAATATACAAATAATATAATGTAATAATATACAAATAATATACAAATAATATAATGTAATAATATACAAATAATATAATGTAATAATATACAAATAATATACAAATAATATAATGTAATAATATACAAATAATATAATGTAATAATATACAAATAATATAATGTAATAATATACAAATAATATACAAATAATATAATGTAATAATATACAAATAATATAATGTAATAATATACAAATAATATAATGTAATACTGGTTATTCTATTCATAGAATAGTGCACCATTTGTCACTATAATAATATACAAATAATATAATGTAATAATATACAAATAATATAATGTAATACTGGTTATTCTATTCATAGAATAGTGCACCATTTGTCACTATAATAATATACAAATAATATAATGTAATACTGGTTATTCTATTCATAGAATAGTGCACCATTTGTCACTATAATAATATACAAATAATATAATGTAATACTGGTTATTCTATTCATAGAATAGTGCACCATTTGTCACTATAATAATATACAAATAATATAATGTAATACTGGTTATTCTATTCATAGAATAGTGCACCATTTGTCACTATAATAATATACAAATAATATAATGTAATACTGGTTATTCTATTCATAGAATAGTGCACCATTTGTCACTATAATAAAAAATACATGAATACTATCCAAATATTATTATTTTCGAATTAGTCAATATAAAATGTGTTGTAACTCTTATTATGAATATTAATTAATATTTGCTACACCAGATAATATCTTATAAAATGTATCCCCAAAGAAAGTATATATCATACAAACATAGCTTATAAGTCTTAATATATATACATAATAAGTATTTTGGTTTCAAAATTGCATCATTCCAAAAACTATGTGCAAAACAATTATGTTGACAAGGCTGTATATTCAGCTTTTCATTGATGCAAAATACATTATTATATCATTGTACATTTACGGGATATATGGTCACTATATCATTGTACATTTACGGGATATATGGTCACTATATCATTGTACATTTACGGTATATATGGTCACTATATCATTGTACATTTACGGGATATATGGTCATTATATCATTGTACATTTACGGGATATATGGTCACTATATCATTGTACATTTACGGCATATATGGTCACTATATCATTGTACATTTACGGGATATATGGTCACTATATCATTGTACATTTACGGGATATATGGTCACTATATTATTGTACATTTACGGGATATATGGTCACTTTATCATTGTACATTTACGAGATATATGGTCATTATATCATTGTACATTTACGGCATATATGGTCACTATATCATTGTACATTTACGGTATATATGGTCACTGTATCATTGTACATTTACGAGATATATGGCCATTATATCATTGTACATTTACGGGATATATGGTCACTGTATCATTGTACATTTACGGTATATATGGTCATTATATCATAGTACATTTACGGGATATATGGTCATTATATCATTGTACATTTACGAGATATATGGTCATTATATCATTGTACATTTACGGGATATATGGTCACTATATCATTGTACATTTACGGGATATATGGTCACTATATCATTGTACATTTACGGTATATATGGTCATTATATCATTGTACATTTACGGGATATATGGTAATTATATCATAGTACATTTACGGGATATATGGTCACTATATCATTGTACATTTACGGGATATATGGTCATTATATCATTGTACATTTACGGGATATATGGTCACTATATCATTGTACATTTACGGGATATATGGTCACTATATTATTGTACATTTACGGGATATATGGTCACTTTATCATTGTACATTTACGAGATATATGGTCATTATATCATTGTACATTTACGGCATATATGGTCACTATATCATTGTACATTTACGGTATATATGGTCACTGTATCATTGTACATTTACGGGATATATGGTAATTATATCATAGTACATTTACGGGATATATGGTCACTATATCATTGTACATTTACGGGATATATGGTCATTATATCATTGTACATTTACGGGATATATGGTCACTATATCATTGTACATTTACGGGATATATGGTCACTATATTATTGTACATTTACGGGATATATGGTCACTTTATCATTGTACATTTACGAGATATATGGTCATTATATCATTGTACATTTACGGCATATATGGTCACTATATCATTGTACATTTACGGTATATATGGTCACTGTATCATTGTACATTTACGAGATATATGGCCATTATATCATTGTACATTCACGGGATATATGGTCACTGTATCATTGTACATTTACGGTATATATGGTCACTATATCATTGTACATTTACGGGATATATGGTCATTATATCATTGTACATTTGCGGGATATATGGTCATTATATCATTGTACATTTACGAGATATATGGACACTATATCATTGTACATTTACGGGATATATGGTCACTATATCATTGTACATTTACGGGATATATGGTCACTATATCATTGTACATTTGCGGGATATATGGTCACTATATCATTGTACATTTACGGGATATATGGTCACTATATCATTGTACATGTACGAGATATATGGTCACTATATCAGTGTACATTTACGGGAATTATGATCAGGCTAATTTACCAACCTAGTATCTGTTTATACGACTGGTTTGGAATACTTTATGGAATATAATTTAAATATTCATAGCTTCACACCAACACCCAGATGGTAAACAACCACTTTGTATTTTTGTTTGCGAAATTCTCTCTTATACCAACTCATTGTCATGTTGCATTAACTGATAGTAGAGAACCAGACAACCTCCTCTACTTCATACATCAATGTAAAGCTGAGTTACCTGATACCCTGGGGGGTGGTTATTGGTTGGGGTCACGATGACACTCACAGGTTTGTCAAGGTAAGCAGTGGAAGAATGTGACCGAGGTACAACAATGCTTGAAGGGCAAGGACTATGTACTTTCTAGGCGACTCAACCACCCATTAAAACCATTCTTGTCAACGATAGCAACGGGCGTCGGAAAGTGTCCAGCATTCCCGGCTTGTATAATGCAACTGAAACAGCATATTCGATGCAAGTAACAGATTTGATAAACAATATCAACTTTACTTTTCGTCACCATGCTATCTCACGTCATACACGTCAACTAATTCCTATTCAATGTTTTCCCTTTTTAGCTCCGCTGTCGACTTTGTCGAGCGACGGAGCTTATCATACGAGTGATTGTCCGTCGTCGTCCGTGCCAATGTTTTACTTTTTCGACTTCTTCTTGAAAACTACAAACCTGAATGCTTTGATACTTGGCGTATATGTAGCTTGGGTAGACCTCTCTTAGATTTGTTCATTTCATGATTTTGGTGAATATTTTTGTCATTTTTGGTAAAAAGTGATATTTTCGACTTCTTGTTAAAAACCGTAAGTCCGATTGCTTTGATATTGCATCTATAGGTACTACGTGTGGACCTCTCTCAGATTTGTTCATTTTGTAATGATATCTTTAATTCTCTAATTTTGGTGAATATTTTTTACATTTTTGTTAAAAAGTGATATTTTCGAATTCTTGTTAAAAACCGCAGGTCCAATCGCTTTGATATTACATATATAGGTACTACATGTGTACCTCTCTCAGATTTGTTCATTTCGAGATGATATCTTTAATTGTCTAATTTTGGTCAATATTTTTGTAATTGTTGGTGAAAAGTGATATTTTCGACTTCTTGTTAAAAACCCCAAGTCCGGTTGCTTTGATATTGCATATATAGGTACTACGTGTGGACCTTTCTCAGATTTGTTCATTTCGTAATGATATCTTTAATTCTCTAATTTTGGTGAATATTTTTGTCATTTTTGGTAAAAAGTGATATTTTCGAATTCTTGTTGAAAACCGTAAGTCTGATTGCTTTGCTATTATATTTATAGGTACTGCAGGTAGAATTCTTGATGAAAATTCTTGTCCAATTGCTTATATAATATACATGTTGTTCATTTTCTAATTGTAATTGTCGCATACGACTTATTTACCACTCCCGTGTCACTGAGAATGTTCTAGAACCGTACTGTGTCTGGGTGGAATATTCTAGATTTTGTTTAGAAACTGGTTGAATAGGTAATATAACACTGTAGGAGGCAATGGAAGGTAATGGAACATTCTAGAAATTTGTAGTAAGTTCCAGACTCATTATGTATGCTGATGTAATGGTCTATTTATAGATGGTGTGGGTATATATATGGGAGTTGTTCAGCACTGAGATCAGATCGGAGATCTCGTTGAATTGTATTGGAGTTTAAGTATCTAGTTATTGGAGTAGTGGAGTTTTACCGCGTTATTGTACTTGATGTTTGCAGAGTATAATAATACCAGTACCAGTTGAAACCTCATCTGTTGGCTCCGTGTTCGTATTTTATCATCGCCGCCAGGGAAGTCTTTCTGTTACTGTTGCCATTTTGGTATTTGAACCATCACACCTGTACTATACCAATTACGGTAATATTACGTTGCGTGTGACATCTGGGGGATCGTCCGGGAACAGTGAAGGCATATAGAAGACAACATGGCCAGCGAGATGAAAGATATGTCGAAACAAGAGTTGATGGAATGGGCGGATGAACTGGGAATGACTGGAGAAGACAAAAGGAAATTTATTTTGGAGCAATTGAGTTCTCAGCGGGCTGACAGACAAGCGGCGAGGGAAGAGAGAAAGGCAAAAATGGAAATAGAAGTAGAGGTGAGGAAAATGGAGATTGAGGAAAGGAAGGAAAAGTTACGGCTGGAAGCGGAAGCAGAACAGCGAGAAAAGGAAAGGGAAGCAGAGGTAAGAAAAAATGGAGATTGAGGAAAGAAAGGAAAAGTTACGACTGGAAGCGGAAGCAGGCGAAAGAGAGAAATTGCAAATGGAAGCAGAACAGCGAGAAAAGGAAAGAGAATTTGATTTGAGGAAATTAGAGCTGCAAGCAGCAATGCCGGGGCTCTAACAGGCTAATTTTGGCGGTCAACGAAATGTGGTCAGTGATGCACAGTCACCAAAGTTGCCTGCATTTGTTGATGGTAAGGATGAACTTGATAGTTATTATTGCGGTTTGAGAGGTTTGCAACGAATGCGAGTTGGCATAGAGATGGATGGGCCACAAAATTGAGTGCGCTGTTGACTGATAGAGCACTGGAAGTATATTCCAGGATGTCTGAAACTGATGCAGTTGACTATGATCGTGTGAAGGTGGCGCTGTTGACAAGATACGATTTCACAGAGGATGGGTACAGGAAGCGATTCTGTGAAATTAAACCTGAAAGTTCCGAGAGTCCTGACCAGTTAATTGTGCGGCTTAAGAATTATTTTGCTAAATGGGTTGAGTTGTCAGGCACTGCAGCAACATATGATGGTGTTACCGACGTGATGGTGAAGGAGCAGTTTATTGGTGCCTGTACAAGAGATTTTGCAGTTTATCTTAAAGAAAGAGCACCCAAAGATTTAGATGAGTTGGCAGTAATAGCAAAGCAGTACCTAGTGGCACATGGTCGACAGTTATCCACAAAGGACCAGGTGAGGCATAACGATAATAAGACTGCCATTAGAAATACTGATGTGGGACAGGGTAGTAGTATCCGGTGTTATGTATGTCAGGGTGTTGGTCATCGAGCAGCACAATGTCCATCCCGCGTTACTGATGTCAACCATGACAAAGGTAAACAGTGCTCTCAGTGTGGTGACATAGGACATGTGGCTAAGTTCTGCCGTAGTGGACAACACAAGGGTCAAGAAAGAGAGAGTGTCAAACCCAGCACTACTACTGGTACAGCTGCAGTGGTTAAAGAGGAGTCTAATATCAGTGCTAGCTGTGCTGTTCAAATTGACAGTGATGTACCTAAAACGATTGAGAAGGACAATTTGTTGTTAGCATCGGGGGAGTAGTTAAAGGTTGTGAATGGTGCATGTATGGAACGGAGTGGCGTTGTGGAGGACAGGACTTTGGCTGTGGGTCAAGGGAAGGTTGGTGACACAGTTGTGACCATGTTGAGAGACACTGGGTGTAATGGCATTATAGTCAAGAAGAGCTTGGTACCAGATGACCAGTATACAAAAAAGGTGGGTCATATATTGATGGTTGATCGTACTGTAAGAAGGGTTCCAGTCGCCATGGTGGAAATTGATATGCCATATTTGAGAGGCACGGTTGAAGCATTATGTGTGCAGGACCCAATCTATGAGTTAATTGTTGGGAATGTGCCCGGAGCAAGACCACCAGATGACCCGGATCTAGTGTGGAATGTGAGAGGAGCAGTAACAACCAGAGCGCAAGTGAAGAAATTGGTAAGGTGAAGCCGCTCAAAGTGTGTGATGTAAAGACTGGAGCACATGTAACAAAAGACAAATTAATTGAGATTCAGCAAGCAGACACATCGTTGAAGAAGTATTATAATAAGAGAGAACCGGAAGTGAGAGGGCACCTTACAACCGAGTTCCAGGTTTATGGAGGCTTGCTATATCGTGTGTATCAGGATCGTTCAGTTCCAGGAGGCAAGACGGTATGTCAGTGGTTGTGCCGAAACTGTTGAGGACTCGTGTTATGGAGATTGCCCATAATTCAATATTTGGTGGAAACATGGGGATAAAGAAGACAGAAGACCGGAGTGTGACTAGCTTTTATTGGCCTGGGCTACGTCAAGATGTTACCAGTTTTTGTAGGTCGTGTGATGTGTGCCAGAAGACTGTTTCAAAGGGATCAGTTGTGAAGGACCCATGAGGTAAGATGCCTTTAATTGATATGCCATTCAAGCGTGTGGCTATAGATTTGGTTGGACCAATTACGCCAGCCAGTGATGGGGGTCATCGATACATCTTAACTATGGTGGACTATGCTACACGGTATCCAGAGGTGGTTCCACTTAAAAATATAGATACAGAGACTGTAGCTGAGGCGTTGATTGACTTTTATAGCCGATTGGGGGTTCCAGAAGAAGTACTAAGTGACATGGGGTCTCAGTTTGTGTCAGAATGCATGCAAGAAGTATCAAGATTGCTCAGCATTAAGAGACTGACGTCTACGCCCTATCACCCCATTTGTAATGGACTGGTGGAAAAGTTTAATGGTACTTTGAAGAAGATGTTAAAGCGGTTGTGCCATGAACAACCAAGGCAATGGCATCGGTATATTAGTGCTTTACTCTTCGCATATAGAGAGGTACCACAGGAGTCAACTGGTTTTTCCCCATTTGAGCTGTTATATGGTCGAACGGTTAGAGGCCCAATGAAGATCCTTAAAGAGTTATGGACCGAAGAGAGCGATACTCCTGAGATAGTTAATATTTACCAGTATGTGTTTGAGTTGAGAGATCGGTTAGAACAGACTTTAGAGATTGCTCGAGAGGAATTACAAAAGACACAAAACCGATACAAGTGTTACTATGATCGTAAAACGAAGAAGCGAGTGCTTAAGGAAGGAGATCAGGTGTTAATTTTGCTGCCAACTGACAACAACAAGCTATTGATGCAGTGGAAGGGTTCTTATGTGGTGGAGCAGGTAATAGGCAAAAACGATTATTGAGTGAGGGTAGGTGACAAAGTGAAGACGTATCATGTAAATATGTTAAAGTTGTATGTTGAGCGGGAGACGTCACCTCAACCAGATGGAAGTGAGACAAGTTACTCACCAAATATGGCCATAGACTTGATGAATGCTGTGTGCGCAGCTACAGCGGGGTGTAATGAGTCAGATGAAGAGAATGCTGTAGACGAAGATGATCTTCTAGAGTTAGGAACTTGTAAACCAAAGGAGTCAGGTAAAGATGTTCAAATTGGTACAGACCTGACAGAACACCAGAGGAAAGAACTGGTGGTTTTAGTCAATACCTATAATAAGATGTTTACTGACTTGCCAGGAAAGACCAAGATAATCAGTCATAAGATTGACCTGACAAATGATACACCAATATGATCTAAGCCATACTCACTACCATATGCAATAAGGGAGAACCTTAGGCAAGATATTGAAGATATGTTAAAAATGGGAGTAATCAGGAAGTCCACATCACCCTATGCGTCACCAGTGGTGATTGTAAAGAAGAAGGATGGATCGAATCGCATATGTGTAGACTATAGAAAATTAAATAAGGTCACTGTAACCGACCCTGAGCCAATGGTAACAACAGGGGATATATTTCAGAGACTACATAATAGTAAGTTCCTGTCGAAAATTGATTTAAGTAAGGGTTATTGGCAGATACCAGTAGCTGAAGAAGATATACCAAAGACAGCATTTGTTACTCCCAATGGAACTTATGAATTTTTAAGGATGCCATTTGGAATGAAGAATTCGGGAGCTACTCTGGTGCGGGGAATCAGGAAATTATTGTCAGGTATGGAGGGGGTTGGAAGCTATATAGATAACCTGATAGTTTATTCAAGCTGCTGGGATGAGCATGTACAAGTATTATCTGAGTTGTTACGAAGACTGAGGGCAGCGGACATAACAGCTAGACCATCCAAGTGTGTTCTGGGTGCAACATCAGTAGAATTCCTGGGTCATGAAATTGGACACAATTGGGTGAGTCCGAGTCATGACAACATGGGAAAAATTTGGGAAGCGCAAAGACCAGCGACCAAGAAAGGTGTCCAATCATTCTTTGGGCTGGTCAATTACTACAGAGATCACATTCCCTTATTCACAACTATTGCAGCACCCCTGAGTGATCTACTAAGGAAAGTACAACCTAACAAAGTTGTATGGGGAGAGGCCCAGGAGAAAGCATATAACACTTTGCGGGAATACTTATTGGGAAAACCAATTTTGAAGTTGCCAGACCCACAGAAACCATTTGTGTTGCGGACAGACGCGTCTCAGGTAGGAATTGGAGCAGTACTTATGCAGAATCATTGTGAGAAGCTTCATGCAGTTGCGTATGCAAGTAAGAAGTTATCCGATGCAGAAAAGAAATATTCAACTGTAGAAAGGGAATGTTTAGCCATTGTATGAGGCGTGAATAAATTTCGCCTATATTTAGCCGGTGTGGAGTTCATTTTGCAGACGGATCATAAACCATTGTCTTACCTGGATAAAGCCAAGTTTGCAAATGACCGAGTGATGAGATGGGCGATGACTCTGCAAGGATATAATTATCGTGTTGAGGATATTCCTGGGCGGGACAATGTGGTAGCGGACTACCTGAGTAGATTGATAGACTGAGGAACTTTTGCACAGTATAGTAGAATGTTATTTGTTTATGATTATATTTCATATTTTATTATATTTTACTGTATGTGATTTTTGAATTTATGTACTCAGAGCTTTATTGTTATCATATTCGTATTATTGACGTCGTTGCTAGTCATGTAATATTATATGTTATAATATTCTTGAGAGGGGAGGCATGTCGCATACGACTTATTTACCACTCCCGTGTCACTGAGAATGTTCTAGAACCGTACTGTGTCTGGGTGGAATATTCTAGATTTTGTTTAGAAACTGGTTGAATAGGTAATAGAACACTGTAGGAGGCAATGGAAGGTAATGGAACATTCTAGAAATTTGTAGTACATTTGTAAGTTCAAGACTCATTATGTATGCTGATGTAATGGTCTATTTATAGACAGTATGGGTATATATAGTTGTTCAGCACTGAGATCCGATCGGAGATCTCGTTGAATTGTATTGGAGTTTAAGTATCTAGTTATTGGAGTAGTGGAGTTTTACCGCGTTATTCCTCAGCTCCTGAGAGCGAGGTTATTTGTAGATATGCTGGTGATCGCCTCTGTGTTTCCGGAAGTACTATGGGGGATTGCATGATGGGAGTGGAAAGTCTTTTGATCGTAAAATAATTTTAGAAAAGTAAAAACTGGAGTGAGTGAGTGAAATGAAGGTTGGTTTTAAATATTAAATATCGTGGAATCTTGATGAAATAATGAAAGGAAACTGAAGTGATATGAAAGGGCAGTAAATGTAGCCAGAATGCAAGGTCAGATTCCGGGGTCAAAATACGTCACAATACATTCATCAAGGCGGTTGCTATGTGTCGGGTTCGGGTTTCGGGTTTCGTACTTAGACACACACCGTGTCTGAGATCGCCATCTACGACGACATTTACCAGTTACGCAGACTTCAAAATACATTATATGCGGTGTTGATACGGACTAATTGCCTACAACAGGTTTACATACACTGTATTCCAACGCCCGTCGTTACTCATATATACATATCCCACAATGCAACGCGGAAATGGCATCATTGTAAAGTGCCCCCATAACCACGAATTAGGTCACGCTCAGATTGACACCATACAATTAAAGGTTGACAATCGAAAGAAAAGAAGATGGAAATTGAATAGCATATATATAAACACAACTTTGTAAAACAAATCTAAAGAAGAAGTTAAGGAAAAAATACATTAATAAAAACATATCCCTTGAAACATACTTGAAAATGTCAAAGCAAAAAAATATATACAATGTAGCCCATAACTAGGTGCAGGATAAAATAATTTGCACAAGTCTACCCTCCAGAGTTTTTAATGGTCAAGCCCTCAGTCATTTTATTAGCTCCGCTGTCAACAAAGTCGACGACGTGGAGCTCTTCATTCCTCAGCTCCTGAGAGCGAGGTTATTTGTAGATATGCTGGCAATCACCTCTGTGTTTCCGGAAGTACTATGGGGGATTGCATGATGGTAGTGGAAAGTCTTTTGACTCCTCAGCTCCTGAGAGTGAGGTTATTTGTAGAAATGTTGGCGATCGCCGCTGTGTCTGCGGAAGTACTATGGGAGATTGCATGATGGGAGTGAAAAGTCTTTTGATCAGTAAAATAATTTTAGAAAAGCGAAAACTAAAGTGACTGCGAAATAAAGGTGGGTTTTAAATATTAAATATCATGACATTTGGATGTAATAATGAAAGGAAATTGAACTGGTATGAAAGGGCAGTACATGTAGCCGGAACGCAAGCTCAGAATCCGGGGTCAAAATACGTCACAATACATCCATCAAGGCGGTTGCAAAGTGTCAACAACTATGGATGAGGTAAAAGACTTGAAAATACATTAACCATGGTCAATAATCATACACAAAAAAATCCAATAACACTAACAACTATAAGGTAAAATTATGTTGATAAACTTTCCTAGACTGTTATATATATGCAATGAATCTGTTATTCCCATAATGTGCTCAAACATATCTTCTTTTGGTAATTTTAAAATATCATCATTGTACAATGAGTATTCCAAAAGTTGTTACATGCCTTTACAATTTCATCCAGTTTGCAGTCAAATAGAGCATCCATTTCATCACCAACAAACTGATCAGAATACAGTGTTCAAAATCTTTGCTCCGAGGGTTTTTTTTGGTATCTTAATTTTTCAATTGGTTATATATATATTTAGTATATATACTGATCGCGTCAATCATAAATTGTCTTAAATTGTTTACGTCATTTGTTATTGTTATGAGTAATCAGATGAGTAATATAAGATGGGAGCGTGTAAAGAGAGCATGTACATTTCTGAAATGAACATATAACCGATAATAAAAAGCAAGCGCTACTTGGCGCGTGACTCTGATTTCTCAGCTCCTGAGAGCGAGGTAATTTGTAGATATATTGGGAGATTGCATGATGGGAGTGAAAAGTCTTTTGATCAGTAAAATAATTTTAGAAATATGAAAACTAAAGTGACTGTGAAATAAAGGTTGGTTTTAAATATTAAATATCATGACATTTGGATGTAATAATGAAAGGAAATTGAACTGGTTTGCAGTTTGCGTGAATGGCCGGGGAGAAAAATTCATGCAAATTCTGTGCTTCAGTAACAGTATTTGCTTCTTCTTTTTTTTGTGCAATGGAAATTAATACAAGAAATGCTGCCAATAAACATGTCATTCTAGTACACAAAGCAACCCTGGGACGTTTATCTTGAGAAATTTGGAAGACGAAAATCCTCTGGGACAGTCGTTGTGAAACAATAGACATGCTTCGCCAGGGTATCAAGTTTATTTTGATTATTTGAAGATGGAAACTGCTGCTTTATGGAAGAGCAAAGTTCAATGTCATTGGCACAGTAATGACGTTTTAAGTGGGGTGACTCGCTAGAGAGTATTCTCTGTGACTCCAGACTTCTCATTTGGGTTCTGTCACCAAACTGTATGTTTTGACGACTCGTATGCACTTCTGGGACTTGTAATATTTTTCTGGAAACTGCATAGCAAATCACATATTTTCCTTATTAACTGTTCATAGTTTTTATTTTCAGTTTTATTATTCATAATTATTTACAGTAATAACATATTTTTCCCGATTGTGTGCATGACAGCTTTGCCCATACACAATAAGACAGGATGATATGTACGGATATGTGTGAGTATGTTTCATGGATTAATACCTCACTCCTTTGCTTCAATTCCAACTACATCTCTGGAATATCACTTGCTGTTTATCATCCATATTTTGATATCTCACAATGTGTCGATTGCGTATCTGGAAATGCTAACTACTATTTCGCAGAATTTGACCAGCCTTGCTTTTACCAGTCATTTAAGTCAATTCCCATATTTTCCTTCACAGTGAAGGTTAATGCAGATATATTGTAAATTACACAGAGGTAACATTACAATACATTTCCCTTCACATTCTCCTTTATTATATAACAATCTTTGAGCTGAGGCAGTTATGGTTCTATAACCATCACCAGTTGTCTTGTTGTACTTGATGTTTGCAGAGTATAATAATACCAGTACCAGTTGAAACCTCATCTGTTGGCTCCGTGTTCGTATTTTATCATCGCCGCCAGGGAAGTCTTTCTGTTACTGTTGCCATTTTGGTATTTGAACCATCACACCAGTACTATACCAATTACGGTAATATTACGTTGCGTGTGACAGTAATGTACATTGCTAACAGCGGAGCTATCTCAGCCGACAGGCTGCTTGTTATATTCACGCAAGTTTGAACACTGCTATTACAAGACTGGTATGAGTAGATACATTTGACGCGAAGTTATTCAAAAACTTATTCAGGTTTTCGGCTTTTGCCATGGTAACGGTGGACCAGGATTTTTCAGATTTTACCATGCAACTTGAGTGATGGTATTACCAGTCTACCAAGTATGAACAAAATTGGCCTAGGCAAAAAAATCACAGAAGAGTTTAAAAGCCGTTCCTGGTGAAAAGTTACCCCAAATTTGAGTTGGATGTTTTGGTAATGAAAAAAAGACACCAAAAAAAAAACAAATAGTAACTTTGTCTAAATTAGAGGAGATACATTTGGCGTGAAGCTATTTTTTGGCTGTTGCCATGGCTATGATGTCAAAAAAAAAATCACAGAAGAATTAATATGTGAAGACACTGAAAATCACACACGCACACAAAAGTGTTTTAAGGGCAATCCTAGCAGAGTAGAACGGAGCGGATCACCAATACACGTCTTACCATTGTTGTAACATTTGTTCAACTTTTAATATACATGTAGTTCCATTGAGTTTGGATTATAATACGTCTCTATATGGGGTTGTATTTTAATTAGAGTTTAATTAAACTCAATCACAATGCAATTCAACATAGAATTGCATTTTAATTCAAGTTTAATTAAATAAAAGTTGAATATCCTTCGCCTTAACATAGAATTGTTTGCGAAGCTTAGGTATATTACATTGTACCAGACTTTCCCTCTTTTCTTGCCCTAAGTTATACAAACTTGACTAGAATTTGATTAAATATTAATATAAATTATGAAAATAGTAAGGGTCGACTTGGTGAGTCTGTTGACGCTTAGTAGGTGTAGAATTAAATGACACCACAAATGCACACAGACACACTAACTGCAAAGACTCACTGTCAAAAATCAAGTCAACCTTTTCAGCATTTTAAGTCCAGACGCTGGACTTGTGGTCTGTTGAGCTAAACATTAGAAAAATATTCACTAAAAATTAAGAATTACAGTACTTCCCGATCATTTTAATATTTTTGGGTAGTTAATTTGCACAACTTTTGTGGAACAATCAAAACAAGCAGCCTGTCGGCTGAGATAGCTCCGCTGTTAGCAATGCACATGGCAATTAAAGAATAGAAGATATCCTTAGAAAATGAACAAATCTGAGAGAGGTCCACATGTAGTACCTATATGTATAATATATCAAAGCAATCGGACTTGCGGTTTTCAACAAGAAGTCGAAAATATCACTTTTTACCAAAAATTACAAAAATATTCATCAAAATTAGAGAATTAAAGATATCATTATGAAATGAACAAATCTGGGAGAGGTCCACATGTAGTACCTATATATGTAATATCAAAGCAATTGGACTTGCGGTTTTCAACAAGAAGTCGAAAATATCACTTTTTACCAAAAATTACAAAACTATTCACCGAAATTAGAGAATTAAAGATATCATTACAAAATGAACAAATCTGAGAGAGGGTCACATGTAGTACCTATATATGTAATATCAAAGCAATTGGACTTGCGGTTTTCAACAAGAAGTCAAAAATATCACTTTTTACCAAAAATTACAAAAATATTCACCAAAATTAGAGAATTAAAGATATCATTACAAAATGAACAAATCTGAGAGAGGGTCACATGTAGTACCTATATATGTAATATCAAAGCAATTGGACTTGCGGTTTTCAACAAGAAGTCGAAAATATCACTTTTTACCAAAAATTACAAAAATATTCACCAAAATTAGAGAATTGAAGATATCATTACAAAATGAACAAATCTGAGAGAGGTCGACATGTAGTACTTATATATGTAATATCAAAGCAATTGGACTTGCGGTTTTCAACAAGAAGTCGAAAATATCACTTTTTACCAAAAATGACAAAAATATTCACCAAAATTAGAGAATTAAAGATATCATTACAAAATGAACAAATCTGAGAGAGGTCCACATGTAGTACCTATATATGTAATATCAAAGCAATTGCACTTGCGGTTTTCAACAAGAAGTCGAAAATATCACTTTTTACTAAAAATGACAAAAATATTCACCAAAATTAGAGAATTGAAGATATCATCATGAAATGAACAAATCTGAGAGAGGTCCACATGTAGTACCTATATATGTAATATCAAAGCAATTGCACTTGCAGTTTTCAACAAGAAGTCGAAAATATCACTTTTTACTAAAAATGACAAAAATATTCACCAAAATTAGAGAATTGAAGATATCAACATGAAATGAACAAATCTAAGAGAGGTCTACCCAAGGTACATATACACCAAGTATCAAAGCATTCAGGCTTGTAGTTTTCAAGAAGAAGTCGAAAAAGTAAAACATTGACACGGAGACGGACGACGACGACAGACGACGGACGACGGACAATCACTCATATGATAAGCTCCGCTCGACAAAGTCGACAGCGGAGCTAAAAAGCTTAGAAAGAACTCCCGTGTGCCGAGAGTATTGGAGACACAGTAAAAATTAATTTGAAATTACTTGTACTTGAGATATTGATGGAAAAGCTGAAACTAATTATAGTTAAGTTACAAATTTAAGTGAAAAACTAATAAGGTCTGCACAATGTAACAGACAATCTATCAAGTTACATTGAAATGGAACAAGTCATTGTCAATGACACGTCCCCGTTCTGTTCATATTTGAGTGACATATACATTCAAAGCAGATCATGACCGAAATGCACCTGCATATGTACAACACATTGTACTAAATCTGAACAAAATCCATCCATGCATGACTGAGATCCGGTTCCGGAATTGTGAAAATACGTGATTTTGATGCATTTTCAGCCTTAAAATGGCCATCATTCAGCTATTGTTAAGCGGATCATGAAACAAATGCACATATCTATTTGTGACATGATATACCATGTGTGTGTGAAGTTTGAACTTGATCAATCCAGACATGTCTTGGATACGGATCCAGAACTGAATTCTTTAACAAAATGGCCGCCAGTCGGTCATTTCGAACTTGATCCGGAAAAAAAAAATGACGTGCATCAAGGTCCTATTATGTTTAATGTATGTACCAAATTTTAACGAAATCCGTTCATGCATAACTAAGATCTGGGTCCGGAATGATGAAAATGTGCGATTTCAATGCATTTTCGGCCTTAAAGCGGCCGCCATTTGGCTATCGATAATGAGATCATGAAACAAATGCACATACATATTTTTGACATGATGTACCTTGTGTGTGTGTGTGAAGTTTGAACTTGATCAATCCAGACATGTCTCGGATACGAATCTAGAACTGAATTCTTTAAAACAAAATGGCCGCCAGTCAGCCATTTCGAACTTGATCCGGAAAAAAAAGACGTGTATCAAGGTCCTATTATGTTTAATGTATGTACAAAATTGAACGAAATCCGTCCATGCATAACTGAGATCTGGGTCCGGAATGATGAAAATGTGCGATTTCAATGCATTTTCGGCCTTAAAGCGGCCGCCATTTGGCTATCGGTAATGAGATCATGAAACAAATGTACATACATATTTTTGACATGATGTACCTTGTGTGTGTGAAGTTTGAACTTGATCAATCCAGACATGTCTCGGATACGAATCCAGAACTGAATTCTTTAAAACAAAATGGCCGCCAGTCAGCCATTTCGAACTTGATCCGAAAAAAAAAAGATGTGTATCAAGGTCCTATTATGTTTAATGTATGTACAAATTTGAACGAAATCCGTCCATGCATAACTGAGATCTGGGTCCGGAATGGTGAAAAAGTTCGATTTCAATGCATTTTCGGCCTTAAAGCGGCCGCCATTTGGCTATCGTTAATGAGATCATGAAACAAATGCACATACATATTTGTGACATGATGTACCTTGTGTGTGTGAAGTTTGAACTCGGTCAATCCAAGCATGTCTCAGATACGGATCCAGAACTGAACTCTTTAAAACAAAATGGCCGCCAGTCGGCCATTTCAAACCCGATCCAAAAAAAGAAAATGACGTGCATCAAGGTCCTATTATGTTTAATGTATGCACCAAATTTGAACAAAATCCGTCCATGCATAACTGCGATCCGGGTCCGGAATGGTGAAAATGTGTGATTTTGATGCATTTTCGGCCTTAAAATGGCTGCTATTCGGCTATCGTTAATCGGATCATGAAAAAAATGCATGTGCATATGTCCCATATAATGTGTGATGTATACCGGTAAGTGAAGTTTGAACTTAATCAGTCCATGCATGTTCGAGATACAGGTGATCACGGACGCACGGACGCACACAGGGCAAAACATAAGTCCCCGTTTTCGGACTACGTCCGAACGGGGACTAATAATTAGTACTTAAGATATCACTGTGAAAGCTTAAAATTGATTAATTATGCAAATTAGGTAATTAATGTGTACAGATTTTAAGCCAAAATTAATAAGGTCTGTCTACTGTCCTAGAGCATCTATGTACAAAGTTTCATTGAAATGTGATTAGTACTTAAGATATCAGTAGAAGAGTCGAAAAATAATTAATTATGCAAATAAGGTAATTAATATGCAGAATTATTTACTCCAAATCTAATCAGGTATCTGCATAGTTCTAGAGGATCGATGTACCAAGTTTCATTGAAATGTGATGATTAGTACTTCGGATATCAGTGGAAAAGCCGAAAATAACTAATTATGCAAATTAGGTGATTAATATGCATGAATATTTATCCCAAAACAATCAATCTTTGCGTAGTTCGAGTATCTATGTACCAAGTTTCATTAAAATGTAATGCTCACAACTTGCAATATCAAAAGCTAAAAATTTATTAATTATCAAATGAGGTAAATAATATGTACTGATATTACCATAACAATTATCAGGTCCGTGGAGTGTCCTATGACATCTAGGTACCAAGTTTCATTGAAATGTGATGATTAGTACTTGAAATATCAGTGGAAAAGACGAAAATTTACTCATCATTATGCAAATTAGGTAATTAATATGCACAGATTTTCACCCCAAACTAGTCAAAACCTGGCATTAGTTTAGAGCATCTATGAACCTAGTTTCATAAAAAACCAAAGAGTCATTGTTTAGATATCAATGGAACGGCTCTTTTGCGGGTCGCTAACGATGTACTATGCAGTATTGATAATTCTAAGAATTCAGTTGCTCTCGTACTTTTGGATCTTTCAGCCGCTTTTGATACTGTGAATCACAGGATTCTCATCGATAGGTTGAGATCAAATTTTGGTTTAAATGGTCTCATCATCAAATGGTTTGAGTCGTATTTGAGTAACCGCATTCAAAAAGTGAAAATTGGAAATGTATTTTCTGATATGACGTCTATATTAGAAACCGGTGTTCCACAGGGCTCCGTCTTAGGGCCATTATTGTTCTCAATGTACATGCGTCCATTGGGCGAGTTATTGCGACGTCACGGCGTAAAATATCATTTTTACGCCGATGACACACAGATTTATTTATCGGTTTCTGAAGATGATCAAATTCGCGCCCGGGTGATACTTCAGACATGTATTCAAGACGTTAGCGATTGGATGTCTTGTAATTTCCTACTTTTGAATGTGTCGAAAACTGAATTTGTGTGCATGTCGTCTCGGAGATTCTCACAAGACTCGTGTCCTTTGTCTAGTATCGCAATTGGTGAAGAATTGGTTAGTGCTTCGTCAAGTGCTAGAAACTTAGGTGTCTTGTTTGATTCGCAGCTATCTATGGAAACACACATTTCTACTATTTGTAGATCTGGATATTCCCATCTAAGAAATATTAATCGTATTCGTAAATCATTATCCCAATCTGATACTGAAAAGTTGGTACATGCATTCATATCTTCTCGCTTAGACAGCTGTAATTCATTATTGTCTGGTCTCCCTGTAACTAAGATAAAACCTCTTATTCGTGTACAAAATGCAGCAGCCCGCCTTGTCACTCGTGCTCGAAAATATGACCACATTACAGACATTTTTATTAAACTTCATTGGTTACCAGTTGTACAAAGAATCAATTTCAAATTACTTTTACTAGTGTATAAATCTTTGTATGGTTTTGCCCCAAATTATCTATGTGAATTAATCGAATTTTATGTACCTAGTCGTAGTTTAAGATCTGAATCAAAGTTTCTTATTAAAACTCGTCAGGTGTGTAGTAAAAAGTCCAAGGTGTTATACAAAGACCGTGCTTTTGAAAATTTAGGTCCTAAACTTTTTAATGAATTACCTCTGTCTGTTCGTTCTAGTCCTTCAGTAGACATTTTTAAATCCAGACTGAAAACGCACTTATTTAAATGTGCTTTTAATATTTGACTGATTGTTTATTGTATCAGCGCCTTTGATCTTCATATGTTGGAATTGTTGCGCTTAATTAAATAAAGTTATTATTATTATTATTATTATTATTATTAATGGAACAGTCATGGAACAGCTAAAAATTTGCTAATTATCATGCAAATCAGGTAGTGAATATGCATGGTTTCTAACAAAACCTAATCAAATCTGCGCATTAGCCCAGGGCATCTATAACACCAAGTTTCATCCAAAACCGATGTATGGATCTTGAGATATCAATGGAACTGACGGACACACATACAGACACACTAACTGCAAAGACTCCAATTGTGTGCTTCACACACGGGAGTCATTAATCAAGTCAAACATTTCAGCGGTTTGAGAAGTAGCCCACCCTCGTCCATCCAGACTGCAGACACAGCATCATAGGCTATAGCTCAGCTGACCTACGATCTGTTGAGCTAAAAACCTAGATTCCATAAATAATCATTTATGTACTTATTTATGTATTTTGCGGTTTAAGATTTACTCACATGAAACATAACAAGATATACATTACAATATGTAACTTGAACTGCACCAAAATAACAATTTTTTTGTAAATGTAATGTAACTCATTTTCATACCTTGAAAAATAGATGGCAAATTGGGTATCAATAAAGTGTTCTCCAGAATAAAGTCATACTCAATTGATGCAGTATAATTTACACAGGAAATAAAGAATTACACTAGATGACGGATGTTATTTGGACGCTAAATGTTGAAGTAGCTGATAACAGTTGTGACACAACCATTGAGTAATTTTTGGAGTATTTGGATAGAATAATATGTGCGAGTCATAATACCACACTAACTGCACAATGGCAAAGCTGATAAAACAAGTTAAATTTTACTCATCATGAATGAAATTTACAATAGAGGAAGGTTAGGAATTTGGGTTTACTGGACTCGTGCATATCAGATGAGAGATCTTTTATGTTAAAGCAAGACTTAAGGTAAATTATTAGCTTCAGTTTTTCATTGCATACAGTCTATTATACAATTGAAACAAAAAAACAAAAACATTCAACTATGTATTGTGCAACCAGTTGAGTAAAATATTCCATATATATAATACATACAATTCATTACCAAAATTAGTGAATATACAAAATGATGACAACATAACCCAATGTACAAATGGAATAATAAATTACAGATACATATATAATTTTTCAATTTAAATTAAGTATTTCTCACCATGGCAGGATCTTGTTGAACTATTTAAATAATGCATCAAAAACAATAATTACTGAATAAATACCAATATTTGTAATAACAGTCAACAGTTATATTTTTTCCGAGAAACCAATAATACAATTTTGTTTAAAAATAGACAGGGTTATTTTCTACTACTGTCTACCTCAAATAGCAAGCAGCTTATGTACATCCAAGTAAAATACAGTAATAATAGATACTAAATAATATACACAGCCTGTTTTTGTATGTAAGCCTCAAACTTTGAAGCACAGACTACATACATGTACATTGGTGACATTTTCACATTGAAGATACAGCATGTAATTTTCAATACTGCTATTTGATACTGCACATTGAGGAATACAATGAACTGTGATTAATATTGAGCTAATGTCCTTGTAGCACACAGTATTTTGCTTGAAAACTCACTAGTACACATGTGCACTGAATGTTTTGGTACATACAATAATATCACATCAATATTAGTTTTTCACTGAACATATACTACTATTCTTACATATGTACTGTAGTATTCATTGTTACAACCTTGCTCAATAATATTGGTATTGACTGTAAAACTATGTAAATGAGAAAAAATAGTCCCTTTTAAAGTTGAGTTTTATTGGCAGTTGATGTAGAACATTATTTAATGTTATAGTTATGCATATTTGAATAGTAAAACCCCCAGAATATTTTTTGTACAAACAAGATTATCAAGAAATGTCTATGAAATAACCAAGCAAATTAGCCATGTATGCATGTAATAATACTTTCTAATCAGTACTTCCACAGTAAATTGTATAAATGAGCCACTTTCATAGTCTGATGCAGTATCAATGTCAAAACCAATGTGATGTACAGCTTACTTAAGCTGTATTGGTTTTCTTCAGAAATTGATGTTTCTATATCGTGTAGCTTTTATATCATCTAAAATGAATCAATGTTACATACTCTCTGGACGCTGATAGTCTGGGATGGAGATGGCATTTATTCATGGCATGCTAAACTACCTGCTGTATTTTCACTCTCTTCACTTGTGAAAATATAGCTGCAAAGTACATCGCATTAATAGTAAAAATAAGTTCCATACTCAAAAACCATCAGGACGAGGTCATGGGGGACTGTCATGGAAGTTTTTTAGTTCACAATAAATGATAGTTGAATGTGGTTCTCAAAATCTAGTATCAAACATCAATATTAAAAAAAAAATACCTATCATCATTCATATTGCAACTTTAACATTTTCATAGACATTGCATGCACAGAGTTTGAAAAAAAAAACTATGACAGTGTTACTCTAAACACAATCATTATCTGTAACCATAATTTGTACATGTACATGGCATTGTAGCTTTAACTCTTTCAATGCTGAAGTTAAATTATTTTTACCTTTCACAAACAAAAACAATTTTTTTGCCATACCTTTTCAAACAATTTCAAAACATGTAGGTAATGTGAAATAATGACTATTTTGTCCCAAATTAACAAAGAAAAGACATCAAATTGTCCAGAATGTTTCATCAGAAATACTGTATTTGAAAAAAAATAGAGTGAATACCTGGCATGTTACTTTGCATATGGACAATCAGCATTGAAACTGAAGCTTGTAGTCTTAGTACAATGAGCAGTGTGCCCTCTAACAAGACAGGTTTTGCAGTAAATATTGAGTCAAAATAGGAACCCCCATGCTGGAGCAGTCAGTCTTCAAGAAATAAATATAATTATACTGTATAAGAGACTTGAAGCACAAACAAAAATGTCTTGGTCCCTGATTTCCTTTGTGTTTACACATATTGTGTTAATAAAATGTGAATAATATTTTACCAAATTCCATACTATTGTAAAAGGATTTTTTGTTGCATCAATGACACACTAGTGAACTAAGACAACTACGTCAGTGGCGTGGCGTGTCATATCAGCTTAGAGGGCACACTGTCAATGACACACCAGTGAACTAGAACAACTATGTCAGTGGCATGTCATATTAGCTTAGAGGGCACACTGGCAATGACACACCAGTGAACTAGAACAACTATGTCAGTGGCGTGTCATATCAGCTTAGAGGGCACACTGGCAATGACACACCAGTGAACTAAAACAACTATGTCAGTGGCGTGTCATATCAGCTTAGAGGGCACACTGGCAATGACACACCAGTGAACTAGAATAACTATGTCAGTGGCATGTCATATTAGCTTAGAGGGCACACTGGCAATGACACACCAGTGAACTAAAACAACTATGTCAGTGGCGTGTCATATCAGCTTAGAGGGCACACTGTCAATGACACACTAGTGAACTAGAACAACTATGTCAGTGGCATGTCATATTAGCTTAGAGGGCACACTGGCAATGACACACCAGTGAACTAGAACAACTATGTCAGTGGCGTGTCATATCAGCTTAGAGGGCACACTGGCAATGACACACCAGTGAACTAAAACAACTATGTCAGTGGCGTGTCATATCAGCTTAGAGGGCACACTGGCAATGACACACCAGTGAACTAGAACAACTATGTCAGTGGCGTGTCATATTAGCTTAGAGGGCACACTGGCAATGACACACCAGTGAACTAGAACAACTATGTCAGTGGCATGTCATATTAGCTTAGAGGGCACACTGGCAATGACACACCAGTGAACTAAAACAACTATGTCAGTGACGTGTCATATTAGCTTAGAGGGCACACTGGCAATGACACACCAGTGAACTAGAACAACTATGTCAGTGGCGTGTCATATTAGCTTAGAGGGCACACTGGCAATGACACACCAGTGAACTAAAACAACTATGTCAGTGACGTGTCATATTAGCTTAGAGGGCACACTGGCAATGACACACCAGTGAACTAGAACAACTATGTCAGTGGCGTGTCATATTAGCTTAGAGGGCACACTGGCAATGACACACCAGTGAACTAGAACAACTATGTCAGTGGCGTGTCATATCAGCTTAGAGGGCACACTGGCAATGACACACCAGTGAACTAGAACAACTATGTCAGTGGCGTGTCATATCAGCTTAGAGGGCACACTGGCAATGACACACCAGTGAACTAGAACAACTATGTCAGTGGCGTGTCATATTAGCTTAGAGGGCACACTGGCAATGACACACCAGTGAACTAAAACAACTATGTCAGTGACGTGTCATATTAGCTTAGAGGGCACACTGGCAATAAACATCTAAACATCATCAAATATTCCACTTCCTCTCCCAGTTCTGGCAGAGTAACCTGAACTCCGTGTATTATTCCAGGAGTATCCTGCATATCGGGAATTACTTGATCTGTCAGCATTCACAGACAAGTCATCGGTGTAATCATTGACTTGGTTCTCACTGTAATCAACTGGCTCTGTTACTTTCAATAGTTCTACCCTGTCACTATCCGGCAGTTGTGAGTTTTTTGTAAATTTAGCTGCGAAGAAAATAAAAAATAAGTACATCTATTATATTCAAGATATCAGAAAATATGAAACATATTAGACCGTAAATACAGTGACAATCAAAAAAACAACTACGGTAGTCATCATTAATGACATAGTCCCGTTGTATTTAGGGGAAATGTTATTCATACCTAAGATAAAGTATTATGGCCAAAAAACAAGATGGATGCAAGTCTGTTGTATTTTATCTAATCACTAACTGATTGTTTTAGGCGAGGGTTCTCTGAACCCGCCTACTCACATAGTTCATACCCACCATAGACTCCGGTCAGTCAAAATGACTATTTTGAACTGTAGGCATTAATCAGCGCTTCTGCCGGTGACGGAGAGATAGAATCCAGGTCAGGGGAAGCCCCATGACCTCAAGATTCTTTTACCCCTTACGTCACGAACCCACGTGACCGAGGCCACCTGGCAGCGCCACAGGTAGCCGTCCTTCACTCTGGTTCCTTTCTCTCCGCCTCGAGGACTTAGACCAACGCGACGGAACGAGTGGGGAGGTTGGGGGGGACCCGGAGTCTATGGTGGGTATGAACTATGTGAATAGGCGGGTTCGGAGAACCCTCGCCTAAATTCACTACGTTCAATTACCCACCATAGACTCCGGTCAGTCAAAATGACTATTTTGAACTATAGGCAGAGTCAGACACCGATAGGTGGCGGGTTTTTCCGAGCAAACAGAAAAAAAAGGAGAATGATGAAAGACTTTCCCCCAGTCCGGGATGAAAAACAAACCCAAAAACCTAAGTTAAGACCCAAGAAGGGTGGTGTCTTACCTTGCCTGTGCTGTCCCAGAAGCAAGAAGCCAATGCTGCTGTGGTGACAGGGTTCGGTGTGCCCGAGAAAGCTAGACCCAAGCCGAACTCGGGGTGATAAGCTTGAAGTAGGACCGAAACAGTTCGCATGAGGGCGTAGGTCGACAGAAGCGAAACCTGGGAGCTTCCAGGAAGTGCTAGTGGAACAGACAATCTGCCCGCAAAAATGCAGAGACTGACTTATCGCCTATGCGCAGAGGCCCCTGCAGTCGTTCGGGCTGGGTCAGCAAACAAGGTCTGACCCGCTACGACGGGGCCTAACCTGAAGAGACCCTGCTCAATAGATTGGGTGTCTCCTAGGTAGTAGTTGATGAAGACGTTCTGCGTTCTCCAGAAGCCTGCCCTCAGAATGTGTTTGAGGGGGGCACCTGACGCTAGCGCTAGTGAGTTAGCAATCGCACGGACCTCATGTTCTTGTACTTGGTGTCTCTGCAAGGTCTGTGTTGAGGAGGATAGTGTATTATAGACCTCCAGTACAGTCGCAGTAATCCACCTGGGGATGGAAGTCGGGGAAACCGGCTTATCCCGCTTGTCAGGGCCGTAACACAAAAACATGTGTTTGGTTCCCCGTCTAGAAAACCTGGTACAGTTCTCGTAGCAACTCAGCGCTCGGACTGGGCAGAGAAGCAATTCCTCCTGATCTTCCGGACTGACAATATTTGCCAGCCGGGGGATGACGATCGGTTGAGGATCGTGTCCTGGGATTTGGTTCTTGGCGAGAACCCGATTCGTGTCTTAGTACAACTTGATCGCCCATAAAAGCGGCACAACCGTCCGCAAAGGATAGTGCGCGCCTAGCTTTGACCGGCGCCTACCTGAGGCGAGGGCCAGTAGGAAGACTATTTTCCACATCAAAAAATTGAGTGGTGCTGATTGAAGAGGCTCAAAAGGCGGTCTGCTTAGAGCGGACAACACAGCCGACAAGTCCCAGTTGGGCAGTTCCCTTGCATGGGGTCTCAGCGTCTGGAAAGCAGTAAATAGTCTCCTAATAGTAGGACAATCGGTTAGTCTTGTTCCCGTACGTTTGAATGGTGGGGCACAGGGCCGACCTGTAGCCAACGATCGTTGCGTAGGACAAACCCACTTCGTCAAACCGGTGGACGAAGGAGCCTGCTACCTGGCCAATAGAGGAATGGTATCGATCAATCTCCCTCCCGCTACACTAACCAGTGTATGCTCGCAGCCTAGAAATGTAGGCTGCATTGGTAGAATCCCTGTTCGCCCTGGCCAGGACGTTGGCAGCCCGCTCAGATAAAGCTTTTGTATGTGCGGGTCTAATGAGAGCCTCTATGCGGGTAAGTGATACCCGCTGGGCTCGTGGTAGTGCGCCGTCTGGTTGGGACGGCATGTCCGGTAAGTCCGGAAGCACTACTGGTGTTTCGACTATCGTTTCCGACAGAAGTGGAAACTCGGCCCTGTTTGGCCAATTGGGTGTGACCAATGATAATATGCAGGTGTGCACCTGTCGAAGTCTTCTCCGGTGCCCGGTGGACTAGCGGGGAGGGAGGAAAAGCATACACAACTAAGTGGATCCGCGGGGTAGCAAAGCGACCCTGGCCCAGGCTCCTGGAGTCAGCAGGAGTGTTGCGTACGTCGGGAGCTTGGTGTTCCGGGGTGCGGCAAATGGTCTAACCTTGGATCGTCCACAGCCGAAACAGCCTGGAGGCTACCCACTGGGGTATCAGCCACTCCGTGTTCTGGAGACGGAGTCGCCCTGAAAGGGCGTCACCAGACTGTTCCTCACCCCTGGAAGGTGGTGTGCGGTTAGCTCCACATTGTATTCCAGGCACCAAAGGAGGATTTTGCTCCGCTAGGACTGACAACGATGGGGAATGCGTCCTCCCCCCTCCTTCTTGAAGGAGACCACCGCTGCGTTGTCTGTGCGGAGCAGGACTCTGTGGTCTCGAACTACGGGTAGAAAGCGTGGTAGTGCTAAGTACACTGCTCACAGTTCGAGCCGGTTGATATGGTGGTCCCAAAACTATGCGGGAGCCATATCCTTGGGCTTGTTCGTCCAATAGATGCGCTCCCCAACCCTGGGGGGAGGCATTTGTTACCAGAGTCATACCTGCGGCGAGCGGGTCCAAGGGGGCCCCTCTGCCCGAGGTTGGTCAGTGACGACCACCAGGGCAGGGCTTCCTTCACTTGGTCCGAGATCGGAACTCGCTTATCTAGTTCCCATAGGAGAGCTCGGCGTTATAACAAGCGTTATACCGGGCGGCTGCGTAGTGCGGCCTGGGGAACGACCCTTCGAACCGAGGTCATCATTCCGATGATCCGCATTAGTTCACGGAAGGACACCAAGGGAACGCTGACTAGGCATTCGGCTAGGCTGCTTAGCGCTAAGCAATATGCTTGAAATAGCTAAGCCAAGCTTACCTCTGTGTCAAAACTCCATGCCCACGGACACCAACTGCGCGTTGGCTCGAGGTGGGACTTGTCGATTTACTAACGAGCCCAACTGGTGAAGTAAATCCTGTGTTAGCCTGATGCGTTTGGCTATTACCCCTTGCCCGGGTTGTTGGTAACCAGTAGTCTGGGTACGGATTGAGGTGTACCGACATCTGGTGAAGCAGCAGCACTACCTGTTTCATCCCTCTGGTGAACACGTAGGGCGCTGTGCCTAACCAGAACGGGGGGGAGGGGGGGGTGTGTGGCGAAGTTCGAATACTTGGCCCAGTGGGCGATTCGAAGGAGATGGCAACTCGCTAGGTGCATCGGTACGTGCAAGTAGGCCCCGCTTAAGTCTAGCGGGGCTAGCCAGTCAAAACGGTGGATGGAGAGAAGAACCCTGAATGGTGTCTCCATGTGGAACCGAGGGGCACGTACTGATTCAGTCTGTCTAGGTCCAAAACTGGACGCCTGCCACTTGTAGATTTGGTACTACGAACACATTTGGGTAGAAGCCTGGACTTAGTTCCGGCTGATGTACCCTGTGTATGGCGTCTTTCCCCAGCAAACTGCTACTTCCTGTCTGATTGCTTCCGCCTTGCAGGAGTCCCCTGGCAGTGCCCAACAGGGGAGACACTGACGGGGGGAAGTGGAGATTTCAGCGGTATGCCGTAAACGGATGTCACCACCTGGAAAGGTCCAGGTATCGGTCATCCGCCGTCTCCAAACCGGACTACACCGGCGCAATCTGTACGACAGGGATGTGTGGCCATGTGTTCGGCAGTTGCAAGGGGGGGGGGGGGTGCTCCCTTCCCCCATGAGGCGAGTTCCCCAAGGCCTGAAGTAGTCACTAAGTTGTGACCTGGCCACTCACCGAACACGTGCCTGTCCCCCCCGGTTGCAGAGGTGAGCGTCAAACATGCTTCCCCTGCTGCCGGGTAGACGTCCGCCCAGAGAGGGTGAGGAGCCACCACCTGGCTCTTACCTCCCTGGGGGCGCGTCACTACCCTTCCCTCCCATGGAAGGGTATAAGCACTTGCCTCCTGGCTGACTCTGGCTAGCGGACAACGCCCTAGGGCGTTGTGTTTTCTGTGCTTGGGGTGCCCTCCGCTTGCCCATGGCAGGACCAACTGGCTAGCGAATTCGATCTGAACCCTCTGATTCATTGCACTCCGAAGCTCCGAGACTGTACCCACCATTCCCTGAACAAAGAGGGTGGAGGGTGTCCAGTCTGCGTCACTGAGGTGGGGGACGTACCCCAGCTCAGCTTGTCGGTGAAAACACATGCGTCTAAGGCCGCGTCTCGTAGCACAGTAGTGGCCCTGGCCAAGCGAGCCAGGCAACACGAGGGGGTGTCGCACGTAGATGTGCGGTGGCCCACCAGTAAAAATGTTGTCTGGTCTAGGAGGCTGGTGCGTTCTGCCTCCAAGGTCACCAGAGTGATGGGCACGCATAATAATGCGCTCAAGCAACTCTGCCCTCAGGGCTAGATGGGTCGTCCTCAATTGGCAAAGACACCCATGGAAAGCGGCTATCCCCCTTTGCCCGGTTTGCCAAATTCGTGGTACCGGGGTCTGGGGAAGGAGACTTGGAATCTGGTTGGGGGCGTTTTGGTCTCATCCCACACTATGGGGTCTGATCCCGAAACACACCGACCGGGTAGCGTTTGGTCCAGTGGGAAGTGTTGTCTAACGTTATCCCCACCCGGGGGCCTTAAGCATTACATCCTCCGCGGCTGACCAACGCCGCCCATCAACACCGTTTTGCGTGCTCTGCGCCCCACTCCGCACTCAGACGGACAGGGGAGAGATGTGCCAACGGGGTTGCTTTGGATCCCGACGCCCGTGATCCCATAAGCGTTGAAGCAACCTTAGGTGGTCGCTTTAGGATCAAGGGTGGGGGTATATACATCGTATCACTGGGATCGATGATACTCCGCCTCACCCCAAAAGCGTGGCTCACCGAGTCATACAGATGGAAGACTCTGAGGGACCGCCCGGAGTACCGGCTGTATCCAACGCGTCTCCTTTAGCTTAAAATATGCGAGAGGGAGCGTGTTCGACTGTGCATCTCATGACGGTCGGTTCCCTCTGGGGACGCCCGTGGGTCGGTAAGAAAGGAGTCAAAACCCACAGCGGGGACCGGACACAAGGATAAATTCGTTACCGTTGTACCGTTACCGCGTGACGAACCCTAGCTGGCTGAAAGTTGGGGGGGTCAACGCGTGCCCTGCCCTGAAAGCCCTGCCCCGAGATCGGAGACTTGGCTGCCAGCACCCCGTTGACATTCAGTGCCCGCGGATCCAGAGAAGGACCGGTGCAATTAGCCTGAGCCTCGGCCACCCCCCAAAATAGTGGGAGAGCCGTGACTGGGAACGGGGGTTCCCTGGAAGAGACGTGTTTGAATGCAAACGTGCTTTCGTGTCTCTTCCTGCTTGCCCACCGAGGGGACACAGTGGAGACAGCTCGCTCCGACTGCGTCTGATCTACCCGGCCTGCCAGGGACGCAATTGCCCCGACAGTCCTTCGACCAAAGCCCTCAACTCGGAGGCAAACTCGGCGCCGTGCGAGGAAGGGTCCACGAAGAGACCCGTAACGGGCCCCATAGGAGGAAAGCCTCCAGGGGCACAGCCTCGCTGCAGCCGGTAAAATCGGGTAAAAAACACCGCCTGAAAAAACAGACTGTGAGGATGCCCTCCGATCAGCGGGGGAGACCGAGAAAATATTGGTACCTCCGCCGTCGGGCCTCTTACTCGACGTCCAGGTACATGAAGTACCGGTAGCCGAGCGTGAGGACTTTCCACTCATGGAAAACACGCAACTCACTTTAACCGATTTGTTTACTGGACGCGCGACCTTGCTGTGACGCGGTCAGTGTCAGCGATTTTGATGGCACTGAAAGAAAATCTCAGGCCTCAGAACTCTAGTGAAAAAAACACGCTTTCACGCAAAAAACCCCGGGTTCTATGCTGGTAGATTCTGAATAAACCACTGTACGGTCGGCTCGAAAGACGAGGAGACCGGAAGAAAAAGGCAGCGAGCCTTGGAGCTGTCATTACATCGATATATTGCTAAATACATTAAAAATAAAAGACAACATGCATGAGGGAGACGAATTACAGTTGTAAAAGGTACCGCCATGAAATCAACATGTGACTACGTAGTGGCGCCGGATTTTGATTTCTTTGCTGTGAAAAATACTACACACAAAGGGGAAAACGACACGAGGGTAAAAATGACAAGGAAAACTTATCCTACCAGCTACAATGTCGGATGCCAAGCAGCGGCAACAACCCAAGCCATAAATCCGGACAGGAAAAAAAGGCAGGCGATCCAGCAGAGCTCGCTAGATTTCATCTCCACTCGAGGCGGAGAGAAATTAAGAGTGAAGGACGGCTACCTGTGGCGCTGCCAGGTGGCCTCGGTCACGTGGGTTCGTGACGTAAGGGGTAAAAGAATCTTGAGGTCATGGGGCTTCCCCTGACCTGGATTCTATCTCTCCGTCACCGGCAGAATCGCTGATTAATGCCTACAGTTCAAAATAGTCATTTTGACTGACCGGAGTCTATGGTGGGTAATTGAACGTAGTGAATATGGACATGTATTACTACATGCATAATACCGTACTCGACCACGTTAGCACCCAGGGGCCTCAACTCGGAAAATTATGAATTTTTAGGGGTGGGCGCTTACCCGAGCACCCCCCTTGAAAAAGAATGCAAATGAAAATTTTGATTCATCATGTGACAGATTACGTCTTTGAAGGAAAATCAAATTACAAAACAAGCAGCCTCTCGGCTGAGATAGCTCCGCTGTTAGCAATGCACATTACAATTAAAGAACTGAAGATATCATTAGAAAATGAACAATATATATATATAAAAAGCAATGGGACAAATCTGAAAGAAGTCCACATGTAATACCTATATATGTATTATACATGTAAAAGCAATCAAACTTGCGGTTTTCAACAAGAAGTTGAAAATATCACTTTTTACCAAAAATGACAAAAATATTCACCAAAATTAGAGAATTAACGATATCATCACAAAATGAACAAATCTGATAGAGGTCTACATGTAGTACCTATATATGTAATATAAAAGCAATTGGACTTGCGGTTTTTAACAAGAAGTCAAAAATATTACTTTTTACCAAAAATTACAAAAATATTCTTTAAAATTAGAGAATTAAAGATATCATTACAAAATGAACAAATCTGAGAGAGGTCCACATGTAGTACCTATATATGTAATATAAAAGCAATTGGACAATTGGACGGTTTTTAACAAGAAGTCGAAAATATCACTTTTTATCAAAAATGACAAAAATTAGAGAATTGAAGATATCATCATGAAATGAACAAATCTGAGAGAGGTCTACCCAAGGTACATATACACCAAGTATCAAAGCATTCAGGCTTGTAGTTTTCAAGAAGAAGTTGAAAAAGTAAAACATTGACACGGACGACGACGACGGACAATCACTCATATGATAAGCTTCGCTCGACAAAGTCGACAGCGGAGCTAATTAGTTGCGACGTCATTGATTTTCACAATGAAGAAACAGAAATGATGACAAAAAATATGCACATTTTATTACAATATTATTTACGTACCCCCAGAATTTACGAAATTAAAAGCATTAGAGTCTGTTGGAACACAGTTGAAGTCAAAATTCGCATCATTATCTCCACTGACGAAGGTGTTGGATCGTACGCAAACTTTCAATGAAAATCACTTTCCGCCATGATGCATTTGCAGATTTGATCTACAGCAGCGTCCTTTGACCTAATGGGTCAAGGTGGTTATTAACCAATCAGAATGCTGTGTTGTAACGACGCAATTCTTTGGAAATTCGCGAAGACTTTCCGGTAACGCAATGCGGAAGTGAATTATCGATGTCTAAGTACGATCTGTTGGAATTGATTTCAGGGAATAAACGACATGGTTTTTCCAAAAAACTAGTAACTAGCCGTTTTACTTGTATTAACAGGTCATTGTCGAAGCATAGTTTATGCACACTTACCGTGGTCACAACATATTCACAGCGGTCAATATCCACGCTGTATCATATAAAAACGATTTACCAAGATTCATTACGCAAGACCAAGTTTCCAATTAGTTGCATTTTAAAGGGGTGGGTGCTTTGCCGAATGTGACCCCAAATATGAAAATTGCGCAAAAGTGGGGGGTGGGCGCATGCCTGGGTATGGGCGCTAACGCGGTTGAGTACGGTATATGCAATCAAATTGGATATACAAATCGCTGGTCATGTTACCAGGTGATTTGATATATGGTCACAAACATTGCTATTTGCTATTTCTAATATTTATGCAATTTTTGTATCCAAACTCCAGTATTATATTAAGTGTGTGCCAGCTAAACTGTTATGTTACCCCAATTTCTAACAAAGTTTTCATGTGGGAAATTAAGACACTTTACAATTTAATGAAATCAAAGCACAAGTCAAACATGAATGTGTACCAAAGTGACTAGCATACATTGTATCTTTGATAATATTTTACACAAATACATATAGTCATAATAATCTATAGTACATGCTAATACACATCTCAGAAAAATCTAAATCTTACCATTCATGAATTCAATGGCAACTAGACTCACTCATGTTATACTAAAAGATCCATGTACATTTTTTTTTCAGATTTATTAATTTTTGTTATTATTTTAATTTTTTGACTATAAATATTTAATAAGCCTTTAGAAAAAAAACATAGCCATGTATTATGTATGATGAATGTGACAAAAATATGAGACTGTACATGGGTATCATAGATAGTAGTATGGCCAAAAATGAAATGGCTGCCAGTCGACCATCTTTGATCCAATTGTGAAACAAATTGCCATAGACATGTATTATAACATGTAGAATGTATGTACCAAATTTGAATAACAACTGACAAAGCATGTCCACGATACCATATTTTCAAAAAACAAAAGGGCTGCTTGTCTGCCATTTTTTATCTGATTGTGAAGCAAATTGTCATGACCATAAAAATGCCTTAATTTGGTTTTTAAATAGAAATCACACATTGTAAATTACTTTACAGTCAAACTAAATAAAAATATTGATATTTCCACATATTGCAATATTGTAATATAGCATTGTAGCATAATTTTTTTGGTAACGAAAAGAATATAGTCTAAAAGAAGTTTCAAATAACTAACCTCTGGTATCATTGTAAGATTTTGTAGTTCCTTTGACAGTACCATTATCACTTTCTCGGTTATGACTGTATCGACCATTTTCACTCGAAGAATAGTCACCAGATGAGTAACCATGACCATTATTTGGACCATATCTGTTGAAAAATTCACGTCTTCTTGTCTCACCATCTTCTGCCCTTTGCCTCCGTCTTTTTTCTATAAAGCGTTAACAGTTGAATGATTTGTCAAGTGTATGCATGTAGAACACATTTATATATATAAAAGTTATTTCTAGATTTGACAAGTCAAAACTTTCTGCGCCTTTGACAATTTAAAATTCTGATCAAGAACAAAAAACAATGGAAAACAAGCCATGCATGGCACAGTCCCCGTTAGTTATCGAATTTAAGATATAAAGTTTTGTTTATAGTAATATAACTGGAATATAACCATGTCAGGAAATGATTATGATGATTGTTTAACATTAAAATGATTGACATTTGTATCTGATCATCAAACAAGTACTTGTTCATATTGAGAGATATTGCTCTGGAACAGCTATAATTAAAATCCATTTTGAATACATGTATACATCTATAACATGATGAATAAAGAATATATAAAATTTGAACATAATCAGTCAAAGCATGTCAGAGATATGGCTCTAGAAGCCCAAACATTAAAACATAATGGCCACCAGTCAGCCGTTTTGAATCCAATCTGAAAAATAAAATGACGTGCATCAGGAACCCGTAATTTCTAATGTATGTTATAAGTTCGAACCAAATACATCCATAAATGGAAGAAATGCTTGATATTTGATGATTTTTTAGCACAAAAATGGCCACCATTAACAGTCTGTCATTTCAATTCCAGATAGGATTGGGACCAGTCAACCATGATCCCAGAGAAACAACCACTATACACTACCAGTAAAATACATGTACACTAACCTCTTTTGACTATTTCCCTTCCTTCATCAGTGTAATCTTGTGTCATCTCATCCTCTCCAATGAACTGCTGGAATCCCAGAAATCCTAAACACCGACTACCTAGACTAAAGTAGGTAGCAATACACAGGACTACCACAGTGATTGGATAATAAATATAGAAACCATCAGCCATGAAAGGAAGTACATCCATATGACGACCCATAATCTACAATGAAATCAAGGAAATGGTAAAAACAATATTTAATTTAACACGCGTTCAAATGTTAGAATAAAGAAACTATACTTGTAAAACATGCCACCCTCTTTGACTGCCTTTAATCTATGGTAAATCATGTTACCCACTTTGAGTGCCTTTCATCTACTGTAAATTACATACCCACTTTGAGTGCCTTTAATCTACTGTAAATCATGTTACACACTTTGATTGCCTTTAATCTACTGTAAATCATGTCACCCTCTTTGAGTGCCTTTAATCTATGGTAAATCACGTTACCCACTTTGAGTGCCTTTAATTTACTGTAAATCAGTTTAATTTGGCCCAAATAATTATTCACAAATTTTACAATTCAGGGAAAATGTATAACAGTAAGAATGTATTTGTAGTTCAATTTGCATTTTACTTGGATATATAGAATTAACTCTTTCCTGAAAACATGCAGCTTGATACAATAGCTGTAACAAACTTGTGTCATACACATTATCAACAAACTGTAGTTTGGAAATTAAAATATTCTTCAGTAAATTAGCTCTCTCAAATAAAGCACACTCTTGACAAATTCCATCAGAGGATAGCTTTCTGGATGCAATCATATGGTGGGCATATATTCAAAATGAGCCTCTACCAATATATGAATTTAATCACAGGCACTGACAAAGTACATGTATATATATTACATGTCACTAGATAAAGGTAGTACTCACAGCAGTAAAAGAAGTCTCCAGCATATTTTCATCTCCTGTAATATGGCTGTCTAAATGTATCAGACCCAGGAAGTTGAGACATAATGGTGGAGTCAGTCGGCAAAATAAACTGAGGAAGAGACAGTTGACAAATCAGAAATTACAAAAAAAAAACAGCTCAATGTAGATTAAAGTGTCATAGTCATCAAGCAGTGTGATTGAATTTTGTGTGTTTTACATGTGATGTATACATGCATTATATCAAACATGAAGCAACCCATTGCAGCACTTTAACATAATAAGTTGTTTCCATAACAGATGCAGATATTTTTTTAAACAAGGGAACAGGGGCGTAGAGCCCACATGCCATGGCTATGCACCCCTTTACCCTGGGGAGCAGATCTTCTGGCAACCATAAAATTCTGATTGACTAGGGATCACATGTGGCCACAGTCTTTAACTGTGACCTGCCTGATAGTAATTTTGGCCCCAAGAACGGCATAGAATGCTCCATTTTAACTTATTATCAAAAACTCCACATCCTGGTAGGGAGAACTCTATCTCCCCCACTCGGTGGCGCCACTGAATTGCAGTGCTATCTCTTGCAGTTTATTTCTAAAAAAAAAAAGCTGAGATGCAAATAATACAGGGGAAAATCCTATCACTTAGAATACATAATTACATAAATGTAGATTAGACCTGATGAATTATCTATGGTAGTGAGTAATTGATAGGCATTTAGTCTGTATATATATGATGTGAACAAATAAATGTAGATTAGGCCAGATGAATTATCTATGGTAGTGAGTAATTGATAGGCATTTAGTCTGTATATATATGATGTGAACAAATAAATGTAGATTAGGCCTGATGAATTATCTATGGTAGTGAGTAATTGATAGGCATTTAGTCTGTATATATATGATGTGAACAAATAAAGTATTTTATATGCTATCAATACACTGCATGGGATCAAATATGATGCTTGAACCAAACATAATTTTAGGTACTAAGTAAATGATTTGAAAGAATAAGAAAACAGGAGCCACCAACTAACTGAAGAATACTTACATGGCAGAGAAAAGTAAGCTGTTCTCATCAGTCTGGTGGTGGTCAGCTAAATAATAATAATTAAACACTCTAATCTTAAATATAGGATAATATGCACACACACTCATATAGGCTATGGTTAGAAATGACGCAAGCTGAAATGGAAATACACATAATAAATATCATTGTTATATAGTATAGGTGTTATTCCAGATAACATAGTATGAACAAATCCTGCATTGTGTCCATGTGCATGTCACTTTGCAATTCATAACAGATAAAGGGACATATGCTGTAACTTTTAATTTTTTCCATTCTTAACTGTACAATCCATCAAGTTTATGTCAATAGCTATTTTAAATCAGAAAAATGCATGTGAATATGCATGACATGATGTGTAATGCAGTTGTAAAGTATGATTTCAATCAGTCAATACTTGTCAGAGAATATGGCTTTGTAACAGCATCCCGCCATTCAGCTATCCTTAATTGGATTATCAAATGAATGCATGCATATGAGTATGACATGATGTATAATGTAGCTGTAAAGTTTGACTGCATTCAGTTAAGGCATTTCAGATATATGGCTCAGGAACCACATACATTAAAACAAAAATGGCTGACATCAAGGTAACAAATTAGATTGTAATGGCTCTGGACAAACAGACGCACACGTGCATGTACGCGTGCACAGACAGACAGACAGACAGACAGACAGACAGACAGGCAGGCAGGCACAGACAGACAGGCAGGCAGGCAGACAGGCAGGCACAGACAGACAGGCAGGCAGGCACAGACAGACAGAAACAGACAAGACCCAATTTAATAGTTCAAGTTTTCTTTTGTTCAAACAGGAATTAATTAATTACATTGCTGGATTAACATAACCAAATAGTCTGCCTTGAATTTGCATGACATACACAATTCATAGTGTATGCAAGATCCTCAATGAATTTAGCAAAGAATGATGAGAGTGGCCATTTAGAACTACAGCTATGACACTATGCCAGAATCAAACTTCAAATTATTTCATTACCCCTTACCTCAATGTAGAAATAACTGTAGTTGTCAGCAGCCAAGTTCACAAATATAGCAAACAGTGAGAGAATAGGATTTTTGTTGAAAAACACAACTTCTGACCAGATGACAGCCACAGAGAAGATAGATAATACAATAGCCACAAAACGTAGTACCCAGGGGGAAAATACAGTTTTCCAATACCACTCTATCTTCGGAGTGTATAGTGATCCAAACAGGCTTCTTTTGCTGGTACTTTGGAAGGTGTGTTTGAAATACCTGGAACAGAATATATTATTATTAGTTGATAAGAATGACATTAAACACGAGTGTGTAATTTTGATATAATGTAAGATCAGATGACAATTGAAGTGTGTGATGTCAAAATATGTGATAAGTCCACTGGCTAATATTAATAAGGTCAAGAAGCCACAATGATGACTAAATATCTCTAATTGTTAATTGTAATCTCTAATTTGACTGCACTCCTTTTTATATCCCTCTCCTTCTCAATAAATCAGTTGCAAACTTTACCCAGCATGCTATTTCCACCTAGCATCAGACTCACACAGGAGAGGCGTCCTTTCATAAACATGTACATTTTTTCAATGAAATAGCTAATTCTATCACTTAGGACACTTTCATTCACAAATTCAAGGGAATAGACAAATTCTAATATAAATTTATTTTCTCAGAGAGATTGTACTGAAGAAAGAGTTTTCACTATAAATCAAAGACAAAAATTCCATATTTTACATAATTTGAAAACTATTGTAACCAAGTGTAAAACATTAACATTGACAGATATCTGCCCCTGTTGAGGGACAAATCCAGATATACACTCATTTACACACATGTGGTAGTCAATTTCACCAGAAAGAGACAAAAACAAATGCCAGAATTTGAATGGCATGATAAATACTTCAGTCATGGGTAGTTTCCAAAACCTGGATCTAGTCCTGCTGCTACTAAAAATCATACATTATCATTATGAGCATGGCATGAAAATAATTGAGACATGTCACTTACCCATCACCATTGAGAATATTCTTTTCTACATCTTCCAACTCAAAGGCCCGTTCCAATAACTTACACCATTCAAAATAAGTTCTTCTCTCATGCATTACAGCATATATAACCTTACTGTGCAGTTTAACCAGTGTTCTCTGTGTAGGCATCTCTATGTCATTGCTACCATAGTCTTCATAGTCATCCATGGTTCGCTTACTAACCTTCTCTTGAAACTCCTCTGGACATTTGGTCATTATAGTATCTATGTGTTTGTGTAGCGGGTGATTATAACGAATGGCTTCTGCTGCTTTCTTTATTTCCTGAAATTAATGTGCACATAACAAATCATAAGAGAAAAATTCTTATTGTGTATAAAGAAAATACTAATCTACCTCCTACCTCATTATTATACACCTGACAGTACATCCAAATGTTCACTAAAGCAGTATATTATGGCATTCTACTATTCACTGGTCGATATGATTACTTGTAATACTTTCGTGTACACTTGCAATATTTCTCGCAATACAATCATTTCACCATAGACACCATAACCCAATGATGAGATGACGATTTTGTCATTTTCTACATGGATTCAGACTATAATTTCTCAAAATATCACCTGGTGTGCTTATTTTCTCAAAGTATTCAATAAAAGGATGTTTAATTTTTTTTAATTAGGTCTGAACCGCTTTAAAATAGGTCTTGCATGTCATTTTAAAGAAACATAAGAAATATTATCACATATTGCATAATAATTATAACTTGTACAATTTACCAACTACACTTAATAGCTATCACCACTTCTCCCAATGTGTGGAAATTATGTATTGAGATTATTCTCAACAAAATGCCACATCTAGTGAGTGTCACCAGTGCTCAGTTCATGGGATAAGACATCAACTTACATCCAGAATATCTTCCAAGTTTTCTTCTGCTTCAGACTTTTCAGTGCTAAGCTTTGCAATTTGAAAGTAAGTGAAAGAGAGTTGGTGACCTTTCTTGGCAGCATTCCAATACTTTCTTGGTACCTCCACCAATCCGTATCCAAGTAGCAGAACTAATAAAAACAGACCCCAAGTGTTGCTAGCGGTTACCAAGATGATAGATAACTTCTCACTGGCAAGAAATAAAGTAGTTCAAGAATATACAGTTAATAAGACATCACCTTTCGTCAGTTGCATATGGTGCAATTTATATAACCAATAGCTAAGACTAATATGATAAATTATTTAGTAATGTTAGTAAGCTAAACATCAGTCATCACCTGGGTGCCTGATTCTAAAATTTCCATGAAACAAGAAACAAGAAACAGAGAATTTGTTTACTGGTCTTAATACATGTAGCATATTTCAAGTTGCACTATGCATATAACCTAAGTTAAAGTACAGTATACATGCATGTATGACGATTCACGTGTTTATCAGTTCAAATAGAAGACAGACATCAGACATACTTACCCATCTAATTTGATATCAGGTCTTGCAGCGACATAGATAAGTAGCACACCAGCAATAAGAAGATAACTGCCATAGTATATAGCATTCTCTATTAATGCAGATTTCAGTTTACCACGTACAGTGAATTCACCAGCCCTTGAATACGACTGCATCAATGGACAAATAATCCTAAATGAAAAACAGGAAAAAATAAGTTGGTACCTACATTCAGATGGTGTGATGTTTATGATGAAGCAAGCATTTTGTACAAATGATCTGAACATGTACAGTGAACCTCAAAATAACAAGCCATGCATGGCACAGTCCCCGTTAGTTATCAAATTTAAGATATATAGTTTTGTTTATAGTAATATAGCTGGAATATAACCATGTCAGGAATATGATTTTTTTAACATTAAAATGATTGACATTTGTATCTATCGTCAAAAAAGTACTTGTCCATATTGAGAGATATTGCTCTGGAACAGCATTCAAAATCAGCCATTTTGAATACATGTACAGTACAGTTCTCGCGGAAGCTTTGGCTTTTGTGGCATCATTGTCGCATGCGCATGGCTTCATTGTCGCCTCAGCATCGCATCATTGTGGCATCAGCTTCGCGTCATTGAAAATTGAAGCTGTGTTCGCCTCGCTATTTTGTGGCATCATCGTGGCCTCAGCTTCGCAGTCTCATGGCATCAACATGGCATCAGCTTCAAAGTATTGTGACATGAGTATGACCTCATTATTTTCACATGGAAAGGCAGTAGAGAAAAAACACATGTACAGAAGTTCGATATGTAATCGATTTGAAATTCAAAGCGGTAAGGGGAATAAAATAATATGACCAAGAGTAAAATGACATTTTAAAAAGATATCTTGTTTAATTATTTAATGTTGCGAGTATTGGGTACCAAAAACTATGTGAAGTACATTGCAATCTGCAAGTTGACTAGTGTCATATTGACTGCAAGGAAAAACGTGATAAATTTAAATCACACGATGCAATCGTCGTTCGGATACAACACAATTTGCTATACGAAATGAAACTGTTCTTGTTATAAAATTACCTTATTTTCGTTCATTTTATTTGCTGGTAAGAGAACAGATTCAGATTCCTCATTTTTGTCGTATTTTTCTGTGTTTCGTTTAGTTTTAGCCGAGTTTGATCCCATGCCCGGACTACTAATACATGCAAAACACGCGAACGCCACCTGGCGTTGTCGCCTGCCATCTTGATACAAAGTTCCAAAACAAGTGCGTACATTTCCAACTATGATTGGATGGTTGTGGTGGCGTCGGTCTGGCAAAATTTTACATCCAATTTTCAAAATTAAGTCACGATAAGTGACCTGAGCTCGATCTATACGTACTTTAAAAGTATTCTCACCAAAAAATATTTTCGAATAAAAACGAGCCACAGGCCTGGTAAAAAATCGAATAGCACTTGACGTGCAGAAATAATTTATTGGGCTTCAGAAAAAAAAGTGTTCATTTAGTTGTAGCCGTAAATATTTGGTGACCAGTCGATGAACAATTTGAAACTCATTATACACACGGAAGTCCTTCGATACTGAATATCATCGACCCCAATCTGGTTTACCTTATTTCCCAACTTGCAAAACTGATTTGTATCTCAGCCCAGTTTTTCTTTTTTTCTTTTTTTAAACTGAGGTCAAATCCCAGACGTTAGTCAAAATATACCGATGTTTTTCAGTGAATGATTGTGAAGCCTGTCACAGCACAGTGAATCGACGCCGGAGATTAGACAGTACGACGACCCTTCAATTAGCGTCAAATATGCTTTGTTACAACATCATTGATTTGCTGAAAGTCACCTGATCGGAGCACGACCTAGGTCACAGAACCATATTTGTCCGTATTATCAACGGGACTTTGCGAGAGAACCACACCCACATTTTCAACCATTTTTAGCGCGGAAGTTGCCAACAAATGTCGAAAAACTCGTGAATTTTATGGATTTGAATAAAATAAAGCTAGCGATTGGTAAGCCTGGTTAATAATATATCCCCCGATGCTCTTCGAATTTTTTTAATTTTATTTCAAGGCGAGAAATGAATAATTGAAGTTCCATCGATTTCAAGGCGACTGTTTCACCGCGACAACTCTATGCTGTGTTGTAGTTTCACGAGGTAAACAAATATATATAATAAATAGTACATGTTCAATTATTTGGTTTTACAGTCCGCAAATTACGGGACATGATCCCCATGAATTACGATAAATAAATGCTGATTGTGTTGAATAATGGACGTCGGGACTGTTTGGAGAAACCAACGGGGATCGATATTCCAAACAAATTATTGGGATACTGTCGGTAGACATTTGAAACAAATGAAATTATTAACGAAAGACGAGAATTTTCCAGATATTTACGAACATACTGTCACAACAAATATATGCAAAATTGACAAATACTCAAAGAGATATTACGTTTTATTTTAGCCTTAAAAATATTTTCTTTCACTCAGTCCATGCGTGGGACTTCTATTTAGCCACTTGGTCCTTCGGCTTGTGTTTCCTTGGGGGAAATAACAATAATTATACAAATCGTAAACTCAACACAGTCAGGAAAAGAAACCCGGACAACCATGTCGTACTTCTGTTGAAATACATTTTGTAGCAGTGCGTCACGTCAGAATATTGTTTAATATAAAATAGTCAATCCCAGCCAAATCTAGGTCAAAGGGTCAGATTGCGTGCATATAATTATAGATAGTTAAAACAAAAAGTATTTGAACTTTTGATGGTTGTTTAACATCTATGCACGGTTACTAAACTAGTAACCGTGATCTATGAAAACCAGAAAATTGTTAGTAGTCCGATATTTTGCACAGTTGAAAATAAAGCGGAAATTCAACAAGCGGTCGCAAAAGCGAGCGATTGAAAAGCGGAAGCGGTCAAGAGGTTTGGGGGAAATGAGTACAGTACTTCTTTGTTTGATGAAGCGATGCTGATGCCACATTGTCGCCATAATGAGGCCACAATGAAGCGAAGCGATAACCGCCTAACTTTTTAATGTCGCGACATTGAAGCGATGCTGAAGCCATAACAATGCCATAATGATGCGATGCTGAAGCGAAGGTGAAGCTGAAGTGAAGCCAAAGCTTCCGCGAGAACTGTACTGTATATATATAACATGATGTATAACGAATATATAAAATTTGAATATAATCAGTCAAAGCATTTAAAAGATATGGCTCTAGAAGCCCAATCATTAAAACAAAATGGCCGCCAGACAGCAATTTTGAATCCGATCTGAAAAATAAATGATGTGCATCAGGAACCTGTAATGTCTAAGATATGTACCAAGTTTGAACGAAATCCATCCATAAATGCTTGATATTTGATGATTTTTTAGCACAAAAATGGCCACCATTTGGCCATTTTGAATAATATCGTCAAACCAATATATCTGTCTATCTATGACATGATGTATAATGAATATTTAAAATTTGAACATAATCAGTAAAAGCAGGTCAGAGATCTGGCACGAGAACCACATTAATTAAAACAAAATGGCTGCCAGTCGGCCATTTTGAATCTTATCTGAAAAACAAAATTATTTGCATCAAGGTCCCATAATGTCTAATGTATATACCAAGTTTGAACAAAATCCATCTGTTAACTGCCGAGAAATGCTTGTTTTTGATGATTTTTAGCACAAAAATGGTCGCCATTTGGCCATCTTGAATCAAATCGTGAAACAAATTGACGTGCATATGTATACAATCATGTATGATGTATGATGTATGTGTGAAGTTTGATTGTGATTGGTCCAGGCATTTCTAAGATACAGACGCACGCACGCACGCACGGACACACAAAGGTCAAAACATAAGTCCCCGTTTTCGGACTGCGTCCGAACGGGGACTAAAAAGAGAATGTGAAAATGACTGAGAAAATTAGGAGTTGAGTTTGTGAAGAATTTGTTATTGTATTATAGGCATATATCAAAGAAGAAGGGACGGCAAAAGGTTGACAGTTCTGGACAGTTTACAGATGGTTTAGTTTAGAAAGGTTCAGTAGATGCATGATTTGAAAATGTAATAATTTTAATTTAAAAATTGATATTAACTGGTAGACTAACTACATGCATATGTCAACCATTATTTGGAAGCTAGAATCCTTCCAATCCTCACTCAAATATCCCAAATGAACTGGACATTGGACCAGAGTGTGTCCACCAACCACAGCAGTATGGTACAGCACTAGAATGAATTACAATCCCCCTCCTTTTTTGACTCAGGGTTTCTACAAAATCAGTCCTGTTAGAGGGTACACTCATGTTATACACCATTTTGTATTTTAATATCAAACAGGTTGCTCAGTATTCTTACCATGTAAGTATCTGTGATGTCCAATAAACAATAATCCACATATCAGGCAGTATGCTTGATGGTACATAACTCCATGGTCTTCCACAATCTTTTGATATATCTCTGCGTACAATAGATGTCAGTTCTAATACCAGTGTGGAATTCTCTGTCGTCACATCAGTTGGCAGTAAGTTACTCACGGCAAGAGATGTAGATTTATTCTCACTTGGGCTGGAGTAGAGGACATCATACTCAGATTTATTGAGAGGAAATGCAGTTGTCAGTTCTTCACGTTTCTCATGGTCATAAATGCACTGCTTGTATATTGTCTGAAATGATATAACAAATTGAAAACAAATCAGATATTTTAAAGCATCTTTACTTACTAGTACAAAATTACCTTTAATAATATATATTGATATAATAAATATAAATAATAAATAATTAAATGTTTCCTTTTCTATTGTGAATTTAATGGATGCGTATGAGTCAGTAATGTCCATGTTGTCAAATGGCAAACAAACTTGCTGGAAATTAGTCAACTTTTGTTGATGTACAAAAACACAACTGTTCAGTGTACCAAGTTTGGAGGTACATGTATGTATGGGGGTCTAAAAACTAACTCTGCGACGCGATTGTGCGACTTGCCGAATGTCAATTATTGCACTCTGCGACAGGATCCCAGTGTCACTCTGCAAAGAGCACGATTCCCATTGGTTGGTGGGTTGAACAGCGCGAATCTCAATGGTCGATCGATGTAAGGGTACACAGCATGCCTTATAGAAATGTTATTTCGCCGACTGCTCGCAAACTATGGTAAACAAGTATTTACCGACGACATGCCGCACGGTTCGGTAATCAGCAAGTATTTAACATTGATTTATTAACATGTATAACGATCCCCCAGAGGGGGTGAGAGGGGTTACAAAACACATACACGTTGATGTTGGGTGCCTTATTACGGTGTAACACCAGGGAGCTGTTAACATTAACGCCATCTTGAAGTTGTAAGGCTTCGTCCGCAACTATGCTCATTAGCATAGGCGGCAGCTTCAAAGCGAGTAGAGCGCGAAGTACGTTTCACACGATGTTACTTTCTTTTTTTTTCATTAGCAAGTATATATTCATGACTTTGAATTCCCAAATAAAGCGTGTAGCGGGTCAAACTGTTTCTAGGCGTTTTATTAAGAATATTAAAAGAGGAAAAACGTAAAGCTGTGTGAATGGATTGAAACTACTGCTGAAGATGGAAAACTCCTAGTAAAACGGCAGTGTCAACGGAAAATTAGATGAGTGCACGCTCTCTGCATAAACGGAAACGATGGCTTTGTTTATGTGGCCGATGTTGACGAGCAACAGATTTCCTGTACTCACTTCCTCATCTGATAACCGGCCCTCAACGGTCTCACGTATGGGTGTCGTCATCTCGCCTTGATGCGAATATTTCAGCCTAATCGTCCCCTTCGAACCACTCGCGAGGTTGGTCATAATATGCACAGGGGCTTGTCGACTGACCGCGAAAGCCCCTAGGCGAGAACGAATTTCGCGGTCAGTCAACAAGCCCCTGTGCATATTATGATCTAGACGTGCTTGCTATCTGTTGCGATTCTGATGAAAAATTCTTGAAAAATAAATATAAATTGCATAAACGAGGGGTGAACGCCAAAGTCCTGTAATTTTGCATCGGAATCACAACAGGCTGCAGGCAAGTCTAAATTAGTAAATATGACCCTGAGTTGCAGATTTTTCTATGCCTCGTCTATCATTGGTGTCTTTGCTTTCTTTCTTTTTATCGCCATTGCGTTAGTAAGATTGTGTTATTAAAATAGAATATAGACTTAAAAAATAAAACGATTTTTCAGACGAAGTCTTGACTGATAATAATGCTGACAATGGACGTTAGATAAATATGCATTGTTTGCGACAGGAAGCAACAGAGTATAACCGGTAGTATACATACATATGGTATAAACATTGTGCAAATATTAACGAAACGCGTATGGTAGTAGTGTTAGTGTTTGAGCACTGGTCTTTCCGCAACATTTTAAAAGATCAATATGGACCACCGAAATTTGGCGTTGATTTAAAAAAATAAACCATAATTTTCAGTAATACTGACTTCAAAAATTATGATACAAAAATAATTACATTCATACTATGAACCAACACCGTTTTTGTTTGCTTTTCACAACTGTATTTAATTTCTGGTGGTTAAAATACCAGCTAATCGATGGTGAACCACAAGTTTTGAGTCCGTTTATGATCTAAACGAAGGCAGACGATTGCAAACATCTGCTGTCATGGCAAAACTTTGCACGTCGTGAATGATTTTTTTTTTCTCTGCATGCAAATATTTTCCTTGATGCACTCAACAAAGTCAAAACAGACGTACAACATTCATTGCAGAACGCGTGAAAAGTACTTCGCGTTCCACTCGCTTTGAAGCTGCCGCCTATGCTAATGAGCATAGTCGCTGTCTTCCATGTGCTTGCCGATCACCGAACAGTGCAGCATGTCGCCGGTACATAGTGTTTACACACTTTTTTTACCGTACCTTTTTTTATAAGGCCTGCGGTGAACATCGACCATTAGGACTCACGCTGTTCGACCAACCAACCAATAGGAATTGTGCTCTTCGCAGAGTGACACTGCGATCCTGTCGCAGAGTGCAATAATCGACATTCGGCGAGTCGCACAATCGCATCGCAGAGTTAGTTTTTAGACCCCCATACATACATGAAGTTTGGGCCTAACTGGACTGCCAGTGAGCAGAACTGTGCAAAACAGATAAATACTGTAGATCACGAAAAAATAGAGTTGTATCTTTGTAAATGCACATAATAAGTAAAAATTACCAAAATTAAGTATTTTTGATGTATTAAATAGCCACCAGTCTGGCAATTTTGAACAAATCCGGAAAGATAATGGATGTGTCTCAGTAAGGCAACAGATGTTATAAGTCTGAACAGAATCAGCACAACTCTACAATGTATACACATAAAATGTAGGTTGTTGTTGTCAACCATTTTGAAGTATCATATGACAACAAAATCAAGAGTATATGTATCTCATCAATGAACCCCTGAAAAAATACAATGGACAAACTCAATCTTTGTTAATTAAGACAGATTCCCACTAACTGGCCCTATTCTTTTGTTCTTTAGTAACCAGAAAATTACTTACTGAATGGTTGTCGCCGAACATGATACGTGTATTTAAAATGTCTGACAAAGCAAACATGCACAATTTTTTTTTTACTCTGCCTAATAGCAACAATTTGGTATTATGCATTTTTAAAGCTATTTATCTACCTGTTAAATCATCGTGAAATATTTGAGATATCACTGGAAATAAAACAAGTCATTGAAAATGACACAGTCCCCGTTAAATTTTTGAAAGTTCTCTTTGCTGCTCGTCATATTAAAGCGGAGGGGTTGTCGCAAGCATGTCCTTGAAACTTGAGTTCCAAGTGGCATATACAACAGATTGTTTATTTACATCAAAACAAGTGTTCCGTCTAGTAGAGTAATATGGCCAAATTATAAAAACAGCCATTATTCGGCAATCTTTGATCTGATTATGAAACACACTGATATGTATGATGTATGTGCCAAATACAAATGAAAATGGTACATAAATTGTGGAAATATAGTAGTAAGGCCAAAAAGTCAGATGGCTGTCAATCGGCCATCCTTGACTAGATTTTGAAACAAATTGTCATGGACATGTATCCTAACATGTATCCTAACATGTATAAAGTACATGTATGTGTCGAATTTGAATGAAAACTGACAGAGCCCGTCCAAGATACCGCATAAAAAAACAAAACAAGATGCCTGCCAGTCGACCATCTTCGATCCAGTTGGACGGTCAGGACATGTATCCTAACATGTATGATCTATGTACTAAATTAGAATGAAAACTGACAAAGCATGTCCAAAATACGACATTTTTCAAAAAACAAGATGGCTGCCAGTCGGCCATTTTGACTCGAATCGCTAAACCACTGCATGTGCATATGTCCCACATAAAGTACTAGGCACATGCAACGAATGAACGGAATCGGTCCGAGGGATTCTGAGATATGACTCCGTACGGACACGCGGCACACAGACGGACGGAGACCAAATTATAAGTCCTCGTTTTCGGACTTCAGCCGAACAGGAACTAATAAAAAGGAGCCAAAGGTGTCTGCTTCATTGTTGATAAAACTTGTACTAAGATGCAAAGTAGGTGGAATATTATTAATTTTATTTAATAATATAAAGTGCATTCAAAATAAATATTCTTTTTGTTGACAGCTGTTAGATAGGAATAAAAAAACAAGACAGGTTGCACCAATTTTCATGAATCACTGCCCATGTACATCGATTTTTGAATACTTAATCCTCACAATATGCAATTTATTTTCACTGACTGGGGTAACTCAGTTAAATAATATCTTCATTCTACTTGCCTATCACTGACTCAAATCCTGATCTCTAAAAGCTAATTATCACAACTCTTTGTTAGAACAGACTGCACTTTTCTCCTTACAGAGAATTTTTCAAACCTATAGAACCTTAGTTTCACATTTATCAAGCCAATGTTCTGATATCAGCAGTTATAGCCAGTACATGTACCATATGTACATGACTCATCAAAGTAGTTTAATCCTATCTAGTTATATCTGCAAAGATCAAAACAATACCAGTACAAGAATGTGCCACGCATACTGCATTTCCTGTAACATGACAAAATACATTTATCCATACTTACTTGTACAGATGTATACAATCACTGTATTTCCTTTATTAGTAGCGTATACGTTCACACAAAATGACAGAGGTACGTCTATTGTCCAAAGTTTCTATTTCTAAGTTTAATTGGGGTCTTAATTGGGACAAAATCAAAGAGGACCATTTTCTGCCTTGGTTAGAAAATAAGTGATGAGCAAAGTAAGATTTATTAATTGGAAAGCCATAACAGCAGCCTATGAACTACCAATATTTAACATATCCAGTGAGACATTTTCGTTTTACATTGTAACCTTAGGACATGAAACCAGCTGACACCATTACAGGCAACCCCATGTGGTGAAACAACATAATATTTAATTTTCAAGACACTTTACACTGTATCATGTGATGCTGATAACAAAAGATTTGATGACTCGTCATTTGCAAGTTATGAGCACAAACACCGTTATTCAATGTTCAAATGAAAATATCAACTGTAGAATAAAAAGATTTTTCACAATTTAGTCTAGTAAAATGAATTAAAATGCTAAATTTAGAATGAACCAATGAACCAAATATAATTTAATTTTGTCATCAATCAGCTCCAATAAAATATTCATTCCAGAATTGGGTTACAACATGGGATATTTTCTCTCAAAAAAAATTTGTATTTATATAATTTTTTTAAAATTGTATTTATATTTCAAATCTATCATGTACTGCATACATATGTAACACATAATTTATACTGCATACAAACAGAACATATAAAAAAAAAACAGAGTTAAAGTGAAATGAAAAATTATTATAACCTCCTCACTAAACCTAAAAGTATGAATTAATATTCAAAAGTTGTGAAAATTAAAACTTTCCGAAACGCGACTAAATTTCCGAAAGTAATCCGGACGCTATTATATGTAGATTGATAATATAGAGAAGTGTCATATATTTTAATTAATTAAGGTATAGATGAAGGTTCATGGACATTTATATTTTTTCCTGATATAGAGGCATGTTCTTCAATTAGGTCACACCAAAGATGAATTTTGAATTTTGTAGTACAATACAACTGCCTATTTACTTATATGGATCAAATGAATTGCAAATTTGAAGTAAGAATTACCAATTTCCCCAAACAAAATGGCTGTAGTCAGCCAACATGAATACAATTGTCAAAAAAAAATAAGTTTGCAGCCTTGTGAAACAATTGAACGTCTCTTTACCAAATTTGAATAAATTTAGTAATTAAGTTCTCTCATTCTCCAATTATAAGCCAAAACTAGCACTTTTAGAATTGCTCCTGTTATCACTAAAAGATGTAGCTCAGTGGAAGAAGGAATAGATGAATACAAAAGTTAAGCAAATTATGTATAGATATAGTTCATCAGATCAATTTGCTACGGAACAATTTTTTTAAAAACAACAATAAATGAAAATGTAAATGTAGAAATTTGTTCACATTCTAAAAAAATGCAATAGCAAAATTAAAAAGCCTTTCTTTAAAAGAAAACAGTAAACAAACTAATGAATAGTGCATTTGCTTTATAATACATATTGTTTGGAAGTATCATCATGTAGAGGTACATATACTGTTAGTGTTCCACTTTTGTACGTGTCAGAAAATTTTAAAGTACTTTACCATTTTGCTTACAGAGATAACCCGGAGAGATAAGTCACGAAATAATCTGATAATCACACCAATACATCATTAATGTTTTTGTGGGCCATTGCTGATATAAAAAGCACAAATATTACACGAAGCAGTACACATGAATAAAATTCATAGAACGCAATGACGGTATCAGGTTAATTTATTTGAATAACTAACCCAAATACGCACCAATATCAAAAATTGTCAGCAGTCAAATGTGTTTATCAGCCGTGAAGATTCAGGAACACCACAAAAATATACACATGAGATAATCTTTGCAAGAGAAAACTGTTACATCATGAACTACTTAAAAAATGTTCAAGCTGCTTTGGGCATCGTTATAAACCTGTATATCAGGAAAACATATACCACATGAGTGAGCTAGAAGCAATACCAGGATAACATGGTCGAAAAACATATAAACAATAAAACAAAGTTGTCAGCTGTTTCGACAGTCGTGCCACACCGGACCACGATGCCAGGTTCTGTTCTGTACAACTTCAAAAAACGTAGACACCATTACAAATACCGTACTCATCCAACTTAGCGCCCAGGGTACAAGGTACGTTTCTAGATTATTAACTAGATATAAGATTTGTTTATGCACAATAATCATGGTAATCGATATCCATGCTGTATTATATAAATTTGATTACCAGTATTCGGAAAAATCAAACAATGCTCAAAAAGACCAGGTTTTATATTGAGACATTTTGGAAAGAATGGGCGCTTAGCCTGAAAATAGAAATGCCCCAAGAGTTGGGAGATGGGCACTTAGTAAATCATGGGTGCTATGTCAGACGAGTAAGACATGTACAGCAACACATCACCAACCAGTCATATAATCGTAGGCCACAAATGATTCTGCAACACTGCTGTAGGAAACATTTGTTTATGTCTCATATATTTCAACAGATGCATTTTTGAGCTGAAAATTTGAGAATTCCAGTTAAATATAGTCTCGGTATGATCAAACAAAATTTTACCAAAAATCAGCCATTTGCAAAATTCTATGTCAAGTGAGTGCATTATGGGAAAAACATGAGCTGTGCATGTGCAGAAGAAAAACTAGCAAGCTGGTATGCGCGCAAAGAATGCTGGGAACCCAAAAAAAACAGAAGCATGGATTTTCCTAAAACATTCTCCCAAAGAAAGAAACCGATCTAAATTAAGAGTTTCAGTGCTGGTTCTGATACTGTTTAAAACTTGCATCAAGGGCAATATGTACTGAACAGTGTCAAAAAGAATTCAACTCAGATAATAATTAAGCTAAATAATTATGCACATATTATCAACAACACTTGTAGTCTTACAATTGTTCCATAGTATACATGTACATGTATGACTGTTAATGTGAATCTAAGCACCAGTTAGTTCTTGTAATACAAGTATCAAGGAAACAAGAATTTCATTCGTGTGCAAATTTTTCTAATTAACAGGTCTTCACCAGTCTAATAAGATCTTATAAATTTCAGAGATTCTTGAGATATCACATTATAAAAATCACATTGAACAGCACCAACAACATCGGCACTTGTTGTCTGTCAACAAAGCTAATGACCAAAAATAAGTATTTGTCTTACACAAAATACATATTAAGCACTGGATGTGTGTCAATAAGACAACAGGTATTACAAACATTCAAAGTTTGAACACAAGAATTCAGCACATCTCATGTACACACATACATGTAAAATGTATGTTTTTAGGCCTTTTATGGATCCAATATGACCACCAGTCAGCCATTTTAAATCTGATCAAAGAAAGAAATTGGAAGAATACATGTGCCATTAGCTATCAGCTATGTACCAAGTTTGGAAAGAAAGGGTTAATGACCCTCTGAGAAAAGGTGACGTTGATTCTATGTGAAAAAATAAATTTGCAATTTATCAATTTATTATCTATCTCTATAATAATAGACAGACATTTGATAATAATGCTACAAAAATACCTTAATTAACTTGTTGTTTCCTGCACATCAAAAGAATGGTAAATACATGTTTTGAGATGACGCAGTATACTTCTTTACTCATTACGCTAGTGTACACGAGGTCAACAAGGTCATAAATTAATTTTCTATTGTGAAATAGATAATATTACTTCAGCTGTGACTGCATATTTTCATCACAACAAACCTTCATTTTTATAAATATTAATATCAACTGAATCCTACCAGCCTCTCAAAAAGTAGTGTGCAACAACGTCATTCGTAAATGGTTATTGAGGAACAACATGTTTGATGTGAATCCATATATAAAATACACTGTTTACAAAAAATCATATTACAACCACCCTTTAAATAATTATCAATTTACCTAAAACTAAAATAAGAGTGGGTTTCAATATGGTATATAAATTCTAGAAAATTTTAAACATAGGTGAAAACATTGATTTAAGATGACTCATCTTTTTTTAGTTAAGTTAATGAATTAGCATACTTACGGATGACACGTCTAGCGGCAGAATGAAGATAATAATGAAAGAAAAATACCAGGAGACAAAGGTTGCTAAGGTTACTACGACATGCTGCTTCCTCCAGTTACCATAGCGATGTAAAAGATAAGCTGATAAGATGAAAACACAGATAATCTCTACAGCAAGAGGACCAACACTCATGACTGTGTTTTACTCATCCATGAGTTAATATTCTAGTCATTCTCAACTTCACTCTATTTAGAATCTGCAAAGAAGAAACATAATATATTTTTGAATACAAATTATGTATTTATATTTAATATTTCCTGTTGATTTTTTTTTGGAGGAGAGAATCCAGGCATACACCCACTTCTACCCATGCAGAAGTCAGAATTGCCAGTACCAAAATACTATACCAAAGTACCAAATACTATAAGAATTCTCGAGAAATGGCATGACAAATAATTTTGTAATGGTTGGTATTGCAGTATCAAAGCCTATATTCACCCCTGTGACACATTTATTAACACTGATGAATCATGCAGATTTTTGTTTAAAATAATACATTTTTGATGTTATGAAGATTGTTCAGCTATGAATAATTGTTCAGGAAGTGAGACAACATTAAAATCCCGTTTAGATGCAGTTACTTATTAGGTAACATCAATATGTATAGTTCATCTCTGTAATTACAACGCCACATTGCGATGAACAGCACCATGGTATGAATTTTAAAATTGATAATAAACTACTATATCAACCCCAGTACAAAACAACAACAATCAACTTGATTGAACTCGATGAAAACAAATAATGCTGCATTGGCTTTGGGAACGAGAAACGATTCATGTCCTGCGATGACGGTGAAATAACAAATTCACGAGTTATTATTCAATGAATCATCACATACACCACCATCATCACGACCTATACAATTCGGAAGTAGTGATGAAGATAACGTCATATTTGTTTATAGAAAATATATGATATTCCATACTCTGGTAATTACCAAATATTCAATATTTTTTTGTGAAATCTGCTCAATCCAATTTTCAAAATTATTCCTCAATATTTTACATGGGAAAATAACAAAACAACCCACCTGCAGACGTGGAACAGAAAAACTAAATTTTACATTCGTTTCTGCACATGCGCAAATTAACTGACACGTTAGTGTGTTCGTAAATCCCTTCTCTGTTTTGAGATCATCTCAAAAAAACTTTCTCGGATGGAGTTATATCCAGAACAGCTAGAACACTAGAAAATCCTTTGAAACTCGTAAGTTAGGTACTACCAGTCATAATAAAACAGGTCGCTCCAGCAATAAAGAACTTAACTTCGTTGGGGTCAAAGGGCAAAACGGGGTCAAATGTCATTTTTTCTTTCAGCGGCACGAATCTCATGCTGGCTGCGTTATCCGTCAATTTTAACTTTTGGCAGGTGTAGGGGTTTCGACCGTATTTATCAGGGGGGTTTTGTCTTGCAAACTAATAGAATGTACTCAAATGGCGTAAAACGGGCAAAGACGGCAGAGGAAAAGCGAGAAAAGGAGCGTATGCAGAAGCGTCTGATTTGGGTTGACTGTGAAATGACAGGTCTTGAAGTTGACACTTGTCGTCTGATAGAAATTGCTGTGGTTATAACAGAGGGCGACCTCAGCATCGTCGAAGAGGTATTTTGAAATTTTTATTTGATTTCTTTTATTCGTAACCAGTTGATAACGCCCATCACCATATGGAGTTGGGTAAATTCCAATTGTATGCAGATTTAAATGTGCAATGGCGATTTATATATTTGTGATGGAACCAGCCCTGAATTTTATTTTGGGGGGGGTGTCTCTTTTGTTGTTGTTATGGGAATATATACTTCCACAGGAATTATTTATTTACTAAACATTTGCTAGAAATGGCAGTTTTGTCATTTAAATTTATTTAAAAAACAAACAATAAATAATACTTATTTACACTGAATCTCACTAAAGCGTGAACTTTTTTTGGTAAGAGTCCTTAGGGCCCCTCACCCATAACTCTAATTCTAACCCTGCCCCTACAGTACCCCTCCTCCATTTCAATTGTATATACCCTCTTTGGGTCGCTTATAATTATTTGGTGGGGCATATTGAATTACATTGTTGGGGGGGGGGCTGGAGTGTTAGGGTTCAGGTTAGGGGTGAGGGGGACTTAAAGAACTCTTATGATGATGTGGAATTAAGGGTAGTATTCATCTGCTAAGGCATTGTTTGCTTCAAGTTGTTTCCAGTCGTCATTAGAAATTATAGAAGTTGTATACATGCCTAAGTAAAATTCGGTGGAAGAAAATCAAAAATATAACATACATTGTACTCTTTTTGACGATGCTCCTCTGATCTATTATTTTATTCATTGGCAGCTGTAGGTATTTTTTACCAAATATTGATTATTATTCTTCAGATGATTGTTTTATGTGTGATTAAAGGTACAAAGTACACTTTGTTCGAATCACTATGTAACAGCATGCATTAAAAATTTGTTTACCATTTCTCAATCAAACGTAGAATTGCATCATCTTACTAATTGTTCATTCAAACAAACCAAATTAAGGAATAATTATAAAGTGATGGATTGTGGCTGTTACATTATTTTTAAAAATACATCATCCATTTTGTGAGCCTTTATGGAGTGTCACATAAACAACAAGATCAAAGTCATGAACTGTTGATTTTTAAAGCAAATCTGGTTATTATTCAGTTTTAAACTTGTCAGTGATCAATTGAAACAGACTTTTTATATTGACTGGATAGGAAGTAAAGACTTGACAACAAATAGATTGTACATTTAGGGCCATAATGATTGGTGATGCAAACAGTTACCATAATATATACTGGTAGATTATTTATATCCTGGTGTGATGATCTCCAATACTCACCAGCTATGGCATTTTTTTTTTACTTCACTCCTAACTTTGAAAAATATGAAAGCCAGACCTCATTTTGTAGTCCCTACTAGTGTTATTGAATAGTTCAAATGACGTTTGATTTTATAGGGACCAACAATTGTCATACACCAACCTGATGAGATTATAAACAACATGAATGAATGGTGTATACAACACCATGGTGAATCAGGACTCACTGAAGCTGTCAGGAAAAGCAAGATTTCACAAGAACAAGCTGAATATGAGGTCTTGTCATTTGTCCGTAAACATACGCATCCTGGAATGTGTCCTTTAGCTGGTAATTCAATCCATTGTGATAAGGTCTTCCTTGATAAGTATATGCCGAAGTTTATGGACCATTGCCATTACCGAATAGTGGATGTCAGCAGTATCAAAGAAATATGCAGGTGAGTATATGTCTACAGCAATAGCTCTTTCACAAGACGCATAAGTCACACATCCTGGCACTTTTTGGGGCATTGATGACATATAACAGCAATGATAATGTCATGTTAACTGTTTTCAAATTTCAGCAGATTCTTGCATTTGGTGAAGGGAAGGGAATATGAGAATATTTATTGTTAGTACCGCCGGAAATTAAACTGCCCACCTCATCAGAAAGTACCAGGATGTGTGATCTTTTGGAGATCATGGCCTATGGTTAATCATTTCCTCCCTGTTAGATGTTTTTGATATCTGGAAGGTAATTTGACTTGATGCCTTAAAATTATTTTTCATTCTGATAAGTTGTGCTATTGGTAAAACTTGCAAATGTGTTGACTTAACTATCGTATAATCTCTTTAATGGGCATCACTCTATTTTAGGCGTGAAAGCCATCTGCCATGTTTTTTCCATACACAAAGGTTGAAAATGACATGATTTTCTTTCTAATCAAGAAATTACTTTAGAATACTTTATTTTCGCTTGGAATTTATTTTTGCTATTTTCGCTGAAGGGATGATTCCATGAAAATAAAATCCACCGAATATACTTTTTTCCTATATTTCACATGACACTCATCAAAAATCAGTGAAAATAAATTCCATACAAAACGCCCAAAAAGCCTTTTCAGCAAAAATTAATTCCAGCGAAAATAAAGTACTGTAAAGGGGTAATTATTCACTGGGTTTTAATTTAGCTTATTTCGCTGACTGGAAAAATGCGCTAAATTAAAACACAGTGAATATGTAAAATTTAGCATAGAACACATTATCTAAATGACGAAACCGTGAATTTAAAACCCACTGAATATGCCTGAAATGGTAAATCAGTGAAATTTAAACCCAGGGAAAATTAGTCATTTTACAGTATTCCACAGTAGTTGTTTTTGAAAGATAAACTGAACGGTGATAACGTCTCACTGTTGAAACAAAGTTTACCCATTCACGCTTGGCCACAATAAACAAAGTACTCTTGAATAGGTGTTGATGACTACAGAAATCCTAATCTAGGCATCAGTAAAGATTGAAATGTTCAAAAAATTGATCCTTAATTAGAGATTATAAGGTACCCCCTTTGGTTGTAATTTGCCATACATTCAGTGTTTAACCTCTTACTTAACTATAACAAAAACTTATGGCATTGTTTTCCTGATGTCCCCCTGTTAAATTTACATGTAGCTTATCAGTTGATTTGTCTGGCTTAGTAGATCACTAGATTATATTTAATTATTTGATGGGTTTTAATTTTGCTATTTTTGCCAATACGTAAAAATTACTAGCAATAGAACTCTACCAAGTTTGTGAACTTAAAACCCAGTGATTTTACTCAGTGTCAAAATACCAGTAGTAAAATTAAACACCAGTGGAAATAAATGGTTGTTCGGTACCAGTGAAATAAGTGCAGTTAATAAATGAATAATCTAGTGTTATTATACAGTATTGACATATTTCATGTTTACTGTATTACCTGGTATGTGTTTTTCTGTACAGGCGATGGTATCCTGATGTATACGCTAAATCACCAATAAAGAGGGCTGAACACCGAGCTATTGATGACATTAGGGAAAGTATCAAGGAACTTCAGTATTACCAACAAGCCATCTTTAAGAATCCTGCACATGTGACTATTCCTTTCTACGGTGACAAGACAAGTACAAAATGAAAACCTGATCTTCTAATAAGTACTTTATATCCTGTACTTATCTGACTATACAATATATGGTGCATACATAGAGGGTGCCTTTCTGGTCTTAGAAATTTTGTTATTAATCATTTGCTCTATGTTAAATTCCATTATGTATTTACACTTTATTGTTTTTGCATTATTTAGTAGTAGACTTATACCCAGGTAATATTGCTATTTCTTTGCTAATTTATATACATTCTGAGATATTATACGATAACCACACAGATATTAGGATGCATTTATAATTGGATTGCATGATGTATACAATTACAATGTGTGATTCAGTCAGAGCACTCGATTGTACAAAAAGTCTTAATTTTCAAGCCATTACCTCAGTAAGATTGAGTACAAAAACAAGACAAGCACAAGGTGTATTTACTTGATTGTAAATGTCATTAATGTAGAGAAAATAACAATATGCCATCTAGGTGAGCTCTACACATTTTCTTTCAGTGGTCATTTTGGAACATGTATCAGTTTTCCCAGTATTTTTACTGCAGTACCGTAATCTGATTTTTCAAGGATAGGGCTTTACTTTGGTGGAATGAAACATTAATGTTAGTTTCATTCCCTGGATCATGTTGAATTTAGTGAAAAAAAATACTGTTTTACGTTGAAAAATATGTTGAAATGACTCAGTTTCCAATCGGTGATTTCTGTTGAGCTTGCATATTGAGTAAAAAGGCACAGACCATACGTCTGCTGCAAAAATAGATTGATTTGAACTTGAAATTTTTGTTTATAGCCCAATATTAAAATGTTGATCTTTTAGATGAGAATGTGGCATTGAGATCAAAATTCACCATTATCAAATCTGTGTACAAAATATCACATTTAAATATCAAAAAGATACTTTGTCAAATTCTATGAGATGTTTAGACACCACTACAACACTATGACCTTTGTTTGTCTTGTTTTTACATTCAATTTCATACATATCAACAGTGAAAAGAAAATAGTTTATTCTTATAGATGTGTTTGTAATTAGTAACATGCAAACACAGAACTACTGTTTTCTTCAAACACTGTATTTAAATATTCTAAAGAGGATACAAATGTATATGGGATGAAATCCAGATTTGAGGCTTGCTGGAAACCTACATTACTTTATTCTATTAATGGGTCATTAACTGTGTTTGTCAATTTGTACAGGCAATCCACAGAGACAGCATGAAAATTATGCGTGGTCACATGACCTATCCATATGCTTATAGGCATACAGATTAGAAATAATATTGTTACATGTATATGATCTTCACGTTATCAGTGAGGTAAAAGACTTTCTCCAGGAAAGGGGTATCTAACGAATATTGCAAGCCACAATATTAATTTGGCTCCGTATTGCCAGTTACATTGCTTCTAATTTACAAAAGCTCATGATTCTCCTTCAAATTGTAGACTCATGTGTAATCATCAGTTTTGTGAAATATTACATGTATATTGTGAGCATCTGATTGCTGCATTAAGTTTGTGTTTCCCATGATACCTGCAACTTTCAAGCAAGCACTGTGACACATGTTTGCACTGCATTTACTTATTTCATGTCCATGTCCATCAAAGGAAGTGAGCTGTAGATATAGTCCCACTTGTTCAGGTTCCAGAAACTAATGACTGCCATAACCTGGTGTCCTCATTTTGTAGGAACAATGCCATCCAATATGGAGTAAAAAAGAAAACTTCATAGATCAAAGTCTTCTCCTATTTTTAGTTCCATGCTATCAAATAGCGTACATTGCATTGTTTGGCAGATATTTACATTTACACACGTTGATACATGTAGTAAAAGCACATTGAATGCATCTACCACTTACTGCCTTGTCCAAGTTTATTTTAAAATATTTTTGTGGAAGAACTAACATGAAAAATAGATTTGTTTTCAACCTGGGGGTGCTGTCCAAAATGTGTATACTGGTTCTCGATATTAAAGATTATTTCTAAAATTGTTATGATTTTTTTTCCATATTGATCTGCTTAAACGGGAAAGACGATAAATTTTACTGAATTCATTAGAGCAGTGATTTGTTTTCACAGCTGGTAAAATCAAATTTTATTTTTACATTCTGCACAATCTAGTAAGATTCTTTGTGCTGGGCCAATAGCATGGTTTCAGTTTTGAATACTATTATACAAACAAAACAGACAATTTACATTACATAAAACAGGGTATGATGGTATCTACTCATTGGTATATGGAAGTACTTGCATTAAAATTGTGGAGAGAAAAAAAATCTACAATTCACTGCTGAACAATATTAAACATAGAATTCTATAATGGCATTACAAGTTGATAGTATGTAACCAAGATGAGCACATTGCTATCAGTAGTTAATCAACTTTTTGACGGTTTCTAGTGTCAAATATGGTTTTCAATTATATCAATATGTAGCAGCCTTGTTTAATGTCCTGATGAGCATTATTACTTGTTCAATGAATACAACTGCACCAAAACAAATGTATACTCAAACAAAACTGCCATGTGACAAGATGATTTCTATACTTTAGTCTTGGATTATTATGCAAGATGTGCATGAATATTGTCAATCTTTCAGTTTTATTGTTTAAACCTTTGTGAATTCATATACATGTAATAAATTTACATATCACATATTTGCAGTCTATAGTAGTATAACTCAAACATGAATCGTGAAATTTTATATATGTCACATACTTCCAAGCTTCAATACAAGAATGATCTCTTTCAATGTACAACTTTAAACATAAATTTTTGTTGTCTTATATTATACAGTTGGGATATATTTTGGAATGTGTCAAAGGTTTTATTTATCTATGTAACAAAAGCTAAAAATTTTGCATACTAACTTTTAGACAAATAAGAGATGACTGCAAAATACAGTATATGTATTATTTTAGTTGTGACACATTCTTTGTATATATACTGTTTAGAGCGATGTTAAAATTACTACGCATACATGATGTCACCGTATTGTCTTTATTTCTTGTTTTATTTTATAAATATTCTTGGGAGCAAGGCACTTTTCTGACAATTTTTACAACCACAAAAGTGTAATTTATGAGAATTTAAAAGAGCAAAATCTACTTTAGTTTTAAGATTACCGATGAAAATATTTCAACATACACAGGTTTTTGGTAAAAAAAAATACCATTTCAACTTCTTTTTGAAATCTACCAGCTCAATCTCTTAATGTTAATTGGTATGGAGGGTGAACCTCTTTTGGATTTGTTTATTTTGTGAAAATTTTGAGCGAATATTTTGGTAAAAGATGCTTCTTGAAATCTACCAGGTAATTTGCTTTGCATTGCTACTTGGTATGGTTTATAACAAGATTGCAATTGCCATAGCAATAAATATATAAACTACCATAGTTGTCATATATCACTGTATATAACATTAACAACTTTGTTTTGAGGAAGACTGATTGTTTGGATGTACGAAAGGATTGGGAGGTATTCTCCCATTACATTAACCCAAGTTGTCGATACTATTGTGATTTTTCAATGATAAAGCATTGCAAGTGAAACTAATTGGAGGAGTATTTCTGGGTTAATCCCAATTTCATGGAAAAGTGCCTTGCTGTATGGGCCCCCCCCCCCCCCCCCCGAGTGCACACATGTTCACAATCATAAGGCGAGTCACCTGCTTCAAATATAACAGCATAAATACAAGGAAACAAAACTACAACAACTGCAAGTGGGTTTCAAGTTGAAGGTATAATTTGACTCCTGGAAATGCATTAAAATGCCTGTAAGGAGAAACAACCCCAAATTCACCTGAATAATATTTACTAGCAGTAAAAATCCATGGCTGTCTAACACCTTTTGTTGAATCAAAGGCAAGTTGGAATAATTAAACATTTGAAACTACTGCTACTGATCAAACCGACAGCTAATGTTATATTTGCTGATTTGCTGACACAAAGTGGTTTTGAAATCCTCAAATTCCCATAAATTTCTTGCAAACTATGTATTCTATTAGAAGTACATCTCCGATAGAAGTGCATATAAAATAATAGTATTTGTTGTATACTAAATCATTAAAATGATTGACCATAGAAACATCGGTCATTTACATAAACACATGTACCTTAAAACCATTAAATTTCACTGGCACTTAATTTCACCATTCAATGTTTTGAGCATCTTCACTGGGCTTTAAGTTCACGCACTTGGCAGGGAAAGATTGAGTTCCTTTGTTATATGTTCATGTGGATTTAATTTGGCGGTCTTTACAAATCATCAAAAATTACAAAATTAATAACCAGTGAATAATTGATGCATTCCCAACATCTGCAGTGTGTATAGGTTCACTAATGAACCTTTTTTTTTCTAAAAGTTCTGTTAAAAATGACTGAATTATTTTTTAAACTAAAACGTGTATCTCATCTTTACCAATGTCCATTAATATCTTCATTCATGTCCACACTATGTTTCTATGTTCATCTCTTCACTTGATTTCCTTCATTTTATTCTTAGCATTAACCTCTTCCAGATCTTCAGTTCTCTCATTTTCAGACGTAACATGATTAGTTGTGGTGGAATCAGTGACAATTGATGTTGTTTTTCTGGCAACTGTAGTTTCACCATCTTTTTCCATCTCTTCACTTGACTTCTCTGACTTGAATACCTTCATTTTATTCTCAACTTCAGTTCCCTTCTCAATCTCATGTTTCCCCATGGGTGAGTCTGTGACAGGTGATACCGTTTTCGGAACCATTGCTTCGCCTTCTTCAGTGAAAGATGATGCAAGTTCTCTGGTAATGGGAGATCCATCATCCTCAGTAGCTGATTTGCTGTCACCTTTCATGTATTCTAAACTTTGAGATTTAGCCTCTAAATCAGCAAGTTCTTCTCTTACACCAGTAAGAATGTACCCAAGTAGGTTCTTTCCTCTCCACTCTCTTTTAATCCTGGATTTGGGATTATTTTCAGCGAGTCCAATCCCCCATATTCTGTCAACTGGGCTGGCTTCGACCAAAGTTTTGCCTTCAGTTTTAAAAAGTTCTTTCTTCAAATGAGGATTCTGGGAGAACTGAAAACAAATCAAAGAAGGCATTGGAGGCAAAATTTGATGAGCATCGTATCACAATTTACAATCTATTTAAATAAATGCACAGAAATGGAATTCAACATCGCATACATGTAAGTACTCTCAGAAATGAGGTCCAGAACATTTGGTTACCTGAAATACTTAGTTATTGTTTGTCGAGTTGTAATTCACTGTAAAATTACCTGCAGTACTTAGTTACTGTGTGTTGATTTGTAATTCACTGTAACATTACCTGCAGTATTTAATTACTGTGTGTTGATTTGTGATTCACTGTAACATTACCTGCAGTACTTAGTTACTGTGTGTTGATTTGTAATTCACTGTAACATTACCTGCAGTACTTAGTTACTGTGTGTCAAGTTGTAATTCACTGTAACATTACCTGCAGTACTTAGTTACTGTGTGTTGATTTGTAATTCACTGTAACATTACCTGCAGTACTTAATTACTGTGTGTCAAGTTGTAATTCACTGTAACATTACCTGCAGTACTTAATTACTGTGTGTCGAGTTGTAATTCACTGTAACATTACCTGCAGTACTTTAGTTACTGTGTGTCAAGTTGTAATTCACTGTAACATTACCTGCAGTACTTAGTTACTGTGTGTCAAGTTGTAATTCACTGTAACATTACCTGCAGTACTTTAGTTACTGTGTGTCAAGTTGTAATTCACTGTAACATTACCTGCAGTACTTAGTTACTGTGTGTTGATTTGTAATTCACTGTAACAATACCTGCAGTACTTAGTTACTGTGTGTTGATTTGTAATTCACTGTAACATTACCTGCAGTACTTAATTACTGTGTGTCAAGTTGTAATTCACTGTAACATTACCTGCAGTACTTAATTACTGTGTGTCGAGTTGTAATTCACTGTAACTTTACCTGCAGTACTTTAGTTACTGTGTGTCGAGTTGTAATTCACTGTAACATTACCTGCAGTATTTAATTACTGTGTGTTGATTTGTAATTCACTGTAACAATACCTGCAGCACTTAATTACTGTGTGTCAAGTTGTAATTCACTGTAACATTACCTGCAGTACTTGGTTACTATGTGTTGATTTGTAATTCACTGTAACATTACCTGCAGTACTTAGTTACTGTGTGTAAAGTTGTAATTCACTGTAACATTACCTGCAGTACTTGGTTACTATGTGTTGATTTGTAATTCACTGTAACATTACCTGCAGTACTTGGCTACTGTGTGTTGATTTGTGATTCACTGTAACAATACCTGCAGTACTTAGTTACTGTGTATTGATTTGTAATTCACTGTAACATTACCTGCAGTACTTAATTACTGTGTGTCAAGTTGTAATTCACTGTAACATTACCTGCAGTACTTAATTACTGTGTGTCGAGTTGTAATTCACTGTAACTTTACCTGCAGTATTTAATTACTGTGTGTCAAGTTGTAATTCACTGTAACATTACCTGCAGTACTTGGTTACTATGTGTTGATTTGTAATTCATTGTAACATTACCTGCAGTACTTAGTTACTGTGTGTCAAGTTGTAATTCACTGTAACATTACCTGCAGTACTTGGTTACTATGTGTTGATTTGTAATTCACTGTAACATTACCTGCAGTACTTAGTTACTGTGTGTCAAGTTGTAATTCACTGTAACATTACCTGCAGTACTTGGTTACTGTGTGTTGATTTGCAATTCACTGTAACATTACCTGCAGTACTTAGTTACTGTGTGTCAAGTTGTAATTCACTGTAACATTACCTGCAGTACTTGGTTACTATGTGTTGATTTGTAATTCACTGTAACATTACCTGCAGTACTTAATTACTGTGTCAAGTTGTAATTCACTGTAACACTACCTGCATTACTCAGCTACTGTGTGTCAAGTTGTAATTTTACTGTGTGTCGAGTTGTAATTCACTGTAACTTTACCTGCAGTACTTTAGTTACTGTGTGTCGAGTTGTAATTAACTGTAACATTACCTGCAGTACTTAGTTACTGTGTGTCAAGTTGTAATTTTACTGTGTGTCGAGTTGTAATTCACTGTAACATTACCTGCAGTACTTAGTTACTGTGTGTTGATTTGTAATTCACTGTAACATTACCTACAGTACTTAATTACTGTGTGTCAAGTTGTAATTTACTGTAACATTACCTGCAGTACTTTAGTTACTGTGTGTCGAGTTGTAATTCACTGTAACTTTACCTGCAGTACTTTAGTTACTGTGTGTCGAGTTGTAATTCACTGTAACATTACCTGCAGTACTTAGTTACTGTGTGTCAAGTTGTAATTTTACTGTGTGTCGAGTTGTAATTCACTGTAACATTACCTGCAGTACTTTAGTTACTGTGTGTCAAGTTATAATTCACTGTAATTTTACCTGCAGTACTTAGTTACTGTGTGTTGATTTGTAATTCACTGTATCTTTACCAACAGTACTTAATTACTGTGTGTTGATTTGTAATTCACTGTAACATTACCTACAGTACTTAATTACTGAGTGTTGATTTGTAATTCACTGTAACATTACCTGCAGTACTTAATTACTGTGTCAAGTTGTAATTCACTGTAACACTACCTGCATTACTCAGCTACTTTGTGTCGAGTTGTCATTCACTGTAACATTACCTGCAGTACTTTAGTTACTGTGTGTAGAGTTGTAATTCACTGTAACATTACCTGCAGTACTTAATTACTGTGTGTTGATTTGTAATTCACTGTAACATTACCTACAGTACTTAATTACTGTGTGTTGATTTGTAATTCACTGTAACATTACCTGCAGTACTTAATTACTGTGTCAAGTTGTAATTCACTGTAACACTACCTGCATTACTCAGCTACTGTGTGTCAAGTTGTAATTTTACTGTGTCGAGTTGTCATTCACTGTAACATTACCTGCAGTACTTAGTTACTGTGTGTAGAGTTGTAATTCACTGTAACTTTACCTACAGTACTTTTTTAGTGTTTGTTGATTTGTAATTCACTGTAACAAAACCTGCAGTACTTAATTACTGTGTGTCAAGTTGTAATTCACTGTAGCATTACCTGCAGTACTTGGTTACTCTGTGTTGATTTGTAATTCACTGTAACATTACCTGCAGTACTTAATTACTGTGTGTTGATTTCTAATTCACTGTAACAATACCTGCAGTACTTAATTACTGTGTGTCAAGTTGTAATTCACTGTAACATTACCTGCAGTACTTGGTTACTGTGTGTTGATTTGTAATTCACTGTAACATTACCTGCAGTACTTGGTTACTGTGTGTCAAGTTGTAATTCACTGTAACATTACCTGCAGTATTTAATTACTGTGTGTTGATTTGTAATTCACTGTAACAATACCTGCAGCACTTAATTACTGTGTGTCAAGTTATAATTCACTGTAACATTACCTGCACTATTTAATTACTGTGTGTTGATTTGTAATTCACTGTAACAATACCTGCAGTACTAGGTCACTGTGTGTTGATTTGCAATTCACTGTAACATTACCTGCAGTACTTAGTTACTGTGTGTCAAGTTCTAATTCACTGTAACATTACCTGCAGTACTTAATTACTGTGTGTCAAGTTGTAATTCACTGTAACAATACCTGCAGTACTTAATTACTGTGTGTCAAGTTGTAATTCACTGTAACATTACCTGCAGTACTTGGTTACTATGTGTTGATTTGTAATTCACTGTAACATTACCTGCAGTACTTAGTTACTGTGTGTCAAGTTGTAATTCACTGTAACATTACCTGCAGTACTTAGTTACTGTGTGTCAAGTTGTAATTTTACTGTGTGTCGAGTTGTAATTCACTGTAACATTACCTACAGTACTTAATTACTGTGTGTCAAGTTGTAATTCACTGTAACATTACCTGCAGTACTTTAGTTACTGTGTGTCGAGTTGTAATTCACTGTAACTTTACCTGCAGTACTTTAGTTACTGTGTGTCGAGTTGTAATTCACTGTAACATTACCTGCAGTACTTAGTTACTGTGTGTCAAGTTGTAATTTTACTGTGTGTCGAGTTGTAATTCACTGTAACATTACCTGCAGTACTTTAGTTACTGTGTGTCAAGTTATAATTCACTGTAATTTTACCTGCAGTACTTAGTTACTGTGTGTTGATTTGTAATTCACTGTAACTTTACCAACAGTACTTAATTACTGTGTGTTAATTTGTAATTCACTGTAACATTACCTACAGTACTTAATTACTGTGTGTTGATTTGTAATTCACTGTAACAATACCTGCAGTACTTAATTACTGTGTGTCAAGTTGTAATTCACCGTAACATTACCTGCAGTACTTAGTTACTGTGTGTCAAGTTGTAATTCACTGTAACATTACCTGCAGTACTTAGTTACTGTGTGTAGAGTTGTAATTCACTGTAACTTTACCTACAGTACTTTTTTAGTGTTTGTTGATTTGTAATTCACTGTAACAAAACCTGCAGTACTTAATTACTGTGTGTCAAGTTGTAATTCACTGTAGCATTACCTGCAGTACTTGGTTACTCTGTGTTGATTTGTAATTCACTGTAACATTACCTGCAGTACTTAATTACTGTGTGTTGATTTGTAATTCACTGTAACAATACCTGCAGTACTTAATTACTGTGTGTCAAGTTGTAATTCACTGTAACATTACCTGCAGTACTTGGTTACTGTGTGTTGATTTGCAATTCACTGTAACATTACCTGCAGTACTTAGTTACTGTGTGTCAAGTTGTAATTCACTGTAACATTACCTACAGTACTTTTATAGTGTTTGTTGATTTGTAATTCACTGTAACAAAACCTGCAGTACTTAATTACTGTGTGTCAAGTTGTAATTCACTGTAGCATTACCTGCAGTACTTGGTTACTGTGTGTCAAGTTGTAATTCACTGTAACATTACCTGCAGTATTTAATTACTGTGTGTTGATTTGTAATTCACTGTAACAATACCTGCAGTACTTAATTACTGTGTGTCAAGTTATAATTCATTGTAACATTACCTGCAGTACTTTAGTTACTGTGTGTCAAGTTGTAATTCACTGTAGCATTACCTGCAGTACTTGGTTACTGTGTGTCAAGTTGTAATTCACTGTAACATTACCTGCAGTATTTAATTACTGTGTGTTGATTTGTAATTCACTGTAACAATACCTGCAGCACTTAATTACTGTGTGTCAAGTTATAATTCACTGTAACATTACCTGCAGTATTCAATTACTGTGTGTTGATTTGTAATTCACTGTAACAATACCTGCAGTACTAGGTCACTGTGTGTTGATTTGCAATTCACTGTAACATTACCTGCAGTACTTAGTTACTGTGTGTCAAGTTCTAATTCACTGTAACATTACCTGCAGTACTTAATTACTGTGTGTCAAGTTGTAATTCACTGTAACAATACCTGCAGTACTTAATTACTGTGTGTCAAGTTGTAATTCACTGTAACATTACCTGCAGTACTTGGTTACTATGTGTTGATTTGTAATTCACTGTAACATTACCTGCAGTACTTAGTTACTGTGTGTCAAGTTGTAATTCACTGTAACATTACCTGCAGTACTTAGTTACTGTGTGTCAAGTTGTAATTTTACTGTGTGTCGAGTTGTAATTCACTGTAACATTACCTACAGTACTTAATTACTGTGTGTCAAGTTGTAATTCACTGTAACATTACCTGCAGTACTTTAGTTACTGTGTGTCGAGTTGTAATTCACTGTAACTTTACCTGCAGTACTTTAGTTACTGTGTGTCGAGTTGTAATTCACTGTAACATTACCTGCAGTACTTAGTTACTGTGTGTCAAGTTGTAATTTTACTGTGTGTCGAGTTGTAATTCACTGTAACATTACCTGCAGTACTTTAGTTACTGTGTGTCAAGTTATAATTCACTGTAATTTTACCTGCAGTACTTAGTTACTGTGTGTTGATTTGTAATTCACTGTAACTTTACCAACAGTACTTAATTACTGTGTGTTGATTTGTAATTCACTGTAACATTACCTACAGTACTTAATTACTGTGTGTTGATTTGTAATTCACTGTAACAATACCTGCAGTACTTAATTACTGTGTGTCAAGTTGTAATTCACCGTAACATTACCTGCAGTACTTAGTTACTGTGTGTCAAGTTGTAATTCACTGTAACATTACCTGCAGTACTTAATTACTGTGTGTCAAGTTGTAATTCACTGTAACAATACCTGCAGTACTTAATTACTGTGTGTCAAGTTGTAATTCACTGTAACATTACCTGCAGTACTTGGTTACTATGTGTTGATTTGTAATTCACTGTAACATTACCTGCAGTACTTAATTACTGTGTGTCAAGTTGTAATTCACTGTAGCATTACCTGCAGTACTTGGTTACTCTGTGTTGATTTGTAATTCACTGTAACATTACCTGCAGTACTTAATTACTGTGTGTTGATTTGTAATTCACTGTAACAATACCTGCAGTACTTAATTACTGTGTGTCAAGTTGTAATTCACTGTAACATTACCTGCAGTACTTGGTTACTGTGTGTTGATTTGCAATTCACTGTAACATTACCTGCAGTACTTAATTACTGTGTGTTGATTTGTAATTCACTGTAACAATACCTGCAGTACTTAATTACTGTGTGTCAAGTTGTAATTCACTGTAACATTACCTACAGTACTTTTATAGTGTTTGTTGATTTGTAATTCACTGTAACAAAACCTGCAGTACTTAATTACTGTGTGTCAAGTTGTAATTCACCGTAGCATTACCTGCAGTACTTGGTTACTGTGTGTCAAGTTGTAATTCACTGTAACATTACCTGCAGTATTTAATTACTGTGTGTTGATTTGTAATTCATTGTAACATTACCTGCAGTACTTTAGTTACTGTGTGTCAAGTTGTAATTCACTGTAGCATTACCTGCAGTACTTGGTTACTGTGTGTCAAGTTGTAATTCACTGTAACATTACCTGCAGTATTTAATTACTGTGTGTTGATTTGTAATTCACTGTAACAATACCTGCAGCACTTAATTACTGTGTGTCAAGTTATAATTCACTGTAACATTACCTGCAGTATTCAATTACTGTGTGTTGATTTGTAATTCACTGTAACAATACCTGCAGTACTAGGTCACTGTGTGTTGATTTGCAATTCACTGTAACATTACCTGCAGTACTTAGTTACTGTGTGTCAAGTTCTAATTCACTGTAACATTACCTGCAGTACTTAATTACTGTGTGTCAAGTTGTAATTCACTGTAACAATACCTGCAGTACTTAATTACTGTGTGTCAAGTTGTAATTCACTGTAACATTACCTGCAGTACTTGGTTACTATGTGTTGATTTGTAATTCACTGTAACATTACCTGCAGTACTTAGTTACTGTGTGTCAAGTTGTAATTCACTGTAACATTACCTGCAGTACTTAGTTACTGTGTGTCAAGTTGTAATTTTACTGTGTGTCGAGTTGTAATTCACTGTAACATTACCTACAGTACTTAATTACTGTGTGTCAAGTTGTAATTCACTGTAACATTACCTGCAGTACTTTAGTTACTGTGTGTCGAGTTGTAATTCACTGTAACTTTACCTGCAGTACTTTAGTTACTGTGTGTCGAGTTGTAATTCACTGTAACATTACCTGCAGTACTTAGTTACTGTGTGTCAAGTTGTAATTTTACTGTGTGTCGAGTTGTAATTCACTGTAACATTACCTGCAGTACTTTAGTTACTGTGTGTCAAGTTATAATTCACTGTAACTTTACCAACAGTACTTAATTACTGTGTGTTGATTTGTAATTCACTGTAACATTACCTACAGTACTTAATTACTGTGTGTTGATTTGTAATTCACTATAACAATACCTGCAGTACTTAATTACTGTGTGTCAAGTTGTAATTCACCGTAACATTACCTGCAGTACTTAGTTACTGTGTGTCAAGTTGTAATTCACTGTAACATTACCTGCAGTACTTAATTACTGTGTGTCAAGTTGTAATTCACTGTAACAATACCTGCAGTACTTAATTACTGTGTGTCAAGTTGTAATTCACTGTAACATTACCTGCAGTACTTGGTTACTATGTGTTGATTTGTAATTCACTGTAACATTACCTGCAGTACTTAGTTACTGTGTGTCAAGTTGTAATTCACTGTAACATTACCTGCAGTACTTAGTTACTGTGTGTCAAGTTGTAATTCACTGTAACATTACCTGCAGTACTTGGTTACTATGTGTTGATTTGTAATTCACTGTAACATTACCTGCAGTACTTAGTTACTGTGTGTCAAGTTGTAATTCACTGTAACATTACCTGCAGTACTTGGTTACTAAGTGTTGATTTGTAATTCACTGTAACATTACCTGCAGTACTTAGTTACTGTGTGTCAAGTTGTAATTCACTGTAACATTACCTGCAGTACTTGGTTACTATGTGTTGATTTGTAATTCACTGTAACATTACCTGCAGTACTTAATTACTGTGTGTCGAGTTGTAATTCACTGTAACATTACCTGCAGTACTTTAGTTACTGTGTGTCAAGTTATAATTCACTGTAATTTTACCTGCAGTACTTAGTTACTGTGTGTTGATTTGTAATTCACTGTAACTTTACCAACAGTACTTAATTACTGTGTGTTGATATGTAATTCACTGTAACATTACCTACAGTACTTAATTACTGTGTGTTGATTTGTAATTCACTGTAACAATACCTGCAGTACTTAATTACTGTGTGTCAAGTTGTAATTCACCGTAACATTACCTGCAGTACTTAGTTACTGTGTGTCAAGTTGTAATTCACTGTAACAATACCTGCAGTACTTAATTACTGTGTGTCAAGTTGTAATTCACTGTAACATTACCTGCAGTACTTGGTTACTATGTGTTGATTTGTAATTCACTGTAACATTACCTGCAGTACTTAGTTACTGTGTGTCAAGTTGTAATTCACTGTAACATTACCTGCAGTACTTAGTTACTGTGTGTCAAGTTGTAATTCACTGTAACATTACCTGCAGTACTTGGTTACTATGTGTTGATTTGTAATTCACTGTAACATTACCTGCAGTACTTAGTTACTGTGTGTCAAGTTGTAATTCACTGTAACATTACCTGCAGTACTTGGTTACTAAGTGTTGATTTGTAATTCACTGTAACATTACCTGCAGTACTTAGTTACTGTGTGTCAAGTTGTAATTCACTGTAACATTACCTGCAGTACTTGGTTACTATGTGTTGATTTGTAATTCACTGTAACATTACCTGCAGTACTTAATTACTGTGTGTCAAGTTGTAATTCACTGTAACATTACCTACAGTACTTAATTACTGTGTGTTGAGTTGTAATTCACTGTAACATTACCTGCAGTACTTAATTACTGTGTGTCAAGTTGTAATTCACTGTAACATTACCCGCAGTACTTGGTTACTGTATGTTGATTTGTAATTCACTGTAACATTACCTGCAGTACTTAGTTACTGTGTGTCAAGTTGTAATTCACTGTAACATTACCTGCAGTACTTAGTTACTGTGTGTCAAGTTGTAATTCACTGTAACAATACCTGCAGTACTTGGTTACTGTGTGTTGATTTGTGATTCACTGTAACAATACCTGCAGTACTTAGTTACTGTGTGTTGATTTGTAATTCACTGTAACAATACCTGCAGTACTTGGTTACTGTGTGCTTAACATTACCTTTTCTAAACTTGCCCTCCTCACTATATCCTGGCAGCTGTCATTCCAGAGGGTCTGATCAAAATTTCTCACTTTTCTACCCAAGGCCTTCATTTTTCGTGGATCCGTTGTTTTCAGTACCTCACCAGCAGTCTCATCATCACCAAATAACACTGAAAAACACAGAAAAAAATGAAATCTTGATTAAGGATGAAAATAGTTACATTTTATCAAAAGGAATCACAAATTCATTTTTATATGAAACCCATATTTCTTGCCTTTCTTCAGAATTTATAGCTACATATAAAAATGTCAGTAACAAGAATTTAAATTAAGGGGAGCGTAGGAAATAAAATGGGCGGTGCATTGCGGTCATTGCCATAACATAAAAACATAAAAATAAAACATAATGGCTGCCAGTACGCTATTTTCAATCAAATCACAAAAGTTTCTAATGCATCCCTCATTATATAGATAGAGAGAGCAAGTTAATGTTTTTAACAAGCTGTCAGCAATGCACGTTTCAATAGAAGATAACATCACAAAATTAACAAATCTGAGAGAGGCCCACCTGTAGTATCTACATATATATGTATAATATCAAAGAAATCGAAAGTCAAAAATATCACTTTTTACCTAAAATTACAAAAATAATCACCAAAATTAAAGAATTAAAGATATCATGAAATGAACAAATTTAAGTGAGGTCTACTCCCCAAGGTACTTAGATTCACAGTCAATTCGTCCCAATTCACATTCGTCCCAACACATTCGTCCCACAAGTCGACTCGTCCCAATTCACATTCGTCCCACGAGTCGATTCGTCCCAATTCACATTCGTCCCATTTCACATTCGTCCCATTTATTTAATTTTTGGTCAGCATTACGATCTTGAGCAGGGTCAATTTCTATGCCAACTGTTACTGACACGCTAATTAATAACTCCACGTTGCATGTACGATGTATTTGTATTTATTAACTAATAACTCTACGTTGCATGTAAGGTGTATTTGTATTTATTTATTAACTAATAACTTGTACGTTGCATGTACGGTGTATTTGTATTTATTAACTAATAACTCTACGTTGCATGTAAGGTGTGTTTGTATTTATTACCTAATAACTTGTACGTTGCATGTACGGTGTATTTGTATTTATTAACTAATAACTCTACGTTGCGTGTACGGTGTATTTGTATTTATTAACTAATAACTTGTACGTTGCATGGACGATGTATTTGTATTTATTAACTAATAACTCTACGTTGCGTGTACGGTGTATTTGTATTTATTAACTAATAACTTATACGTTGCATGTACGATGTATTTGTATTTATTAACTAATAACTCTACGTTGCGTGTACGGTGTATTTGTATTTATTAACTAATAACTTATACGTTGCGTGTACGATGTATTTGTATTTATTAACTAATAACTCTACGTTGCATGTACGATGTATTTGTATTTATTAACTAATAACTTCTACATTGCGTGTAAGGTGTATTTGTTTTTATTAACTAATAACTCTACGTTGCGTGTACGATGTATTTGTATTTATTAACTAATAACTTGTCCGGTGTATTTGTATTTATTAACTAATAACCTGTACGTTGCGTGTAAGGTGTATTTGTTTTTATTAACTAATAACTCTACGTTGCATATAAGGTGTTGCATATAAGGACGAATCAACTTGTGGGACGAATCGACTTTGGGACGAATTAACTTGTGGGACGAATCGACTTGGGACGAATCGACTTGTGGGACGAAACGACTTGGGACGAATGTGATCTGGGAGGAATCGACCGTCCCCCGGTACTTATACACCAAGTATCAGGTTTGTAATTTTCAAGATTAAGGTAGCGAGACTATTATTTGTGTTGAAAATTACGATTTTCACATTTATTTATTAATTGATGAAATGCACCATAAACTTTCATATGATAAAGTCAATATAACATAGAATGTCATGTAAGTTGGTTAAAATATAGATTTTCTGAAGGGAAGCAAGGCAGCCTCAGTAGTGTTTTCCAAAATCAACAACACAGGTTAATCTGTGTGCCTATAAGTTTCAAAGATAAACTCAAGACAAAGCAATGTTAGGATGTGTTATCAGTAGCTATCTGACACACAATGAGTGTTTCCAAACATTTGAGTGGTTTGTCTCTGCCCCTGTTTGTTTCACAGATTAGTCATTTGCATATGAATGTGTCAGACACAAGGTCACACAGCCACTGAAAAAAAATCATTGATTTTGGTGTTTTCATATGTCGAATTTATCCAATTATAGCTATCCCATTCCTTTATTTTTTTGGTTTCCAATAGCCTTACACATTTGGATGTCCCTACACATGGTAAAACAGACCTTGATGGGAAAACAAATTGATTGTGCCGATAAACAAGCTTGAAAATCTTTGCTGTTACTTCATGGACGTTTTCTAGGAGTTTATGTTTTTCAAAATACAAGGTCTTTAACAAAAAATAACGTATACTTATTGTCGTCGGATTAACACCAAATTTTCACAGCTTTAAGGTGACAATGAGAGGAACTTGAATGTGTCCAGACAAACTATTTCATCGATTATTTACCAACGAGTTGTGGTTTGAGTTGGGGGCAATGCGACTAAAACAGTAATTGAAATTCAGGACACTATTTTTTAAAACGCGTTGCTTGAATAAAACTAACCAGACACATTCAATTTACCAGACTATTGAACAACTAGGAAAAGTGAAAAAAATACTTCTTATCGGAAGCATAAATGCGTAATTATTTTTTTTACAGAAAAAGTAATTTTTCACCTTTGATTGAGTAACGCGTCGTAGATTGCAGATACGGGCATGCAAAATACACTTGTGAAAAGCTTGAAGTCTGGCGATTCTAAAAATATATACTTTCCCGGGTCTATTTGTAGTCATTTAGACACAATTAGAAGATGAAAACAAGTATGCAAATAATAGTCCCGCTACCTTAAGTCGAAAAAGTAATAAGTTTTTTAGTGACCTTACTGTTGATATCTCCGGAGACAGTGTTGGGTCTAATAAATATACGTCAGACAAAGTCAATCAAACATTACCGATAATATTTTAAATATTATTTACCTGCTTTCTGATGCATCATGTACTGTTCGGCACATGAATACTTTATCCCTTCTACGGTGAACTCACTGGGATGCCATTGACTGAAAGGGGACTGTATCTTCCAAAAGAAAAAGTACGACTCTGGGATTCGGGCGGTCGCCATGTCATCTGATTCGATAGTTTCTGGACTTTTACTTGTGTTACTGTGATTATTCTATGTACAACTCAAGCAACATTTCAGATGTTGTGGTAACAAAGATCGCCACCGGTTTGTTTCCTTGGGTTGTGCAATGTCTATTTACTTCCGGGTTCGACTCTCGGCTTTTCTCGCGCGATGTTCTTTATCTTCGCGATACTTTGTGTGCACTTGATTGGGTACGATGGCAAGATGGCGGCAAAAACGAAGACAAGGAAATGTCGGAACAATGTGAAATGCTCCCAGATTGACGACAGTTCAAGCGAAAGTAAATCTCAACGACACAGGTAAGGCGTTTAAACGATGGTTATATGATTGATTCGTGACATTTTGAAGTATGTGACGAACTACTTGTATTTAAAACAAATTTAGCCTGCACTTTTGAATTGAATTTTTGATTGGCGTTCCAATGGAATTTCTCGCTCGCGCTTTCTATTAGCGGCTTGGTTTGTGCAAGAAACGCCAGTCGGGGATCAAACTTGCACACAGCTGAAAGTAAGTTTAAGTTCTACTTTTATTTAAGATATACCCAGCTGTTGATGACAATATCGCTGCCATGGCCAACAAAACACAAATGGAACAAGCTGGTGACTTGGATTGCAAGAAGTTTATCTAAACAATGACTATACTGCGAAGTAATTTATCATAATGTACTTCTATTGTAAATAGCATCTAGATAGGTTTGGTTGGATGTATTTTATATATACATATAGTGCATATCTGAAAGCATGACAGGAATTTCTCTAGTGAAGACAAACTTGGTTGATAAACAACATGTCTTGTTGCGATCAATCTGATTGAAATAAAATTTATTGTTTGAGCTTCTGAGCATAATTTTTTAAATTTACGCTGATCAATCTACTTGCCATCCATCATCCTGTTTTAAATTTACGCTGATCAATCTACTTGCCATCCATCATCCTGTTTTAAATTTACGCTGATCAATCTACTTGCCATCCATCATCCTTTGAATCATTGGTTGCAATCACGTCATCTTAGCAAATCAGACTCGAATATGGATGTGTGCACGTTTCTGCTAACATAATTTAAATTATTTATTAACTCGTAACCTACAGAAAGAAGTTAAAAGTTACAAAAGAAAATAACAAATAAAAATTAATCAAATTATAATGGCTAAGAGTTTAAAGCACAGCCAAAAACAGACTAAATTGAAATTGGTAACGAAAAAAAAAAAATATATATATATATATAAAATACTATAAGCAGAATATAAAAACAAAAACCCAAAGAACACGTAATAATATATGCACTGCTATGGATAGAACTAATCATAACGTGCCTACGCAAGTGGGAGGTGAATAGACTTCCTAACCTTTCCTCACAACTTTTTCCAACTTTTCAACAAGCCCTAGCAAATTAAATTCACTGGCAACAACAATGAATTGTAATGAGATGACAGCTTTATTGATGCTCTATTTTGTTTCAATGTTCACACCTTGAACAGTAGTATCTAGCATTGTTGTTAGTGTGTCACTGTGAGGTTTTTGGATTTTCCATCTAAGCATAGCATAAACATGGTAGTACACTGAACAGTTCTGGCAAAGTCATTTTGATACCCAATTTTGTATACTTATATCCAAAAGTGGAGATACAAAACATTTTATGTGTATTTACTGTAAAACTGCTATGATCTAGTTTCAGTAAAAAAGTGAAATTACAGCATGACAACTCCACTATGCTTCTTTAGAAGGGAGTTGTAAAATTTAGTAATTTAGTCCTTACTGCAGTCAGTCTTTCACTACAGATAGGACAGTGTCCTATGTAGGTGTATGACAGTTTCAATGTGACTTAAGTGTTTCCTATTCAGTTAATGATACACAAATCACAAATTGATATAATTGTGATTCACTCAATTTAGTGTTTGTCCAGAATGAGGTAAGGTCCCATAAATAACATGTTGATTTTGTAGTAGTATGAGGAAACCCTTGTATGAAAAAATTCTTTGAAGTTACAGCTCTGTGCCATTAACTTAAGTTTGTTTGTTCAGTAAATGATTCATTACATGTACTGTTTGCTTGATAATTGACATACAACTTTACCTATCTTTTATTTTTTTGTAGGAAAAGAAAAAATGACATGGATATTTTGACTCAGCCTGTTCATTTAACTTGGGACGTTGATGAGTCTTCTAAAATGACAATCTACAGCGACATGGGTGTTGGTGAATTGTTGTCTGCCACTGATGAAAATCACAATGAAAACGAGAATGAAGAAAATACTGATGGTCCAAATGGGAGCCAGTTTGTCACTCCATCGGAAAGTATTGTTCCTGCCTCCTCAGTTCTGAGAAATAGTCCATTAAAAGTGAGTATTAATGTTGTCGGCAAAATTATGTTTGAAGTCCTTTGAACATAGTTTTTGTTTAAATATAACCCTATAAAGATGACCTAATTTGAGAAAAATATTGTTTTTGATACAATTGCATAGTCATTTTGACCTTGCACATGGCTTACATGTATGTCACATGAAATGTTGTGTGAAAACAAAGGGTCAATCGTCACTTAATTCATTGAAATGTGAGAGGCCATCAGAGAAGGGCTTAACTTTTCAAGGTGGCGACACACACCCTGGTACATTTACTCTGTAAGTTGTCATCTTGTACTGTTATTCCTAAGGTCCACTCGACAAAACTTGATTTCAATATTTGGCGACCTGAAGACTCATTTTTTCACTTCATGTGATGTAATATATGTTAGTATCAGAGGAATCTCACTTGAGGGCACCCTTCTTTCAACAGAGTGTATTTTGTCTCGTTACCGATTACGTGGTGTTTGGAGTAACATCTGGTCCACGGCTATTGATTAAACATGTACATCTGTCCCATATCTGGTATGCACAGCTTTATTGGTGTTTGCTACAGAGATATTATTTAAATCATTGAAGGCCCTTCTGCACTTTCCTCTTCGTTTTTTTTTTTTTCTAGATTGAGAGCAGACTTTGCTATTACCGTACTCGATCGCGTTAGCGCCCAGGGGCCTCAACTCAGAAAATCACTTTCTGCCATTATGCATTTGCATTTGACCTGCAGCAGCATCCTTTGACCTAATGGGTCAAGTTGGTTATTTACCAATCAGAATGCTGTGTTGTACTGACGCGATTCTTCGGAAATTTCCGAAGACTTTCCGGTAACGCAATGTGGAAGTGAATTATCGATGTCGAAGTACGATCTGTTGGAATTGATTTCAGCGAATAAACGACATGGTTTTTCCCAAAAACTAGTAATATTTACCACATTTTACTTGTATTAACAGGTCATTGTCGAAACGTAGTTTACGCACGGTTACCGTGTTCTACGCATTTACAACATGTTCACAGCGGTCAATATCGACGCTGTATCATATAAAAACAATTACCAAGATTCGTTATGCAAGACCAAGTTTTAAATTAGTTGCATTTTGAAGGGGTGGGCGCTTTGCCGAATGTGACCGCAAATATAAAAATTGTGCAAAAGTGGGAGGTGGGCGCTTGCCCGGGCATGGGCGTTAAGGCATTCGAGTACGGTACATCCATTTAGGGTCAGCGTTTTAAGCATTGTTATTAACGAGTACGACATCGTCACCCTATATTCATTGTTGTCATGAGAACTGCAGACAGTATGAGACCAGATCTTTCCATCCGCGTAAACTACACTAAGTTAATACACTAAGTCAATAAATATATTCAAGAAAAAAAACAGAATGAAGATAGCTCAAGCGTATCCAACAACCATGTTTACATCTCCATTTTTAAAGTGACCTGACTTGCTGGTCATGTGACAATCTAATTGTGAAAATTTGTGGTATACGAATACTAATTAGGGCAGTTTGCACCCTTAACTGCTTAAAACAGGAGGTGCAATTTGGCGCAATCACACTGTAGTAAATAAATAGCATATATCTACATTCGTTGTGGTTTTTAGACCATTCAGTGTTTCGCATATCATGAAAACCATATATTGATTTCTGTATACGCCGAAAACATCGATGAAAAAACATAGGTCAAAAATGCTATTTACAACCGTTAAGATTCAGTGCAGTGTGAGTGATGAGAGTATATCGTCGACGATGCCCCTTGTTTGGATGATAGTTTTATTTCAAATTACACAAAAGTCTGTGAACAATCTGCTTGATGTTCCTGTGACAATTGTCCCATGATTTGCCAGTGCAGCCCCGTGAATACATGGACGAAAATGTTTCCACCACCACCCTACGAACTCAAGATTGCATACTCCAGCATCCAGACTTTGAAATAATTTGCACGCACAGTGCAGTACTGGAAACAGCACTTATTAGACAGTTGGGCACAAAAAAAAATGCCTGTCTCGATCAATCACACATCCATAATGTTTGTATGTTGATACACTTGTAAATAACATTAACGTAAAAGTCGAAACAACCTAGGCTAGAAGTCAGTTCACCAGTCCAGCCAACTATGGCTCCCTAAGTTGCTTATATTTAATCAGATACTATTTCGTCATCATGCTTTGTTACCTTACCTGTTTATACCTCATGAGGGCGTTTTTTTATGGCAAGATGGTGCAAACGGAAGTCCTTCGCAGGTTTATGGTTTCTCATATTTAAATCATCATAACTCTGAAGATAATCATTTATTTTATTTTATTTTAAATTTATAATCCATGTACATGACCAAAATAGGCTCTATTTAGTTCCCCTTTAATGTTTTCTGTAAGTTTTTTAATCAATGTTTTTGTTTCGATTGTTGCAGCCTCAGTGTAGCAACAATACTCGCCACCATAATGAAGTCAATAACTATAAATACAGTGGTGTAGTGACACCAAAAGTTGCTGAACATTTACAGGCTACATGTCTACGTCTGTGGCCAGCGTCTACTCCAGGCACAGGTAAGTCGGCAAATATATCGGGTCCTGCTACCCTTGTTGGCAACATTTGCCAAATGGCAAAATGGATACCTTCTAGGTTTTATCCAGGTGTCCCAAATGGAAATGTTGAATGTCTACTTTTGGTCATCATGAAAATTTGCTTTCCATCATGCCTGTTGACCTTTTGGCCTACCTTTTTCACAGACTGCAACCTATCTGCCGTTGGGGACACACTAATCATAACACTATGTCAAGACAACTGAAATACTGCATTCTGAGTAAATCCGTACTGGTTGAGGTAGCACACAAGCTGCCATGACGTTCAGTTTCCACTACAGCCAGGCATTTTTTTAGACAGTTCAGTTATTATTGTTGTCAATTATCAGAAAATCCTCTATAACATTTGTTGCCACTATTTTTGCACTAATATCAAATGAATTACTTTATAATAATGATTTTCTTGTTTACCACCAGTCCCCTTTTTTACCACAAATTAGCAAAATAGTTCTGTTTATAGTCTGCACCTTTTCTTCAGAAGATTAGGGCAAAAATAGACATTTTTTCGGGTGAAAATTGACACATATTTTGTCTATTGGCTCCGAAATTAGAATACATGTATAAGAAAAAAGTGCTGAAAAATTTGGCCGAGAAAATATGGTGGTGAAAAGGTTAATCAATCAGATGCAATTCTGAATATGATTCATTATATCACTAATTTTAATTACTCATTTAAGAGTTAGGTTTAGACAATCTCTTCAGATGTTTTTCAAACCATACTGATCTTATCAGCTTTTCATACACATTGCCCTTGTCAATTATTTAGATAAGAAAGGAGCTATTTGTGAGGTCTGTTGATAAGTTTTTTGTTTGGATACAGAAATAAGCATGGGTTCATTGTAGTTTCATTTTTATTGTCATAGTTGCAATTCTTTGTTTTTGCAGATTATTTTAGTCATATGTCAGATGAGATTGTTTTAAATGTTTTCAAATGGTTACCCCTGACAACCATGGCAAAGTGTGCTAGAGTCTGTCGCCGCTGGAGTTCACTTGCGTAAGTACATATACCTGAAGTATGTGCTGTTCGTTGATCAATTAAAACAATAAGAATTGTTTATTTTGCTCTATTATGAAACAAGAGTTGTTATACAAGTTGTTTTATCACAATTGAACATGTGAGTAAGGGAACAAACTGATTTCCTCTTCAGTTTTGATGAATCCCTGTGGAGAAGACCTTTTTTGACTGGAAAGACTTTTAAAGATGGTCAAATTGGGAAAATCTTTCTCCGTGGAATGACAGCTGGCAAGTTTACCAAATCAGATATTATTGGGCCAGCATATGATAGTAAAGATTTGGCTGATTTAAAAAAAGAAGAAGACGTAATTATACTTAGAAGGAAATCAAAGAAGTGAGTATTATATTTCAACTTCACTGCATTTAAAAATGTTATTATAGTTGATTCAATCATTCATTCAAAGCTGTACAAATAATAATTTTTCAATAATTCTTTTTAGTCCCCGTTCGGACGTAGTCCGAAAACGGGGACTTATGTTTTGCCGTGTGTGCGTCCGTGATCACCTGTATCTCGAACATGCATGGACCGATTAAGTTCAAACTTCACTCATACATCACATATTATATGGGACATATGCACATGCATTTTTTTCATGATCCGATTATCGATAGCCGAATAGCAGCCATTTTAAGGCCGAAAATGCATCAAAATTGCACATTTTCACCATTCCGGACCCGGATCTCAGTTATGCGTGGACGGATTTTGTTCAAATTTGGTACATACATTAAACATAATAGGACCTTGATGCACGTCATTTTTTCTTTGGATCGGGTTTGAAATGGCCGACTGGCGGCCATTTTGTTTTAAAGAATTCAGTTCTGGATCCGTATCTGAGACATGCTTGGATTGATCGAGTTCAAACTTCACACACACAAGGTACATCATGTCACAAATATGTATGTGCATTTGTTTCATGATCTCATTAACGATAGCCAAATGGCGGCCGCGTTAAGGCCGAAAATGCATAGAAATCGCACATTTTCACCATTCCGAACCCGGATCTCAGTTATGCATGGACGGATTTTGTTCAAATTTGGTACATACATTAAACATAATTGGACCTTGATGCACGTCATTTTTTTTTTTTTTGGATCAAGTTCGAAATGGCCGACTGGCAGCCATTTTGTTTTAAAGAATTCAGTTCTGGATCCGTATCTGAGACATGCTTGGATTGATTGTGTTCAAACTTCACACACACAAGGTACATCATGTCACAAATATGTATGTGCATTTTTTTCATGATCCGATTAACGATAGCCGAATAGCGGCCATTTTAAGGCGGAAAATGCATCAAAATTGCACATTTTCACCATTCCGGACCCGGATCTCAGTTATGTGTGAACGGATTTTGTTCAAATTTGGTACATACATTAAACATAATAGGACCTTGATGCACGTCATTTTTTTTCCCGGATCAAGTTCGAAATGGCCGACTGGTGGCCATTTTGTTTTAAAGAATTCAGTTCTGGATCCGTATCTGAGACATGCTTGGATTGATTGTGTTCAAACTTCACACACACAAGGTACATCATGTCACAAATATGTATGTGCATTTTTTTCATGATCCGATTAACGATAGCCGAATAGCGGCCATTTTAAGGCCGAAAATGCATCAAAATTGCACATTTTCACCATTCCGGACCCGGATCTCAGTTATGCGTGGACGGATTTTGTTCAAATTTGGTACATACATTAAACATAATAGGACCTTGATGCACGTCATTTTTTCTTTGGATCGGGTTTGAAATGGCCGACTGGCGGCCATTTTGTTTTAAAGAATTCAGTTCTGGATCCGTATCTGAGACATGCTTGGATTGATCGAGTTCAAACTTCACACACACAAGGTACATCATGTCACAAATATGTATGTGCATTTGTTTCATGATCTCATTAACGATAGCCAAATGGCGGCCGCGTTAAGGCCGAAAATGCATAGAAATCGCACATTTTCACCATTCCGAACCCGGATCTCAGTTATGCATGGACGGATTTTGTTCAAATTTGGTACATACATTAAACATAATTGGACCTTGATGCACGTCATTTTTTTTTTTTTTTGGATCAAGTTCGAAATGGCCGACTGGCAGCCATTTTGTTTTAAAGAATTCAGTTCTGGATCCATATCCAAGACATGTATGGATTGATCAAGTTCAAACTTCACACACACATGGTACATCATGTCACAAATAGATATGTGTATTTGTTTCATGATCTGCTTAGCAATAGCTGAATGATGGCCACTTTAAGGGCAAAAATGCATCAAAATCACGTATTTTCACAATTCCGTAACCGGATCTCAGTCATGCATGGATGGATTTTGTTCAGATTTAGTACAATGTGTTGTACATATGCAGGTGCATTTCGGTCATGATCTGCTTTGAATGTATATGTCACTCAAATATGAACGGAACGGCGACGTGTCATTGACAATGACTTGTTATTTTTTCCCAGGTGTGTAAGAGTGCAATACATAGATATGTCACAGTGCCATGTAAATCCTAATTCATTAGCCGATCTATTACAACCATGTCATCAGTTACGTAAACTATGTCTGGAGTGTTGTGAAGTCAATGACAGAGTGCTGCATAGTTTGACTCGGTCACCTGATTTAGAAGTGTTAAATCTGTGTATGTGTGCTGGGATTACTGCACAAGGCATCACAAAGTTCTTGAACAGCTGTCAAAAGTAGGTTTAATAAAATTGTATATTGAGTGAAACGTGTGTTAAAAAAAAAGAAGAAAGATTATGAAAATGGATTTGGTTATATAAATACGTTCACAGAGAAAAGAATGGGAAAGGTTGTTCGATTAAATAGGTTTTTGGATTACACACATTTCCATACATGTATAAAAAATTAGCTGTGGCTGACTTTTTATTTTAATTGATTCATTCGGTTTACCGGACATAGTGAACAGGAATGTAGAATATTTGTGAAAACATTATGTAATCATTGTCTTTTAAAAGTCTTTAATTCCATTGTTTCAGTTTAAAATCTCTGAATATTTCCTGGACTAGCTTAGACAGGGTGACCTTAGTGGCAGTTGTCAATCACTTACCCAATACACTACAGAAACTTAACATCGGGGGATTTCGACATTTATTAACTGATGATGGTAAGTGCTGAAGCATAACAAAAATAATCTAGTGATAAATTAATGGATGCTGCATAGTGAGTCACATGCTATCAATATCATACAAATCTTCTATTCCATTGTTTGCTGTCTACTAGCAGTACCTTTTATTCCAATGTTTGCTGTCTAGTCACAATACCTTCTATTCCATTGTTTGCTGTCTACTCGCAGTGCCTTCTATTCCATTGTCTGCTGTCTACTCGCACTGCCTTCTATTCCATTGTTTGCTGTCTACTACCTTCTATTCCATTGTTTGCTGTCTACTCGCAGTGCCTTCTATTCCATTGTTTGCCGTCTACTAGCAGTACCTTCTATTCCATTGTTTGCTGTCTACTCGCAGTGCCTTCTATTCCATTGTTTGCTGTCTACTCGCAGTGCCTTCTATTCCATTGTTTGTTGTCTACTCGCAGTACCTTCTATTCCAATGTTTGCTGTCTACTCGCAGTGCCTTCTATTCCATTGTTTGCTGTCTACTCGCAGTACCTTCTATTCCATTGTTTGCTTGTACCTTCTATTCCATTGTTTGCTTTCTACTCGCAGTACCTTCTATTCCATTGTTTGCTTTCTACTCGCAGTACCTTCTATTCCATTGTTTGCTTTCTACTCGCAGTACCTTCTATTCCATTGTTTGCTTTCTACTCGCAGTACCTTCTATTCCATTGTTTGCTGTCTACTCACAGTACCTTTTATTCCATTGTTTGCTGTCTACTCGCAGTGCTTTCTATTCAACTGTTTGCTGTATACTATAAGGACTTGTATTCTCAATATTCTCAAGACACTCAATTCCAAAATATTTCAGAATATTAAATAGTCTTTTCATCATTTCTATTGTCTTCTCCTTTGTACAGAAGTAATAATGATATGTCTTGTTTTTTCATCATTTCTATTGTCTTCTCCTTTGTACAGAAGTAATAATGATATGTCTTGTCTTTTCATCATTTCTATTGTCTTCTCCTTTGTACAGAAGTAATAATGACATGTCTTGTCTTTTCATCATTTCTATTGTCTTCTCCTTTGTACAGAAGTAATAATGATATGTCTTGACTTTTCATCCTTTTTATTGTCTTCTCCTTTGTACAGAAGTAATAATGATATGTCTTGTCTTTTCATCATTTCTATTGTCTTCTTCTTTGTACAGAAGTTATAATGATCGGAGTACGATGTCCCAACTTGGTGGAACTAGACCTCAGTGATTCAGCCTTATTGAGCTCTGTGTCCATCCACTTTCTGATGGACAGGCTGTGTAATTTACAGTTTTTAGCTCTCAGCAGATGTTACAATATTCCTATCTCAACTCTTGTGTAAGTATGAACACCCTGTATAAACCTCTATTTCCCCTCAAAGCGCTCTCTAGTGTTCTCAAATGCTCAAAATTCAATGAAATGAACAAAAGAAACTTTTTACGTCACTGAAACATAACAAAAACTAATCACTGGTATTCTTTTTTAAATGAAATTATAATTATGCTGTTTAATTCAGGCCTTTTCTTCTGAAAATGGCCAACAATCCAAAGATAGCTACCACTGAAAAATTTGTTTTGTCAGAAATGTGTGTGGATAAGTACACCAGTCGTCATTTTTCACAATTCCTAAAAAAGACGGTGTTTGTTTTACAGGCAATTAGGTGCTATGCAGTGTTTGGTAGCCCTAAACATCTTTGGTTTGCTCCAAGATGCTGGTCTTCAGAACATCAAAGCCAGTATGCCACGTGTGGAAATCAACCGTTATCCTTTCTCAAGCATTGCCAGACCTACAACTGGACATCGCAGGAAAAGTATCTGGGGAATTAGATGTTATGAGTGAAAAAAAAACAAAAAAATGTTCCCATGAGTACTATGCATTGTCCCATCGTTCCTCTTCTTGACAATACTTTGTTTACTGATGCATCTTTACAGTGACCATAGTTTTGGTAGTACTATATGAAAGCTGTTAATCATTGTCAACTTTAAACATTAAGGTTGTATTGTCAGCAAAACTTAATTCAAACTCAAATCTAAAAATGTTGGTTTTGCACTGATCGAAAGCTGGTGTATTTCACAGTTTATTATTGGTCTTTGCTTACAGTAAATTCCATTCTTCATTGCTGTTCGGATTCTACTTTGTGTGTGCGCTAAACACAACTAACTTAGGAAGTACTGAAATTATTTTTCGCTGAGAGATTCAATGATTCAGTTAAAATAAAATCCAGTGAATATACCTTTTTTTCTATATTTTACATTGTCAATAATCAGTGAAAATAAATTCCATACAAAACACCCAATAAGTCTTTTCAGCAAAAATGTAATCCAGCTAAAATAAAGTATTTTTCAGTATATAGTGTTGAAATTTTATTCAAATGCAATGGTAACTTGATTAAAATAATTCAAAAGGAATCAAACTAATAGCTATGTAGGAAACATCCCAAGAGTATAGTGGGGCTCAGACCAATTTGAAAAAAAAATTGATATAAAATGCTTCCCATCCAATATTTATTTTGTAATCTGTCTTTGAATATCAGAAAATTTATGGCACCCTAAGATAGTGAAAACTGAATCTCAACCAAATCCACAAAACTTCTGATATGAATATCTTGCAAATAGCATCATAGTAATAGTATTCATCACGGTACACAGGTTTTAAACCAAATTTTTCTATCAATATAACATTAAAAAAATAGATAAGATAAGTTTGACTTAATTCATGGCATAAAAATCACTAGCCTGACTGTTCTATAAACTACAAAAGCGTTGTCTTATGACATGAACCGATTTTGTAGCATAATCTAAACAAATGACACTATTTGTATGAAATATTAATATTTGTAAATATTTTATTAATTTATACTTTTAAAATGTTATATGATGTTTCTTTTCTTCGTTTTAATTCTATTTTTCTTTTTAAGATTTAACTGTTCAGTATTAAACATTAATTATTTTAGGAAAAGGTAGTACTCAGGTGTTTAAAACAAGTTAGGTCCATTTCATTTAAAATACAGAACAAATAAATCACACACTGACTCATAAGGGCTCAGCAGAGTTCTTGATAAAAACATAGATTATGATTTTGAAAGTATCTAGAATTTGTACTGTTTAATTCATAGGATATTTGTACTTGACTGTAATGCATGTAATGAATTTATAGTCAGTTACAAATGTACATGTAAGAAAGAAAGGTAATTCATGTGCACCGTATTTGCCTCTGTTACACTAACTAAAAATAGTTCATGTATTGTATTTGCTTTGTTAGAAGTGCATCTCCAAAAATTGCATTCATTTTATGTTGCTCCATTAAAATATCACCAATTTTAACTTAAAGACACACCTCTGTCATTTACATATAGTAATTTCTATACTAAATGCATGCTCCTCTGATATGCTATTAACAGTTTTGTAGACACTGAACATGGGTTGACTTGAACTCCCTCGGTTGCATATCATATTTGCTTTTCGCAACCATCATGTTATTCCGTTCTCAGCAACTCGTAGACTTGGTCCTTATTCAAAGTCAGAAAATGGACTTATGATTGATCTTGCCAATTACATGCACTCGCACCTTATCTTGGCCATGCCTGGACATGGTATTTTCAAACTTCTCACCCACATTATACATTTTGCAATACATTGTATATGCACGTGTATTTGTTTTATACTATACATTTCAGGATGGTCAAATGGTGCCCATGTTGGTGCTAAAAATTCATTAAAATCAAATAGCTATGGTATTTGAGTATGATCTCAGTCCTATATGGGTGAATTTCTTTTACATTTGGTATGGGACCTTGATGCATTTCATTTTTTTTATCAGATTCAAATTGACTATTTTCTGGCCATTTTGTTTTGATTGCTGTCCCAAAGCCACATCTCATGCCATTTTAATGTGAAAAATGCACGAAAATCAAGCATTTTTTGACATCCAGGAACCAGATCTCTGTCATATATGAATGTTTTGTTCAAACATTAGGACCCAGATTTTTTTTGTTCAGGATTCAACTGACTTGTCTTAATTGATTGCAGTCAAACTTTACACCTACATTACACATGTGCTAGGGTATCATCTTTGCCAGTGAAGTTTTATTAATTCCCAGTTACCTCACTGTTGTATCTTGGCAAAATGTCAGTAATAAACCTGTTTTCACTGTAAATCAAATCAAACAGCCTGTGCTCTGATGCCTTTCAAAGGTAAATCAATTGCTGATAGAGCAAGTGTGTTAGCTTCCAAAATTTAAGTTTAATAATGAATTCAATTTATAATCAAGTGTTAAACGCACATATTCCAATTCAGGTAGTGAGGTACTACAAGATATTGCATCTAGTCATATTCCAAATAAATGATATGGAGTTAATTTAACATGTAACTGCACATTTTAATTCTTACATTTCATGCTAATTAATGTGTAGATTCAGTGGATAATAAGTAAACTAATATCAACAATTCTTATCCATCCAAATCTTATTTTAAAGTACTACTACCCGTATATTTTTTAGACTTATTGAACTTATTGATGATTTTAATGACAAATAAGCTCTTTGATATGTATCAAGACTGTTAAAAATTTGGAATTGTCATTCTGTTTATTGTAATTGTATAGAAGAAATAAAAATTTGTTTTTTCACTTCTAAGTATTTGTGTGGTTGAACGAATAGTGGCACCATAGAGTGGTTGAACGAATAGTGGCACCATAGAGCAGTAGTTATCAGACAGAGCTGGCAACCACAGGGTTGCGAGTTTGAGTCTTGGTTACATCCTAATGCTGTATATTTGGGCAAAGTACTCGGTACACACAAGTGAAATGGGAACCTGGTATGAAATGTTGGCACCTAACCCATGTGTGCCTGTATGTAAAGGCAGGTCTGGCAAACAAGACTTAGTATAGGTCAACTAACCAAGGTAATAATGTGCACCACTTTTTGATTGGCTTTTGTCTGTCACAAATTCATGGGCTGATTTTTCCAGAACTTCATTCATAGTTGTTATTTGATGGTATACATTTTTTTTTATCAGATTTGACACCAAAAGCAGACAGGCAGAGTAATGATTGTAAATCAAAAACTTATTTAGCAGCAAAGGGTGGATACAATTTTTGTATGAGCAAACCTATTAGTATGTTTTAGAATTAGGTGCAACTGAATGCAATTTTTTATGAGTATATTTTTATTATATTATTGATAATTTAAAATAGACTGGTTGATGTATTTGGTATATATTTAAGTACACGTGTCTTTTTGAGAGAAATGTTAATCCTAGAACAACCAACTTGTCAAGTGTGAATGTATATAACATGTCACAAATGAATGAATAGGCTAGTTAACTGGAATGGAACCACCAAGCCAGTTTATTGTGTCCTTGACAACGTTCTGGATGAACCAATTTCAGAGAGAAACCAGTGTAAGAGGAGAAAAATCATGATGCTCATACCTTGTCTATTAACCTCCGCTTCCACTGACAATGCAGATCAAGATCTACAAGGGTTATTTATGGGAAGCTATGTCTAGCAAACCACAGCAGGCCAAATCCGGCCTGGTTTCTCAATGATGACATTGTTAATCAAGTCCTGCTCCAAAATATATGTGCTTACAGGATATCGGAGGCCCCAAAAAAAAAGGTTCAGTCCTCTGTGCATCTCTGGTCAGTAATTTAGTGTGAGGCGCACCACAAGGAGCTCTTCATTAACAAATCCACAAGATGATATCCAACAGATATTATGGCACAACTAGTAAAATCCAACAATTGGTTTAGCTTTTGATTGCAAAACTGAGGGTAACCAGAAACAGTAGAGGAGGGCTTTTGTACTCCAGCTTTGGCTTTTTTGGCATCCCTAGACTTCTTCCCAGTGCCGATTCACTTCACCATTTGTGGCCATAACAACAGCTGGCAGTCAAGCCACCCATTTAAGTGACCGAGTCTCTGGCCGAAGTCGCATTTCATGGGTGTATTGTGCCTAACAACCAACCATTTAAAATATACCACATTCCACTGGCACCTTACAGAAATGTGATGCTTATCCTGAAGCTGGCCATACTGCTATATCTTTTCATTCCAGCACGTGTCATAAATGGATACATGTTCATTTTGTGATGGCTGCATGTCTGGCTTGTGGGGATACATGTCCATGATGGTTTTACTGTTGGTAATCTTCTTTTTTTGGCCATTATACTATATCTCTGATGACCACAAGGATCCCTGCGCATAGGCGATAGAGCAGTCTTGGCAACAGATTTGTGTGGAGAAGTTTCTCCTTTCGGCCTATGCCACTATGCAGAACTGTTTTGGCCTCTGCCACTATGCAGAACTGTTTCGGCCTCTCATTTTAGGAATGCTAGTTACCCCCCAAATTGGGTTTGGGTCTAGCGTCCTCTGGAAATGTCGACCCTGTCACCCTACCAGCAGTATGATTTTACTATGGGGACGACACTGACAAAGTGAGACACAGTTTTTCACTGGCCTTAGCTAGGTAGTAGTCATAAGTAATATTTGTCCCAGAATGGGACACCCTTCTTTTTGAGTACTTTATTTTTTGTTTAACCCGGAAACCACCACCTCTCAGCATCTGACTCTACCTACAGTTCAAAATAGTCATTTTGACTGACTGGAGTCTATGGCGGGTAATTGAACAGAGGGTTTTCAAATGCCTATTCACCTTGTTCATATCATAGACTCCAGGTTGCTCACAACAACCCCACTTTTCGTAGCGATTGGCTTTAAAGGCCCAGGTATACTATAAATATGCTCCTAAACAATAGGGATTATTTCCTTGCTTGTTACGCTGTAGTAAACAGCTCCAGTAAAAACGCGTTTTCTCAAACTTACAGGTCTATTATGTCGTGCCAAAGTGGATGCATGTGACTATGAATATCACAGCAGTGACTCTGTGTAGTATTTATGACAATAAATAGTGTACTAGTATGAGCTGAGATTTTGGCAGATAAAAGTAAAAAACATGAACCGGGGAAAGGGATGCGCGACTAATCTTGAATAATTACTACTGTCAATCAAAGTCACGTGATGTTGGACCAATGAAACAGGATGCGTCATAGGCTATACAAGTGATTAACACCATGCATTATAATAGCCACACCTCCAATTCACACTTGCCTGGGGCAAGTGAATTGGGCCTTTAAGTCCTCGTATACGGAGAAACATAAGAGTGAACGTAAGACAAGATGGTGCCAATCTCTTGACCTTGGTCATGTGTGACGTGGAAGAAAATCTATGGGGTCTATGGTGGGTATGAACTAAGTGAATAGGCTGGTTGAAAACACTCTGCCTAAGTTCAAAATCTATGTGTGAGTCTATGGTGGGTATGAACTAAGTGAATAGGCTGGTTGAAAACACTCTGCCTAAGTTCAAAATCTATGTGTGAGTCTATGGTGGGTATGAACTAAGTGAATAGGCTGGTTGAAAACACTCTGCCTAAGTTCAAAATCTATGTGTGAGTCTATGGTGGGTATGAACTAAGTGAATAGGCTGGTTGAAAACACTCTGCCTAAGTTCAAAATCTATGTGTGAGTCTATGGTGGGTATGAACTAAGTGAATAGGCTGGTTGAAAACACTCTGCCTAAGTTCAAAATCTATGTGTGAGTCTATGGTGGGTATGAACTAAGTGAATAGGCTGGTTGAAAACACTCTGCCTAAGTTCAAAATCTATGTGTGAGTCTATGGTGGGTATGAACTAAGTGAATAGGCTGGTTGAAAACACTCTGCCTAAGTTCAAAATCTATGTGTGAGTCTATGGTGGGTATGAACTAAGTGAATAGGCTGGTTGAAAACACTCTGCCTAAGTTCAAAATCTATGTGTGAGTCTATGGTGGGTATGAACTAAGTGAATAGGCTGGTTGAAAACACTCTGCCTAAGTTCAAAATCTATGTGTGAGTCTATGGTGGGTATGAACTAAGTGAATAGGCTGGTTGAAAACACTCTGCCTAAGTTCAAAATCTATGTGTGAGTCTATGGTGGGTATGAACTAAGTAAATAGGCTGGTTGAAAACACTCTGCCTAAGTTCAAAATCTATGTGTGAGTCTATGGTGGGTATGAACTAAGTGAATAGGCTGGTTGAAAACACTCTGCCTAAGTTCAAAATCTATGTGTGAGTCTATGGTGGGTATGAACTAAGTGAATAGGCTGGTTGAAAACACTCTGCCTAAGTTCAAAATAAAGGATACAGTTGTGGTTGTTTAAAATTATGTATTGGTGTTGACATACTGTGTTTGCCGACTTTGTTCACCACTCTACATTTTAACTTTGCCAATACTAAAATGCAACTGTGTCACTGCCTGTTCTAGGATTCATCATCTTTCCGATGTCAATGACATTTTTTTTTCAGTGTATGATATCTTGTATACCAATTTCGCATACCAGAGCTACCACTGCTTGTTCCATAATGTTACAATCTGCCTGTTCAAAAGAAACTGAGATATTCTACATTCCTACTCCAGTAATGACAAGCTTGTGATTATGTGTGTAACCTTGATTGGATTAATATAATGCAGATTATATCAATTATCTATTTAATACTTTCCATTGTTTCTGTTTATCTTATCTATTCTCAGATATCCTGCATTTGTGAACATTGATGTGCTAGTCATTTTTTGAAGCCAATTTTTAAAAGATTATTTGCTCATAAATTAGAACCTGTTCTAACATATGTTCACAGATGCAGTAGACTTGATAGATAAAACCAAGAAACAGCAATCTTGGCCAGAAATACATCACAACATATATATGGCCAGCTGTTCATTGTCACACGCAATGTAATATTACCGTAATTGGTATAGTACAGGTGTGATGGTTCAAATACCAAAATGGCAACAGTAACAGAAAGACTTCCCTGGCGGCGATGATAAAATACGAACACGGAGCCAACAGATGAGGTTTCAACTGGTACTGGTATTATTATACTCTGCAAACATCAAGTACAATAATGCGGTAAAACTCCACTACTCCAATAACTAGATACTTAAACTCCAATACAATTCAACGAGATCTCCGATCTGATCTCAGTGCTGAACAACTCCCCTATATATACCCACACTGTCTATAAATAGACCATTACATCAGCATACATAATGAGTCTGGAACTTACTACAAATTTCTAGAATGTTCCATTACCTTCTATTGCCTCCTACAGTGTTATATTACCTATTCAACCATTTTCTAAAAAATATAGAATATTCCACCCAGCCACAGTACGGTTCTAGAACATTCCCAGTGACACGGAAGTGGTAAATAAGTCGTATGCGACATTCATTTAGTAGTTCATTGCATGCCTGACTGTTGGAGATAGAGTGGATAGGTTAAGAGTTGATAAATTATTGAGAGAAATGTACGGTAGATATTGTTGATGTATATGTCAACTTTGATCAGTATAAACACTTCTGCAATTAGAATACAACTGTACAAACTATATACGGTAAGTATCTGTAGCCTACATGCAGTTATTCCTCCACAAGAAGTCATTATTATTATATCACAGTTTTTGCAAATTGGGGTCATGTAATTGATATAATCTGTACTGCACGAGAAACACTACATACTTCTTAGCTGTGTGAGGAGCAACACTACATACATCTCAGCTATGTGAGGAACAACACTACATACTTCTCAGCTATGTGAGGAACAACACTACATACTTCTCAGCTATGTGAGGAACAACACTACATACTTCTTAGCTGTGTGAGGAGCAACACTACATACATCTCAGCTGTGTAAGGAGCAACATTACATACTTCTCAGATGTGTAAGGAGCAACACTATACATACTTCTCAGATGTGTGAGGAACAACACTACATACTTCTCAGCTATGTGAGGAGCAACACTACATACATCTCAGCTGTGTAAGGAGCAACATTACATACATCTCAGCTGTGTAAGGAGCAACACTACATACTTCTCAGATGTGTAAGGAGCAACACTACATACTTCTCAGATGTGTGAGGAACAACACTACATACTTCTCAGCTATGTGAGGAGCAACACTACATACTTCTCAGCTATGTGAGGAGCAACACTACATACATCTCAGCTGTGTAAGGAGCAACACTACATACATCTCAGCTGTGTAAGGAGCAACACTACATACATCTCAGCTGTGTAAGGAGCAACACTACATACATCTCAGCTGTGTAAGGAGCAACACTACATACTTCTCAGCTGTGTAAGGAGCAACACTACATACTTCTCAGCTGTGTGAGGAGCAACACTACATACTTCTCAGCTGTGTAAGGAGCAACACTACATACATCTCAGCTGTGTAAGGAGCAACATTACATACTTCTCAGCTATGTGAGGAGCAACACTACATACATCTCAACTGTGTGAGGAGCAACACTACATACTTCTCAGCTATGTGAGGAGCAACATTACATACATCTCAGCTGTGTAAGGAGCAACACTACATACATCTCAGCTATGTGAGGAGCAACACTACATACTTCTCAGCTGTGTGAGGAGCAACACTACATACTTCTCAGCTGTGTAAGGAGCAACACTACATACATCTCAGCTGTGTAAGGAGCAACATTACATACATCTCAGCTGTGTAAGGAGCAACACTACATACTTCTCAGATGTGTAAGGAGCAACACTACATACTTCTCAGATGTGTGAGGAACAACACTACATACTTCTCAGCTATGTGAGGAGCAACACTACATACTTCTCAGCTATGTGAGGAGCAACACTACATACATCTCAGCTGTGTAAGGAGCAACACTACATACATCTCAGCTGTGTAAGGAGCAACACTACATACATCTCAGCTGTGTAAGGAGCAACACTACATACATCTCAGCTGTGTAAGGAGCAACACTACATACTTCTCAGCTGTGTAAGGAGCAACACTACATACTTCTCAGCTGTGTGAGGAGCAACACTACATACTTCTCAGCTGTGTAAGGAGCAACACTACATACATCTCAGCTGTGTAAGGAGCAACATTACATACTTCTCAGCTATGTGAGGAGCAACACTACATACATCTCAACTGTGTGAGGAGCAACACTACATACTTCTCAGCTATGTGAGGAGCAACATTACATACATCTCAGCTGTGTAAGGAGCAACACTACATACATCTCAGCTATGTGAGGAGCAACACTACATACTTCTCAGCTGTGTGAGGAGCAACACTACATACTTCTCAGCTGTGTAAGGAGCAACACTACATACTTCTCAGCTGTGTAAGGAGCAACACTACATACACCTCAGCTATGTGAGGAGCAACACTACATACTTCTCAGCTGTGTAAGGAGCAACACTACATACTTCTCAGCTGTGTAAGGAGCAACACTACATACATCTCAGCTGTGTAAGGAGCAACATTACATACATCTCAGCTGTGTAAGGAGCAACACTACATACTTCTCAGCTGTGTAAGGAGCAACACTACATACTTCTCAGCTGTGTAAGGAGCAACACTACATACATCTCAGCTGTGTAAGGAGCAACATTACATACATCTCAGCTGTGCAAGGAGCAACACTACATACTTCTAGCTGTGTAAGGAGCAACATTACATACTTCTCAGCTATGTGAGGAGCAACACTACATACTTCTTAGCTATGTGAGGAGCAACACTACATACATCTCAGCTGTGTAAGGAGCAACATTACATACATCTCAGCTGTGTAAGGAGCAACACTACATACTTCTCAACTGTATGAGGAGCAACACTACATACTTCTCAGCTGTGTGAGGAGCAACACTACATACATCTCAGCTGTGTGAGGAACAACACTACATACTTCTCAGCTGTGTGAGGAGCAACACTACATACATCTCAGCTGTGTGAGGAACAACACTACATACATCTCAACTGTGTGAGGAGCAACACTACATACTTCTCAGCTGTGTGAGGAGCAACACTACATACTTCTCAGCTGTGTAAGGAGCAACACTACATACATCTCAGCTGTGTAAGGAGCAACACTACATACTTCTCAGATGTGTGAGGAACAACACTACATACTTCTCAGCTGTGTGAGGAGCAATACTACATACATCTCAGCTGTGTGAGGAACAACACTACATACTTCTCAGCTATGTGAGGAGCAACACTACATACTTCTCAGCTGTGTGAGGAGCAACATTACATACTTCTCAACTGTCTGAGGAGCAACACTACATACTTCTCAGCTGTGTGAGGAGCAACACTACATACATCTCAGCTGTGTGAGGAACAACACTACATACTTCTCAGCTGTGTGAAGGGCAACACTACATACATCTCAGCTGTGTAAGGAGCAACACTACATACTTCTCAGCTGTGTGAAGGACAACACTACATACTTCTCAGCTGTGTGAGGAACAACACTACATACTTCTCAGCTGTGTAAGGAGCAACACTACATACTTCTCAGCTGTGTGAAGGACAACACTACATACATCTCAGCTGTGTGAGGAACAACACTACATACTTCTCAGCTGTGTGAAGGGCAACACTACATACATCTCAGCTGTGTGAGGAGCAACACTACATACTTCTCAGCTGTGTGAGGAGCAACACTACATACATCTCAGCAGTGTGATGAACAACACTACATACTTCTCAGCTGTGTGAGAAGCAACACTACATACTTCTCAGCAGTGATGAACAACACTACATAGTTCTCAGCTGTGTGGAGGACAACACTACATACTTCTCAGCTGTGTGAGGAGCAACATTACATACATCTCAGCTGTGTGATGAACAACACTACATAGTTCTCAGCTGTGTGGGGAGCAACACTGCCTACTTCTCAGCTGTGTGGGGAGCAACACTACATACTTCTCAGCAGTGTGATGAACAACACTACATACATCTCAACTGTGTGAGGAGCAACACTACATACTTCTCAGCTGTGCGAGGAGCAACACTACATACTTCTCAGCTGTGTGAGGGACAACACTACATCCTTCTCAGAAACAAAATCCATCAGAATCCATATCATTGATAAACTATGGGCAACACAACTTTTTTATTTGGTTCATGAATTTCAACAAAATGTACGAGACCATACAGCTTTGAAGAAACAATCTGACAGAATAGCTGTGCTGTATTAGTACTGTTTAATTTAGTTTCAAAAAAAACAATCACAATTTATATTACATGCAAAATATTGTACATTCCATTTTACAATGTTGGGACCTGCAACCCAGTCAGTTTTGCCGAACTGCTCAAGGTGATTGCCTATTGCTCATTACATAAATAGAGTAGCTTCCACAACTATGCACATATCTACCATCGTACATCTGCGCAGCAACAAACAAATTTCATTTTTAGAAAGAGGAAAAAAGTAAATTCTCACAAACAAGGAAAGATTCATCATACAACAACTACCATATACATGTAGTTTGCGCTATCAGTACCGGTAATGCATACACACATGTAAATGACAGGTGTATCATTTTAGTAATCTAACAAACCATAAATGCAACTGTTGGAGCAAATTATATGGTATCACATTCCTAATAATGCTCAGACATTATCTTATACCCATCAAACCTTATGCTGTGTCAGAAGATGCAGGCTTTTCAAAGATTATAACTAAAGTACATTGCTGTATACAATAAATCTTGCACTGTTTACTAGTGGTATTACTTGTACATAAATCATTTGATTGTTGAAAGGGCATTTCAAAAGTTCTCCACAGCAGAAATTATTCTTGCGTGTACATTTTTAAATTCCTCCCCCAAAGTTTCCAATTATTTTAAGACAGTTTGTAAGTTAATGTTCGTACAAATAATGTTGCCTGAATCTTTAAAAATCAGCGTTCAAACATTCAGTTTTAACATTTTTTACAATAACTGAATGCTAATATCTAAAACAGGCTGAAAATAATTCCTCAACCAATCAATGAATTTACTATACACAGCTTATGACAATAACTATACCTTATGTCTGATAAATACAAGCACATTTTGGGGTTAAATTAATCAGAAAAAGTTACAAAAAAAGAAGAATACAAAAGACAACATGGTTCGCTAAAAATATTGTAATGACAAATGGAGTATATGTTGGTTTGAATTGAATTGAATTGAAAATGAGTATAAATCATAAATTAGTCAATTATTGAATACAACATACATGTACATATGCTGTATCACAAAGATATCACATTTTATGTGACACTACATGTAGTAAACTTTATAGATGTACTGAGTTATATTTATGAATCTCATCCAACAACAACAAAATCTAAAAGACATGCCTCAACATTCGCTTCTACGCTTCTCTCAACAATTATTTTATAAAAGTAACAGAAATCAATACAAGTGTCAATGCTACATGAATGCTACTCATTTATGCTTGCAATGCACATACTATGAAACTGCTTATTCAAAGAAAGTAGAGAAAATCCATTACAAATTTACTATATTGTATCTATAATATGCATTTTCCAATAACTGAACAGCCTTAAAAATTGCTTTAACAATTAGGTCTTAATATTATTTTTCTCACACAAATTTTAGACATCTTTTGAGGACAATTAGATGTCAAACATGTTTGTTTCATAAAAAAGCTTCCAGGTTTCTGTGTTATGTGATGTTTTTGACAAAATACATCATCATATCCACTATTTTCTACCTTGTTTTTAGTGAGTCAAGTGGTGATAACTAATACAGATTAAAATATATATCTAACTTGGCAGCTAAATGATTGAAATTATTGCAAAAGCTTCAGCAGTTAAGAATGCAGTCACTGTGGATGTTTTGATGTCAGATTATACAAACTACTGATGTAATCAGATAATATCAAACACAGAGCATACATCAAGTACTGGGAACAGGAGAAGATGCAGTTTTGCAAAACAGAGTGGTATATATTTACAAATTCCAGAAACCCAATCCCTATAATACAAATCTACAAAGCCAAAAGGCAAACACCAAAATAAATATGAGATTGCAAATAAAGATGGCAGCACCAATTAATAATTCAATTTGTAAATAAATAATGGTTTCAACTTTATGTTATACAGTACTATTACCGTGATGCGGAAAACAATGACAGCATGTTATACAGTATTATTACCGTGATGCAGAAAACAATGACAGCATGTTATACAGTATTATTACCGTGATGCAGAAAACAATGACAGCATGTTATACAGTATTATTACAGTGATGCAGAAAACAATGACAGCATGTTATACAGTATTATTACAGTGATGCAGAAAACAATGACAGCATGTTATACAGTATTATTACAGTGATACGGAAAACAATTACAGCATGTTATACAGTATTATTACAGTGATGCAGAAAACAATGACAGCATGTTATACAGTATTATTACAGTGATGCAGAAAACAATGACAGCATGTTATACAGTATTATTACAGTGATGCAGAAAACAATGACAGCATGTTATACAGTATTATTACAGTGATGCAGAAAACAATGACAGCATGTTATACAGTATTATTACTGTGATGCAGAAAACAATGACAGCATGTTATACAGTATTATTACAGTGATGCAGAAAACAATGACAGCATGTTATACAGTATTATTACAGTGATGCAGAAAACAATGACAGCATGTTATACAGTATTATTACTGTGATGCAGAAAACAATGACAGCATGTTATACAGTATTATTACTGTGATGCATAAAACAATGACAGCATGTTATACAGTATTATTACAGTGATGCAGAAAACAATGACAGCATGTTATACAGTATTATTACAGTGATGCAGAAAACAATGACAGCATGTGCATATTCAGTTATGAACCTTCTTTCAAAACATTTATCAACAGATAAGAAAACAAAAAAAGAAATTTGCTGATTTCCAAGACATTAGACATCTAAATGTTATGTAATAATTTCAAACAGATAATCTACAAATTCTGACTACTGTAAAATACTTTATTTTCGCTTGGAATTAATTTTCACTGAAAATAAAATCAAGTGAATATACCTTTTTTTCTATATTCAACTCGTCGGAAATCAGTGAAAATAAATTCCATAAAAAACACCTAAAAAGTCTTAATTCCAGCTAAAGAAAATATTTTACTGTAGTTTTTTTTTTCCAGAATGGGGCACAGTTGCTCTATAGATCAGTCTTGTTTGCACAAGTACTGCAAAGTATAAAGTATAAAGGTTGTTTCATAGACAGCAATGGTGACATTAATAGTAAAATCCTTACATTCATGTTTGGATATCTTGGACATTTCCTTCACTGTCAACATTGAATACAATAATATGCATGACTAGTGTAGGAAACACGTTTTGAGATGGGCCTATAACAGAACTGTATGACGCCAACTAGCTAGTACAATGGGAGAATAGATATTTCATTGGGAGCTAGCAGTTAAATAATTTTCATACAATTTTTAAATATTTATTAATCACCTGGCATTAAAAAACTTATGTCATGCACCAAAAAATATTTCAGTTATTAAATTTGTAATGCCCCTTAATTTACCACCAATCATACAAACTGCTGTCATTTGCCAATCAGATTGCAACACACACACAAATTTAGTTTGAACTAAATTTTCTGACATTTCAGAAACTTCTAGTCAAACTGCAGAATTGTATCTATACAGATATGGCTACATTGCTCAATACAACACTCAAATAGCACCCTTAGATAGGCAACAACAAACTATAAACTGTACTTACTGTCAATTTTCACTGCTAGAACCATTTCTGATTTTTTCTTTTATAGAGAGGCATTCATAACGAGATTTTCTGATTTTTCAAGAATTTTGCAAAAACTTGCGGGAAAACAAAATGGTGAACAATTCTTACAAGTAGTGTAGAATCTCCAAAACAATCAAAAATGACCACAACATACTAACACCAGAGACTGTCATCTCGTAGGTTCTTGCAGTTTATGTCTGTTTCTTATTTTTGAGGCTGGTATCTGAGGCTATCGTGAAATCGTATTTTAATTTCTATTAAGTTGAAGTTTTCTCTGTGATTACTTTATCTAAGTCATATAGTACATCCAATATACATCCCATTGACCAAGCCTGGGTTGGACAACTATCTGTACATTTAACCCCATCTTTATTAGTCAATTCAGGCAAACCACGCCATGGTGACTTCTCCATTTCCACCTGGTGAGCAGAAAGAGTCTGCTGGATAAACTGTACCGTCTTGTCCAATAGATCTGGCTTATCTTTAGCGAAGTGAAGTTTAGCACGAAGGAAGTAACCCATCAACCAAAGCCACTCCTGTAACAATAGGGTAAATTTAGTAAATCATACTACATATGGTTTCTAACATAAAGTATAATTTCTAATACTGGAACCCTAACAGTGGTAAGGTAAGTGCTTTGTGTTTGCATGGTTAATAAATGTAATGTTTTAATTATACATGTAAGAATGTTCTTGCAGCTCTTTACTTACTGGTCCTTGGTGGTAATTGAATCCTTTAGCCTTTTTACCATCATGGCCATCATATGCATTGTCATAATTACCATCATAGGCCCAATCACTGCAAATATAAAAAAGTCATTGTCAGTCCCCGTCCAGGTTTTAGTGACTGTCAACAATTAGTACTAAATATTTATTTACACTCGTGTGTCAGACATGATACAAGGTGGAGCTAGCTTATTCTTGCAATTTCTTCTGTTATTCTGCCATTTATAACACATTTTCAGCATAAAAATGATGATCAGCCATTCTGAATCAGATTCTAAAACAGATGCATGTGCAAATGTTTTGCATGATCTATGTATAAATTTTCAACATGATCAGTCCAGTCATGTTAGCAATATGGCTTCAAAAACAGCATTGTTAAAAACAAAATGGCCAACAGTCAGCCATTTTCAATCCAATGTGAAGAATCAAAGAAAGCTTAGAAAAAACTCCTGTGTGTATTGTATTGCAGACATATTAAAACTAATTCATAATTGAAGATTAGCCTTTCAAATAAGTAGCTTGGAAACTAATATTTGTCTGCTATTTGAGATGTATAATGTGAAAACATTAGTATGCTTGAATTTCAATTCAAAACTAATCAGGTCAAGTTTCAATATGTGACGATTTATTCTCAAAAGAATCAGAAAGCCAAAAAGCAAATTATAATGCAAATTAAGTAATTATTATGGATGTATATAAACCCAAAACTTATTAGATCGTCGCATTGTCTTATTTATGTACCAAGATTCATTGATATAAGATAAGTACTTGAGATATCAATGGAAAAACTAAAAATTAATAATTATTATGCTAATTAGGTAATTAATATTAACAGATTTTAACCCAAAACTTGGCACATCTGTGCATTGTCTTACAGTATCTATGTACCAAGTTGCATTGAAATGAGATGATAAGTACTTGAGATATCAGCGAAAAAAAAATGAAAATTAGTTGATTAATATGCACAGATATTAACCTATTAATCAGGTCTGTGGGTATCATAACTTACTCTGGGTCCAGTGTCTTCATTCCCAAAGGTCCAAGTAAATATTTCTCCATGACTTCTAAGCTGGTCAAAGCATTTTCAGGTGTGAACAGCTCAGGTGCCTGCATAATTAATTAATTAAATAAAAGCTTAAAAATTACTTCTACGTGCTAAGAATATTGTAGGCAGTTATTAAAAGCATGGAATAAATATATCGGAAATACTTAAAAATTAAATTCTGTCAGCTGTCTATGGATGCAAACTGTGAAAGCAATCTTATTGAAGGTATCAAACATAATATCAAAATGAAAGTAATAATTGATAGCTTTGTTACCTCTAAGCATTATTTAAATGCAACCCATTAGAGAATTGAAGATATCATCACTACATGAAAAAAATCTGACCTATATGTATAATTTGAAAGCAAACAGACTTGCGGTTTTTAACAAAAAGTCGAAAATATCACTTTTAAACAAAAATGACAAAAAGTATTCATCAATATTAGAGAATGGAAGACATCATCATGAAATAAATTATCCTAAAAGAGGTCTACCCAAGGTACATATGCACCAAGTATCAAAGCAATCAGTTTTTAAGATGAAGTGGACAGAGACAATAAAGTCAACAGCAGAGCTAAAAGTATAATTATATTTGTGAAATTTTATGCTTAATACTTTAATATGACTTTCTTGAAAAAGATAGAAAAGTTACTTGAAAAAAACACTAGCTGTTATTGTGACAGTGATTTCATTCCGAATATCCACTCACCAGCACCATTGCAATTGCAAAATTTGGTCTGAGTTGGTAGTCAGCCCAGCACTGAGATGACCCAACACAGTCTTTGTAAATACCACTCTTATTAACCAGTTTATTAGTAACTTTGTTTATGTCAATTGGAATCCAGAAATGCTTCTCAAAATTATCTTGTATCAAGTCATTCCAGTCTTTGTAAGTCAGCTTGACAGGTTTACCTTTGGAAAGGAATAATTGTATAAAAACAGTAACTGATATAAGGCCATGTTGAGATAAACATAATAGAATATGTCTATGTGTTCACGTTACATTACATTGAAATACTGCATGATTCATTAAACTTTAAACAGCTATGTAAATATTAAGGTATACCATTTGTCCATATTTTGTCATCATATATCATATTTTTACATTGCATTGTCAGTTGTAGAGAAATATCAACACTGTCATCAGAAATGTGCTGAAGAAAACTGATGAAAACTGAAAAAAACTGAATATAGTATAGTATACCATATAGTATACTGGTGAAGTAAATGCCAAAAAAGTGGATAATGTCAAAAAAAGATTACGTACCATTGACATATCTTGCTACACTGTCATAAGGATATAACCCACGCTCATACAGCTCAACAAGCCATCGCAATGCAGATTTGCATAAACCAACTAGCTCCACAGCAGAACCATCTCTGAATATATAAAAACATGCATTATGAATGCCAAAAATCAGGTTGCATTCTAAAGACAAGCAGCCAGTCGACTGAGATAGCTCTGCTGTACATTTCAATTAAGAACTAAAGATATCATTAGAAAATGAACAATATGTATAGTATCAAAGCAATCAGGCTTGCTGTTTTTAACAAGAAGTTGAAAATATCACTTTTTATCAAAAATTACAAAAATATTCATCAAAATTGGAGAATTGAAGATATCATCATGAAATGAACAAATCTGAGAGAAGTCCACATGTACCGGTAGTACCTATATATGTCATATCAAAGCAATCAGACTTGCTCTTTTTTACAAGAATATTACTTTTTACCAAAGATGACAAAAATATTCACCAAAAGTAGAGAATTTGAGATTTTGACATGAAATGAACATATCTTAGAAAGAACCATCCAAGGTACTTGCATATCAAATTTGAAAACATTCTGACTTGCGGTTTTGAAGAAGAAGTTGAAATTGTAAAGTTGATGACGACAACGGACAATCGACTTTGTCTACAGCGAAGCTAAAAATAAACCATAATAACAATTTACTTGAGGTGCTGAGGTTAAGTTTTGAGTTTCACTAACCGTGGTGTTGCTGGTTTCCCTTTAGTTCCTGCTGTACATGATTCACCCATTTTATCCATCCATGTTCCACAATTGCTGCCACTGCCACCACACACAAATCCAGTTTCCTTGTCAACACAAATTTTGACATCAAATCCTACAAAATGTAAATAATTATTTATTTATTCATGTTTGCAAAATAATAGTTTGGAGGCATAATCCATAAAAGTCTAAAGAACCAGAGTGAAATTTTCACTGCTACAAAACGAGAATTCTGCATAATTTTGACACGACCCAATTACTGATAGGAAGTCATATCACTTATCACAGGAAAGAAAGAACTGGTTGGACAATCCTCCTATCAAAACCTATTACTCTCTGTCACAAAGACAGAAACAGTATCATCCTATGGAAATTTATTTTGATAGGAGGAATCTACTACTATCTGTAGTGGAAACACTAACATATATACAGAACACCCAATTGGTAAGACACCATAAAATGATTGACCTAAAATAAAGCCATGCATAGCACATTTCTTGTTAGTTATCAAATGTAAGTTATATAGTTTTGTTTATAGTAATATAGTACAAGTACTTGTCCATATTGAGAGATATAGCTCTGGAACAGCATTAATGAAAACAAAATGGCTACCGGTCAGCCATTTTGAATCGAATCGTCAAACCAATACATCTGTATATCTATGACATGATGTATAATGAATGTTGGGGGGACAATTTGATACTGAATAAGTATCTGGGACTCGGTCGTTAAACTTGGTCCCCACGCTAGGTTCGAAATATTTAACTTGAGTTTCACCGGGGGTACTGCCGCATCAAGGTCCCATAATGTCCAATGTGTGTACCAAATTTGAACAAAATCCATCTGTAAACAGCTGAGAAATTTTCAGTACAAAAATGGCCGCCATTCAGCCATCTTGATTCAAATCAGGAAACAAATTGATGTGTATAATATAATGTATGATGTACATGTATGAAGTTTAAATGTAATTGGTCCAGGCATGTCTAAGATACAGGTCTGGACACACGCATGGATGCACAGACGTACTGGCCACACAGACACACACACTGAGGTCAATCCATAAGTCCTCATTTTTGGACTGCATCTGAACGGGGAACAATAATGTGTATGTTTGGTGGTCTTGGCGGAACGTAATTTAAAGTAGTCAGTTTCAGACTGATTGATGCCCAGACCAGACCAGTGGTAACATTGATTTCATGAGAGTGTGATATTAACAGTTAATGTTTTAGAATATCTATGTACCTTCATTTGACATGTTTCTATCTAGTCCAAATCCTGCATGTCTTTCTCTAAAGTTGATACCCTGCATGTGTTTCTGCATCACTTCTTGAATTATATCTACTAACTGTTTTTCCTGTTGAGTAAATCAAACAATAAACATGTAGTGAAAATTATCTGCCACTCTGGCTGCTATATTCTCTCTTTAAAAATATTTCATGCTTTCATTCAAGAATGGTCATGCATAACACACTTTTAGGACAGCAATTTCCTTACGAAAACATTTTGAATTATGAACTACAATTTGTATGTCCATTGCCCATTTTCAAATCTAAAAAGGCCACCAAAGTCTTGCTTAAAAAGTCCAGCCAGACAACATAATGGTAATAGATTAAAGACCTCCACAAATGTTCTCTGAATATGTAACTTTTCATTAGTAAAGGATTACGAGTTTAAAGTTTTAAAGTTTAAAGTTTATTAGAAATCCTGTCAACTAAATGCTGTTTTACAAGGAGCCAGTTAAAATATTACATTAATATGGGTAGTGTGATGGCTACTGTCATTTGTGAAGGCAACATGTCACAATGTTATACTGGATTGCCAATCACCAGACATCCTTTCCGTAAGAAGTAATATTCATGACAACTTAAGGCAGACATTTTGACACTGTCTAGATTGTATAGATTATGTCAAAACAATTTTGGAAATTTAACTGCTGCACTGTTAGGATGGAAATATAATTGTGAAAGATGTGTGACCTTTAGGGAATCATTTGAGACAGCACTTTCATAACAGTTAACCTCCACTTCAGTAAATATGAAAATACTTTATGTGTACCGTACTTACTGAGAATCCTGCTGGTTGTGGTTCAGAATCATCATCTGGGAATATCCTGGATACAGGCATAGATAATATAGCAGTGCCTTCTGGTACCATATTACAGTAATCTTGGATGGCTTGTAGCCAGAACCAGACAGCATCTCTAGCATTGAATCTAGCATGTGCACCTCCACCAACAAGATTGGGAATCAGACCATGGCGAAGGGTTCCAGCAAATGCCAGAATCAAATTCCTGCATAACAGACAAAGACTAAATATGTTAATGTTGCGACAAATGCGAGTAGGGGAACATTTCAGTTCTTCTGTTTTTGATTGATCTTTACTACATGCAATTGAAAACAAAAACATTGCCTGTCATGAAAAAACTATGACCAAGCATAGGGATGAAGTTCAATTTTCTACTTGCTTTAAGACATCAATGATATCTTATCTTTTTGGAAAATAGCAAAAATGTAAAATAATGGAATGATCAAGAGAAATAATGACTTGTACTTGTTGAATGTATCTTCAATTAAATTTCCAACCAATCAGCGGCGGAATTCTTGTATTACTAGAATCTATTTCTGAGATAACAGGATGAAGCCAATTGGAAACTTTTCTGTTTGCATTATTGTTCAATTTTTTGTGATATCCTGGGATGAGTATATTAATTTGGCATTGGAAAGATTAGGTTATCCAGGAATCTGTGACTAGTTTGTTTCCCAGTTGACATAGGTCTGTTCAATCATGCATGAACTGGGTTCTCCCACCAGGCCATGTAATATGATATGCTAATTGCAGCTCATGAGTATTATTAGCAACACAATTAGTTTGTTTTTTCTGACAACTGTGAAAATTAAGTGGTTTACAATATTTGATTACCTGGCAACTTCATATCTTCCTGTCACTAACATCAATCCACGAAATGCAATGAAAGTATCCCTCCCCCAGCACCTCATCACACCTGTAGCAAAGTGGGGTAATCCAGCTGCCATGGAAACAACACACTGCTCTCTTCTCCCTGTCTTTTCATTGACAGCTGTTGGGACATCTTTCAAAGATGGTGACAATGACGGCATTGGAGATGTTTTCACAATACCACACATCTGAACTGATCCAAGAGATAATGCTCGCACAAATGAAGATCCTTCATATACAAAACTAGACAGGATAGACAAATGAATAATTGTATAAATAATTGTATATTCACAACACAGAACAATATATATTTGATAAAATAAATTTGTTGTCAAATAAATTTATCATCATCCCGTAAAATGTCTATAAATTACAATTATTGAGAAAGTGCACTAGTCATAAATCACTTAATGTTTATTGTACATTATGTGCAATCACTGTATTTCAGTATAATAATATTTTCAAAATAATTGCCAAATATTATTAAAACATGGCATATCTATTAAATAACGAATACAAATTCATAGTGGATATGAATTAGACTGGATGCTAAGTGTTTATCACATCCGACTTAGGATACAAGTTTTAAAATATCCTGGTATGCATCAATACTTGACTAAATAATAACATTATACAGACCCATGTATATATCATTTGATAACACTAAGTCAATATACAGACCTACATAATGTATATATCATTTGATAACACTAAGTCAATATACTGATGTGCTTTCAGTTTAGTTTAGTTTAGTTTAGTGTCAGTTAGGCTGTATATTGTGACTAACAAAATATTTGTTGCTGCACCAATCTGGTTTTATTTAATTCTCATCTTTTCTGATAGTATCACTCCAGTACAGATAGTACATACTAATGTATAAAAAGATTGTGTCTGTCATAGAAGCCTGCAGCTTGGCTATATATATACTGATTATAAAAAGCACAACTAAACAGAAAGAGATAATACTATGAACTGCCTTTAATAATAAACTCATGTCAAGACACAGCCCTCATTGTTCAGTAGTGAAAAAATCTGAAATGAATTCAGAATGAATACATGTTTATATGGGTTATATAAATAAAGGTGCTTGATTGCAATCAGTCAAGGCATATCTGCATTTCTAATGTATTTAGTTAATACAAAATATTAATTTCAAAACTATTACGTGTTTTTTTTAGTAGTCAGCTGGGTCGAAACAAAAAAAATACAACAGTGAGTAAATGTCTCTCTGAGTTTCTATTTATAATATAATAGTTATGTTGGATTTGTTACATTACAACCATCTTGGGGGGGATTTAGGAACAACCTAATTGTTAGTTTGAGGTTTTGGACAGATTATCCACCCAAGTGTGCTTTTTTAGTCTATACAAAAGTTTAAATCAATATCTTACTGTCAATTGTATGTGAGAAGAGTAACTATATAATTTGATAAATTTTTACATAGTGAAGCCATATTTAGGCAAAAAAAAGAACTGTTTCTGGTTGTTGTGTGCATCAGTTCTAAAAGCCACGCTCAGCAGTTGTTGTTTTTTTATTTGAAACAAAGTGAAAAATAAGGCAGGGAAGGAGTTCACATATGTGCACCTTCCTGAAAAAATTGTGCATTGTTTTTGAAGAATCTTTGGACCAGATCACAGGTTTTTTTTCAGCTTCAGTCCATGGACAATTTAGAACTAATCCTAGGACGGGCTGGTTTAGGCTAGACAATGAACACACAATGAACAACCTCTGACTGCTTTTTCCACCACTATGGAGGTGTTATATTTCTAAATTAGGTTTATGATCAAGCAATGTCCAAGGGGTTAATCAATATCTTACTATTGATTTAGTGTGAGGAAAGTACAGCTAATTGTAGTAAATCAGTAACCCACCACAAGTGATGTCAATACCATCTTTGAATGAAATCAGGCAAGACATGCCTGATAAACAGTTGATGACATACCCATGATATCTTTGGGGCAAAAATGGTTACCAGTCGCTCAAAGGTCAACAATAGAAAATCTAATCAGATTTTGGAAGGTATTAATATTACTGATACTAGCATTTGGTTTTAATGATCAGCCGTGTTAAAAGACAATTTTAAGTGACATTTCCACTAATATCTTAACAAATAAGTGATACATGTAAAAATCAGACTTGACCAAAATCCTAAACTGGTTATAATATATTCGAGTTTGAGTCATTGTAACCACAAGAAATTTTCTCTTCATTCACCTTTTCAATCATCTATGATCATGTTAGCAAGATACACAATATTAAAAGAAATAGCATTTTTTTTAGCCCTTTCTCAAACCCAGGTTTTTTATTTATTTCACCATATGTCACAAGCCAACAATTTGAGATATGTCCACCATAAGAACTAGTAAAAACATTCTAATACTAACAAAATGACCACAATCCAATGAACTATAATCATCATTTTCTTGAATAATAGGCTTATATTTTCCAGGTTACAATTGGATGCAGTATTACTCTTTTCTATTTTATGTCCAAATATACCTTGGAGCAATTATTAAAAACCAAATAATCCCACATTTGTATGTATCTTTCTGTAACTTCTTTGTAAATGTTGAAAAAATAATTGATTTTATGATTACCATGCTAATGACAGCTGAAAATATCAAGTGAAAGAAAGAAAGCCTCATGTATAGGTAACCATGACAACAGGATGGTTTTTTTTGTCATGTGATTATCTGCAGCGTTCTCACCTTGACATTCTCTTCCAAGTAGAGTCTAATAGAATAGCGTAAGCACCAACCATTATAGCGTCAAAATATGAGGGTATAAGATAACGAGGAAGATCACTTAATGGCTGAAACACAGCTTCAAACCATTTACCAAGCTGAGGGCAAGAACATAATATGATGGATATAGTAAAACAGTTTACATAGAGTTTGGTTTGGGTTTAGAAAATCTTTCTCCTTCACGCATGATGTAGTATGCATATGATGAATGCATGTAATAAAAATCATACAATTTCAGTATATTTTTATGATTATTAACAATCGTATGCGTAATGTATATTTTCATTACAAAGTACATAATAATTTGGACAATTAATGGAGATTTGATGTTTGTATTACTACTTGTATTTTGCAATATTTCTATATTACATCAAAACAGCCAATACTTACATCTTTTGTTCCTTTGAAAAACATCAATCTTTTGGCAAAATAACCAGGTAACCAATCACCTTGGCGTAAATTCTCACACAATGGATGGCCAAGGTCATTCTTGGGTCGTATCTCATTTAATATTGACATCAAACCTACAAGTGAAAGTAAAACAAGTCATTGAAAATGACACAGTCCCCATTAAATTTATTAAAGTTATCTTTGTGCTCGTCATATTAAAGCGGAGGGGTTGTCGTGAGCAGGTCTTTGAAACTTGAGTTCCAAGTGGCGTATACAACATATTGTTTATTTACATCAAAACATTTTAAATGGTTTCTGAAGAAATAACCTTCTGTTATTCAAGCAATAATATATATCCACAAACATTGTACAACTCAATCAATTCTTAATACATTAATTGCTACACCTACCTTGCATGCCACAGTAAACAAAAGAGCCATAATCTGGGATATGATAAGCACCAAAACCATTGCCATCATCCCTTTCCTCAGAGTCACAACGATACAGAACACGATTCATGTCAGTCAGTGTCAGCTTGGAAGCAATGCTACGGAAGTCCATAGCACGGTTCTGACGGAGGTTACCACTCATTGATCGGACACGGAATCCAAACTGAGTAACACAGGAACGAATGAATGACACAGCTGTCCTTGCACTGTTTTTAAGTGACACTCTGTAGGAAATAAACATTGTTTGTGTAAAGTTCATGAATCCATTCCTTATAAATTTAAAGATGTGGGTGTAGAAGCAATCAGGTTATGTAAAATAAGCATCCATAAAACACATATGACATTGCGCCAAAGGGCATTGTGGGGGTAAAAAAAAAAACATAGTTGAACTCTGGTGACCTTGCCCTTTGTTATATAATATAATTCCCTTTATCATAGTTTGTTTCAATATAAATATGCATTGTCATAATTAATTTTGAATACAAACAAGTTTTGGGGTTGAACCAACAGTGGGGAATCAGTCTACCGAATGTCCTTAAAAGATGTAAATATCTTACAAAAACATTGGTGCCTTATTTGTTTAATTATTTTAAGGAACATAATTTCCAGCTTTATTGAAAGTAATTGAGATATTTTAGAATAAAAACAAATGTCTCATTGCAAAAAAAAAGTGGTGCATTTAGATGTGAATAGATTCATAAAACATGCAAGATAACAGAAAAATTTAGCTGGCTTTAGTTCAAGTATTTTGTACAGGTGTCTGTCAAAAATGAATGATTCACTGAGACAAATATGAACTGCCTCATTGTGTGACTACTGTATTATATGAAAAGTACAAAAAAACACCCTTTATGAATAGCTATCATGTTGCAAGCTCTGCTTTGTATGCAAATCAACTTAAATAGTTGGTGTCCAGTGGAGGGAGAAGTCAACAGTACTGTTGCCTCCTGAGAAACTACATCTTCAAACACTGCAATCTCTGAAGTGCGTTTTTAAACTAGTATTATAAAAACTCTATCATTCTGTTCTAATAGCTGAAACATATTCCTGTGAGTTTTCATTTGTCGAATGAACTGTTTGTCAAATACAGAATACATATATTTTAGAATAATTTTCTTTTTAAAATGTGGATGAAATGTTTTGCTTTTAATGTATTTTTTATGTATTGTTTTTGATTTGATAACTTTTGACTGAACAGATTTTCTATTAGCTTCAGATCTTGATCAAAGTTTGGCACCCAGTTCATAGCAGTGCTTATATTGATTTTCTGACATCTTGTTTTCTGTAAAGATTTTATTGGTAGGTTTGCAAATGTGTATCAGACTGTGCAATCTCTCCATGAGTTGGTTTTGAAACCCAGTATGGGATTCTGAGATACATTACCAAGGATATTATTACAAGATAAATCATTTGCTTCATTGAACACATACAACAATGCATATTTCCACTGAGATCAGTGACCTTTGATGTGTATCACCAGTGATCAGTCAAGTAGAAACAGTCAAAATATTTTATCAGATTTTCTCAATTTTTGCATGATATTTTCATACAGGACATCTGTTGTTCAAACTCAGAGAAGACTTTATACTGATGAATAAGGTGACCAAGTTTGATAAAGTTTGGAATAGAATTAGTAAAGTTATTATGCACACAATAACAATTATTAACGACGACGACAACGCCAGACAAAATTTTTCCCTTAATATACCTTACCCTTCCATCTTTGATGGTACGGGCAAGGTAAAAATCATGGCGAAAAGTTGCATCACATCGAGTTTGTGTAAGATTAAAAATATTTGACAATGAATTTAATGAAGAAGATCTTGTCTTTAACCGTTTTTCCACAGACCCTCATAGTTTTTATATCATAAATTCTGATGGTATGGAAATAATATTGTAGTAAAATGTGCATTGTGTTTCTTCATGGTAAAAAGTGTTTCAATAGTATTATTCTGGTTACACACAATATGCAATATTTTGTCATCATACATACCTAGTAAAATTGAAACAAAAGTCCATTCAATTGAAATGACTTGTAACAGTGAATTTTACTGAAGTCATATGTGAATTATATTTTATATTATATCAGTGGAGACTTTCAATGTGTTAAAGAGAAATTGGTACAAACTTATACAGAAGAAACAAGTGAGGGCACCACTCTATGGGTTTTATGCAACACCTTTGCCAGTTGTACAAATATACAGAATACACTGACCTGAAGGCAATGACACTTCCTGGTGGAAAGTTGATGAAATCCACTTCCTGTACAGGTGAGTTAGGATCACCGTCATCAGACAACTCACACATACTACTACCATACAATTGAATGTGTTCTTGAATATGTAAAGAGAAGTTACTCAGACCATTTATGTGAGATGAACTCTTCACATAGGTACTGTTTTTCTGCACAGGTCTAGCCTCAAATATTATTTCCTCAAGATGACCTGAAACAGATACAATTGATTATTACAATAGAAAACCTGTTCTGATACCAGTAAAGACTGAATTGAACCAGATAGAACCTGTTCTGATACCAGTAAAGACTGGAGTGAACCAGATAGAACCTGTTCTGAGTTAGCTTCTTAGCAAACAAAACCTAATACATGTAATAAATTACCTGGAATACATAATGGTGGTACATGTCCAGTATATCCAGTGTTGTAAGGATGCTGGAATGCTGTTCTGGCGACTAATATCACAGATTGATGATTGGATGGGCAGTGGCGAGTGATGGCTACGATATCTTGATCTACCTGATCAACATACACCTAAGGTGGTAAACAAAAATTACTCTTCAAGTCCTGATACAAACTGTAGTTAGTTTAGATTACAATGTCACAACATCAAAAGTTGATTCAAATTTGCCATCATAAAAGTCAAAATAAAAGCACAGTTTTAAAATTGAACAAGTTAATGTCAATGACAGTCCAGTTCAGTTATTTGTGACTGTGTCAACTATAGATGAACATTGAAAGATGTATATAGATTACAGTTAAGTGAGTGGCGAGTATTCAGCATTTTAAAAGTGTCAAAATGACATGTTCTTGGAATAACAACATTCTTATATTACATAATTGAATCCACACATAAACCAGTTGAAAAATAAAACTAAAATGGCCACCAGTCAACCAGTTTGAATCAAATCACAATTTTGAATGAAATTGTGTTAGGCCAATGAGAAACAGTTTATGAAAATGTAGTTGGGATTGTGGGAGACAAAAATAGTCACCAGTCTGTCAAAAGTCATCAAAACAAAACAATATGCCAGAGTATACTATTATATTGTCTTTCTACCTACTTTCACAAAATCAGTTGAACGATGTCAGATAAATGGTTGTGGAGAAAAGAAAAAACAAATGGCTGACAGTCAGCCATTTTAAAACAAATCAAGAAACAAAATAAGATACATCGGTAACCACCATGAGTGATGTCAATATCATGTTTGAATGAAATTGCTCAAGGCATGTCCGAGAAACAGTTAATGACATGTTCAAATGCTGATTTTTGGTGGTTTTTTTTGAGACAAAAAATGGCCACAAATTAATCAAAAGTCAACCAAATGAAAAAACAAATCAACCTTTGTACAGAATCCGCCCAGGCATGTCAGATGATAGAACCACAGACAGGTGGATGCACAGACAGACAGACAGACAGACAGACAGACAGACAGACAGACAGACAGACAGATAGACAGACAGAACCTAAAACATACATGTATAAAGTCCTCATTTCAGAATTCATCCGATGGAACTAAATACAACTGAACATGAAAATTCATAAACTGTTAGGTGTCACAAGAAGCATGCCAGCCACTGTTTTTAGTGTTTTAGAATTATCAATAGGTTTTAGCAGTCGACTTCAGTGATGCAATGAAATATGAATACCAAGTTCAGATAAACAATCAGGGCAATGGAAATTATAAATGTTAGAAAGATGATTTTGAACTTGATGCCATGTTTGACTTTCAGCCAGTGTAGACTTTTCAAAACTGGTGTGATGTGATCAGGTTTTTTAGTCTTACAGCAGCATTCTGAACAGATTGCAGCCAGTCTAAATGACCATGAGGTATTCTATATAAAAGTGAATTGCAATAATCCAGTCTGGATGGAAATAAAATGTATGTTACAGAAATACTTAATTTTGATGAATTGTAACATTAAAATGGCTGCCACTTGGCCATCTTGAATCAAATCATCAAACAAATACATGTGCTATACGCAATAATGACGCATGCTGTATGTATAAAGTCTGAATGTAATTGGTTAAAGCATGTCAGAAATACGACTCTGGGAGAGCGTATGTTAAAACAATATGGCCACCATTTTGAATACGATCTAAAAAACAAAATGGTGTGTATCAAAGTCCTATTATGTTCAATGTCTGTAACAGAAGGACAGAAATGCTTGATTTTGATGAGTTTTATGCATAAAAGTGACTGCCATTCGGCCATTTCAAATTGGATCTTGAAACAAACAGACCTGCATATGTGAGGTCTCACCTGACAGAGATCAAACTGTATGTTACTGTTTTGTCCAAGCGGAAATTAATTAACAAGATAAACGTCCCAGGGTTGTTTTGTTTACTAGAAGGAAATGTCCTTTGACAGCATTACATTACTTCCATTGCACAAAAAGCAGCAAATACTCTTACTGAAGCACAGAATTGGCATGATTTTTCCCGGCCATTTACGCAAACTGCAAATCAAGACTTTTATCGCATCCATAGTTGTTGACAGCCGATGGATGATGATGGATGTATTGTGACGTATTTTGACTCCCGGATTCTGACCTTGCATTTTTGCCACATTTACTTTCATACCCGTTCAATATCCTTTCATTATTTCATCCAGATTCCATGATATTTTATATTTAAAATCAGCCTTTATTTCACAGTCACTCAAGTTTTCACTTATAAAATTATCTTACTGATCAAAAGACTTTTCACTCCCATCATGCAATCTCCCATAGTACTTCAGCAGACACAGCGGCGATCGCCAACATATCTACAAATAACCTCGCTCTCAGGAGCTGAGGAATAAGAATCACTTATCTTTATTAGAATCACTTATTCAAGTGTTCATTAGGCTGAAGTTTACCTGGTTAAAATCAGCAGCTCCCAAGGTCTGGTGGAGCACATTTAAAGCTCTTTTGCCAGCCATTATACCAGACTTCAAATTGACTTCACTGCCTGAACCTTTGGCAACATTATCATTCCATGATGTATACAGACGAGACTCAGTAACAACATCAATCTGCAAAACAAAATGACATATCATCTATCATTATTGTCACGGTGCACAAAGCAGTGTGTGTATGCAACAATACTGAAATATCAATCTCTTTGGTTGCTAGGCTACCATGACGACAATAGTACCAACATTATAAGCAAAAATGTTTACAATCTGTTCATCACAAATGTGTAGATTTCTGGAGAGATAACCGTACTTATCCGGGTATAAGCCCAGGGTCCTGAACATGGAAAATCGTCAAAAAGAAGGGGTGGGTGTTTGTCCGGATATCCCCGGCAAAAACAACGAAAAAACGCGAAAATTGGCAACACGCAGATCGAACTGTGACAGGGAGAAAAACGGCAAATAAAACATGAACAATAAAAATAAATGAACAATATGCAGCATTAGAAGTGTAACAAGAAATAATTTATTGCTTAGAATGTGACAAATATTAAAACCAGAAATAGTAAAAATCGACAGTGAACTTTGAAGATTCATTTGAATTAGAATATCCCCGTTGACAAACACGCCGCCCCATACGCGTGAATTATTTCCGGTTTCGACTATTACCGGATCAACAGCCATACAAGATCAATAATAATTTACGCAGTAAAATTACGAAAGTTCATAGTTGTTAGAAAAAAAAACCTTCTAAGATCTCTATTTGTACGTTCTTTGCTATCTTCATAAAAGTCAAAACCCTGTCAAGATTGAACTAAAATCCCTATACATTGTAGCTTCGTCTTGAAGTTTGTCGATGTCGTCCCACACAATTTGGACTTAGCACATCATGGAGGTAAATTCAACATCGCTTTTTTATCAGACTAGGCGTTCGTTCATCAATCATGGTGAAAGTTACCTTTCAGCAAGTTATATGGATATCGCGGTAGGCTTGAAATAGGAAGATTTTTTTTTCCAACGACAGAAGAATAGTTTCCATGAAATGCAATAGCTGTGATGAAAGATGGTAAAAAAGTTGGCAAAATTGCTGAGCCCAGTTATGGATTTGCAAATATTTTATAAAGCCAAAAAATAGTGCTTTAAACCACTCTCCCAGGTACGGGTTGCTACAATATTGCAACATTGGTTTCATTGTCGGCGCCGCTAACTACGTAAACAGTGGTGAATGCGCTGCTCTATTTAAGTCACAGCTATTTCGCGTTTACTCCTCGTTTTACGCAATTGACATTTATTTTTCAAATTTTGTTATCAGAATCAAAACAAACCGCAAGGAAGTAAACTGTTAATACAACGAACAAAAATAGGTTTTTGTTTTTTTATTTAATTACAGGTGTAGAAAAAACACCCCTGGGCGTTTTTGCTAGGATATGACCTCAACTCCTTTTTTTTTATCAAAAGTGGGGGGGTGGGCGTTTGTCCGGGCATGGGCTCTTAGTCGGATAAATACAGTAATAATACAAGCTTCAGTTCAAAATCTGCTTCTTTATGCCTACAAGGCAGGATAAATAACCCAATACAGTATAAAGGATATATCCATACATATGTCTATGGGGAAGAACACTGATCATTCCTTATCAGCAAATTTTGTTTCCTGAAAATGTAAAACTTTATTTTTCTATTATAATACTAATTTATCAGAAAATGTTATTAACTTAGTTATCGCATAAATTGAGTGTATAACATCTGCAATAACTCACCTGGTGTGGTACAAGTTCATCATACCCACGGGTACTACCAATAGCACAACTAGCCATGGCAACAATGGCGGCGCTGGGAAGACTATCATATACAGATCGGGTCTGAAAAATATATATGAACAAAACAATTTACATGCAATCATTTCAGAAAAATCAAGACAAAAACTTTCTGTATTTTTCTGAATGTCGCCATGTTTCAAAAAGACATAATGTGACACTTTCCATTTGTCATCACGCAGATGACTAATTCTGTATAAACAAAGACTGTATGGTGATCATATCAACCAATGCTTTAAGAGATGAAACAGCGTCCGGATTACTTTCGGAAATTCCGTCGCGTTTCGGAAAGTTTTAATTTTCAAAACTTTTGAATATTTATTTGTGCTTTTAGGTTAGTGAGGAGGTTATAATAATTTTTCATTTCACTTTAACTCTGTTTTTTTCACCCCTCAGACCCCTTTAAAAAGTCACTTCTGGCCATTATAATGGCCACTATTATCTTAATGGCCAGAATATTGACCAGATTTTTTTAAGTGGCCAAAATATTTACCAGTGTTTTTAAAATGGTGGTTTTAATGACCCATGTTTTTTATACTGGTCAGAATAATTACAATTGCTTTTTAAATGATGGAGTTGATGACATTTTTTTTTGATGGGCAGTATAATGGTCATTTTATTTTTCATTACATACATAACATGACCAGTATTTTTGTTCATGTCACTAATATAATGGCCCAGAAAAAAAACTTCTATCTCGTGTGAGTCAATATACGTGTGGGAATTTATTTTTCCAAGTTTTACTGGCGCTTGCAAGTACACTTAAATGAAATTTCGCGAATAATGCCTCGATCCCCAGTGAAATTTTATCGTAACGCTGATGCCAGTGACTGCTGGTGGACTACATAACCTGCGGAGTATTTAGATGGTGTTGAATCATAGGACGATTGCAGTACTGCAACTGGCACATCAAGGTATGAATTTGTAATTATTTTACAATGACTTCAATACAATATTAGATACTTTTGTTGCTGTTTATGTAGCAGGATAGTTTTTTGGGGCTTTAGTTTTTGTTTTTCAAAAATTATATAAATTAAAAAACACTGTGGCATTTGCTTTATGTACTATCATACCTATTTTTTGGAAAAAAATAAATGCGCAATTTTTTGTTCAGTCATGGCTCACTGTGTAAGTACTGTTTCATTATCATTCATAATTGTCAAACAACAAGCTCAAGTAGGTGTTAATGAGGATTAACTCCTATGTTTGTTAATACAAGAAAAGTATAAACAAAGGTTATTTCCAACTCCTGAAATCTGCAAAAAACATCAACGTAAATTTGTTTCCATTCATGGCAATGTTTCCAAATTATTAATATAATTTAACTGACTGCAAAATGTTTTTGTTTTTTTTAAATTTTCAAAGATTATGTATATTGTTTTTTTTTTCTCTTCAGACAATACCAACAATAGTGTACTGTACATTGAGAAATCTAATTTAGTAACCATGTATGAACTATATATATTATGCCCATAACGTCAAATACCATACAGAATCCCTTTTTCCTGTAAACTAGTATAAGATGATATATGCCCACAGTGTGCAACAGTTTATTTTCTTTGCGCACAAAAAAAACTGCCATACTCAAAATAACTTTTAATTTAGCATGGATTTAAACTAAATTTCAATTAAATCTAATATTCTTTGCCCATCTTTGAGCCTAATTTGATTTGAATGAGTTGTAGAAATCAATATAAAAGGGAAGTGAACCTAAATGTATGCACCTAAGGAAGGAATAAACAGAAGACACTTATTAGTAGTATTCATGCAGAGCTCTTCAGCAAAGGCTAAGGGGTCCAATACCTTAGCCTGTGCTAGAAAAAAATTGCATGAACACAGGCTAAGAAATACTAAGTACAGAGTAAATCTGGTCAGTCCAGAGCCTTAGCACAGGCAAAACAAGACATGCATGAGCGCTTAGCTCGGCTAAAAAACCCATTGTATTCAATGTTCATTTAGGAGATTTACTACTATATTCATAACTTTTTATTTCGGTGTGCCATTTCCTGCATGACAATCAACGTTAACACTTACAGAGAAATTTACTCAAGAAGAAAATGAACTGATGATGAGACTGTGCTACTTCCTGTTATTCTGCAATTTGCACTTTCTGAATTTGCTTTGGTATTGTTTTATAGCTGTAGAACTAACCTTCCTAGTTACTCTAACTGAGCAATCATAGTTAAAATTTCTGAAGATTTTGCTTATTCTTAATAGATTTGGGCGTTCCTTACCCCGTGCTAACCATCGTTTCCTTCTGTGCATGAACTCAAACATACGAGATTAGCTTAAATCTTAGCCCGTACATTGTGTAGCATGAACACTACTATTGAAGATCCAGGGGGCAAATGGGTGAAAATTAAACAAATTATAATGAAGGTGTAATATGCAGTCAGTAAAAGTCTTGGGCGTTTCTGGGTCCATCAAATTGATCATGGGTACTCTGGCTCAACTTGGACAAAAAAATATTTAGTCTATATAACGGGAACAGGGGCATGCTACCATGGGTATCCCTTTCAAGTAAGCTTAGTTATAATCCTCTACCAAATTAACACCTTAGAGAAACTGATAATAAATCTATGTCAACACCACTGTTACATCCTCTCCTGTTTCATAAGCCAAACATGGCTGCCAGGGAGTAGCTACACAAAATGAGGCAATTTTGTGGTTGGAATATAATCAGAAAAATTAAATTTGATCAAAATAGCCAAGTCCATTCTATTGATGCGAGTGAAATTAAAAATTAAGTTTTTATTCCACTATGAAATCAGGAAAGGGAAACAAAAATGGTAAGTTTTCTCTGCAAGGAAACAAAACTGGCTAAAAGTAAACAATGACCTGTGAAAATTTGTGTCATTATAACAAGTGGATTTTTCATCATATTTAGAACAGATATAGCATAGTGCACTCGTTATACACTGACCAATGGGAATACTAGTAAAAACTGTTTCAGATGTATAAATCTTCTAGGGAGGTTATAACCCACATTGCACATAGGATACTGGATTTTCTTTTGTCTCAGACAGAAGTTGCATGTCCCTGTTTTCTAAGGTCTATGCTTAAATCATAACCATCTGAATACCATTATATCATTTTTCAAATTAAACTGTTTTTATATTTTTAATATCATTTTCTTGATTTTGAAAAAAAATATAGAAACAATATTACACTTACCATAATTACTCTATTAGCAGCACATGCGCTTAGGTAAATTACAGGGATCTTCAATGGTCGAAATAAGTAATATTTTCATGATTTAGTATCCACAAATGTAATTTTAGAGCAAATATGGTATTGTATTGGATCATAATTATAATACAATTATTTATTTTGTGAAAGTACCAGGGGATCGATGAAGTTGTACATTCATGGTGGCATTCCCATTGTGGAGGGACTCCATAATTTTGTATGTACACAGCTTCCTATTTTGAGAGACAAAATCATGCAGCTGCATTGTTACATAACATTCTTTTGTCTCTTGTCTTGTAGGAAGTTAAATCCCCCTATTGTTCTCAGAAATTAGGTTCCCAAGTACAGCAATGTACTGTCCTCGTCTCTCAAAAGACAAACTGTGTGTATATATGGCACAACCCCTTAATATATTCAGTTAGGAAACAATTTGATTTTATTTTATTCTGTTGTCTAGATGCATTTTTCGATATTTATATTTTTTCAATCAGAATGTACCGGGTATCATTTTTTGGAAGTATATCTGAGTTGCATAGGGGAGAAATTAACATATCACAAGATGTCATTTTATCGACATTGCTATTTGTGAGGACAGAAATATGCCAGCATACACAGACACCACAAACATTTGTTTCCAAAATTGGTTACAAAGTGTATTAATTAAAAACTGATCATTGTAAGCTAATAGCAAACTGAATTATTTTTTGCAGATAATAATATAATTTATAAAAAGGAAAAAACTATATATATGGGACATAAGATGTTGAAGAACCAGGATTTATGGACGTTAAGGGAAGAAAAAAGTTTAACCAGTATTGATGGATGCAATGGTTTAGCATTTACATGTTTATCAGTTTTACGCTTGCACACAGATTTTGAAAGTTCCAAGTGTGTAGAGTCACTGTACATTGCTTTCCATAATATTGAAAAAATCCTGCAGAGATCAATAATCGGAAAAAATTTGACATTTCTACATCTTGGAGAAAAAATATTTTACACTAGAAAAAGAATAGCACAAAAACAAAGAGGAGAAAACACATTTTGCACAGCCCCCTCCTTAAGCTAATCGCCTCTCAAGAAAACTTGATAAATATCTGGAGGAGTATGACATTGCAAACCTAAAATACTATTATCCACTAAAACAGTCTCTATGGCTGTGCACTACATCAAAAACAAAAGATGGCATACTTTTAGTATTGCTTACATATACTTGTTTTGTTTAATGTTTTCATTAATTATTCAATTTCTGTACTTCATGTGTTTGTACACTGAGCTGAATAATTAAGATGATGTTTTGAAGCAATGTTTTAACCCCCTCCCTCCCCATATGACTTTTTTATTTTGCAAAGCTGTACCTCCCAGATCTTTAGTTGTTTATGCATAGACGGTCTTTGGTTATAAATTATTTACTTTCCAGTCATTTTTTGAAGCGTAAGCCTTTGTCATACTTTCGGCTGTGGTGACTTCCTGTCACTATGCTTTTGTTTCCCTTTGGTTAGCTAAACATAAACGCTTGTTAAAAATCACACTTGGAAGTAAGAGGTTCTAATGGAATAGCAAGCAATCTAATCTATTCCTGAAATTGTTAAATTATATATAGTGTTATCTGGAAATGTAAAAATAAACTTCTAGAAATGTGTTATTCAGTTCAAAAAATAAACTGGTTGCATGCAGAATCCCAGAGAAACAATTGCATGTACATGCAGGAATAGACGGATGTTGCAGCAGCAGAAGTTTGGGCCTGGACATTTCAGTCGCATTTTTAAAATGATTTTAAATAATGTACGTATTCTTAACAAACTGTTACATGAGAGGGGGCAGAGCATGAAATAATATTTTAGTTTTGGAAACTATACAAAGATGTGTGTTTCAGTTCAGTAATTCAATACCTTTGATAAGCCATTATTAATAGCACACTAAGGGTTAGATTTGAAAAGATTCCTAGTGAGATTGGTGCATTCTTAATTAAAAAAAAACTTAAAAAGTTTTACTGCTACTAAATTATACATATGTTCGGTATAATTTATTGTAAAACATTAATGTTGTTGTGAAAATAGTTTTATACAAAACAGTGAAAATTTGCCTTGTATGTGTTGCCAGTGATATGCTAGTTTCCATTGTTATTTAAATGTACTCATCAGGGAGGTAATCCATTACTAAACATCGCTGATCCACAGTAGTCTGGTTTCAGGCTACACCAAGTCACAGTCCTTAGAGGGACTTTGACCAAGTGCAGGCTAAGATTTAAGCTAATCCCAAATGTTTGCATATCAGCTATACGCAATTGTGTTCACTCACAGGAGGGCCCAACAGTTATAGCACAGGCCACAGTGTTGAGGGTCTGTGCACTGGCTAAGAACACCCATGGAGGTATCTCTTTTCTACCTCCATGGAACACCCAAACTTGTTTCCCAAGGGAAGCAGCAATTATGAACAAACAAATAAACAGCAATGGTACAGTGCCATAACTACGCTGTTAACCAAAATAAACCAACCACAAATTATCGAACCAACCACCATATATTTTTCTCCTTTAATATTTGTTTTTTCATTCCTTTTCCATGTTTTATTGATTTATAATGCTTATTTTTTGTTATTAATATCACCAGTTTTTTCAATTGTTTTTTTTTTTAAACCATTGTGGTGCTTCCGATACAAGTTTGCTGATAGTTGATAGAATGGAATTTTTGTGACGTTGATTGGTACACTCAGAAGCAAAACATCACATGTGCAAATTTACATTACACCCCAAAATCCCATGCGCACGCATGCGAAACACCATATCTTCGACTTCTGGAGAAGTCATCTGCTAGTATCCCACCAGTCATCACTCCGTACATGCTTCCACACTGATTGGGTCGCTGTAGTAGAGCATACAACAACTCCAATTTGGTTCGCTGTCTACGACATGCACTAATAAAACTCTGCATTCTGTAACGTCGTTATATACTGTTTCTGTGCATCCAAATAAATCGGTCCGTCTTTGCTCGCTTTTTGGTGCACGTCGCTTCATAAATTTGAACGAAACATGTCAGCAGCAGAAATTTCGCGTTCGTAAACAGCTGCTTAACAAAGTCACCGACTGATGGCACCCCTTAGCCCGTGCTAAGGACTGGCCCTCCCAATGCGTGGTCTAGTCAAAATGCAAACATCAGCTTAAATCTTAGCCAGTACTTCATGTAGCATGAACATTACTATTGTCCAGCATTATAATACCGTGAACAAACAAACATGCCATTCACTGCTAAGTCAGCTAGCTACACACATGGAGCGCTATGCTAGACCCCCCCCCCCCCATATAACTTACTGAACCACCCAACACCGTTTTGTACACATGCAGTAGTCATGGAATATTTTCACAGATAGTTTTCATATCGCATTAAACCATTCATAATAGCAGAATATAAAAATGAAGCAGAGCATCATGGGTATTTTTTAGTTGATTGTGTCTAAGCCACTTTAAAATCACCTTCCATCTACCCTTCCACATAAACTTCTACAGTTTATAACACACATTATGAAAAGTTACTGATTAAGTATTGCAATGTAAAATGTTGTAGTTTGGGTGTATTTGAAGACTGAACTTTAGTTTTTTGTCATTATTAAAATGGGAATTTTGTTTATGTTTGAGCTTAACCCCACTCATAAAGACAGGCTCTTTTTTCGGATTAATAACTCGCTGTTTATGTGACTTTTTGGAGTAACTCCCTGTGACTTTTTGGAGTAACCAGCTGTTTATGTGACTTTTTTTGGTGGAAAGTCAGTTGCTGAGTATTTTGGGGGTTATTAATTAAAATTATTATAACCTCCTCACTAACCTAAAAGTATGAATTAATATTCAAAAGTTGTGAAAATTAAAACTTTCCGAAGAGCGACGGAATTTCCGAAAGTAATCCGGACGCTGTTATGAATGTAATCATGAGCATACTTTGTCATATTCATATAATAACCTTACTGTTATACATCATTTTCCTGCTTGAAGTCATAAATGCCATTAAAAAAAATTTAGAAGACGTGTGCCTGTGCCATTTGTGTTCAACGATATGATTCTATAACTACATTGTTGTCTTAATATCTGATCTGAGCAACATAAAATATTTGAATGTGATGTAAACATGACACACAGTTTCCAAATAAAGACTTCAATAACACTTTCAAACACGTTTGTATGTGGTTTTACAAATTTTTTGCTTCAAAATCTTGCACAATATTTAAACCTGTAGAGATGCCACATTGTATAAACAGTACTGAGTTGATGCTTTACCTCTATTGGACATTTATTGTCATGAGTGACATCCATGAATAGTGCATGCGCCATCGATGGTACAAGTGGTCTTGCAGGCGGTGGCAAAAATGAACCAACAGGATCACCACCATAACGATAAACTAAACGTCCTTCCTCATGTGAATCCCATGCATTCATTGCCTCTGTAATTTATTTACAAAATAAATAAAATATTAATATCAATCTCTGCCGCATCAAAAAATTAAGCATGAACCCCTGTGTTGTGTTCATTGGTAGTCAATCTCTGTGTTCAGTTGAAGTCACATGTCCCCCAAAGGGCTCCATGCATATTGTCTAAAATCTTAAAATTACAGTCTGTAAATGTGTTATATCAATTGCACATGAGCTGCAGTATAAGCCAAAAAAGTTCAGACTACCTAGACCCTCAGAAAGTGGTCAAATAGCCACTTCCGGTTTAATTTCAATCCAATATGGCTGCTAAACCAATGGACCAAACAAAATTTTGAGAAGACAGGTGCACTAGTTTACATTAGGAGCTAATGTTAACTCGTGCACCTGTCTTTCCAAATTTTGTTAAAGTTTGAGAAGACAATTGGACTAACAATAGAAGCCTATAAGCTTCACTTGATTTTGATTTAAGTTGACAGTAGAGCTAAAAGAAAAGATAAAATGTGTAAATTATAGACAAGATGAAAAGATGAAAAGTTGACTCACCTCTTATAAGTGAATTGATACCTAGTCTGTTTACAAAGATGTTGTCAATATGTTCAGATTGTGTAAATAACTCAGCAACCACATACAAATCTGGATTGATCTGACGAGCTGCATCTAACATGTACTGGAAGACATTATGTAGAATGGTGCTAAGTAAATAATATTTTTATCAGTTACATTTTTATATCTTGTGTATTGAAAAAGAAGTAGACTAAACAACTTACACAAAAATCTTATAATTTGATTTTGAACCTGGATTTTCTTTTTTATAGCTAAATGTTGAAATGCTGAGAGGAATATTGCATTACTTCATCAAAATTGACCATAATCAAATAACACATTATTAAGCATGAATATATTCTAAATATACTTGTATTTGTCGAATTTCATACAATGTTTTGACACTACTAGGACCTTTGTCCTGTTTTACGGTTCTATTTCATGCATATCACGGGATCTAGCAGTGAACAGAAAATGATATATTTGGTCAAGAGGAAAGAAATTTAGAATGCATGGATACCCACCTCAGCTACATGTATTGGTGTACTGTGACAATTATCAATTCTAACACCATGAAACAATGAGGCAGTCTGCTGACTATAATTAAGCATATGCTGCCACAGATAGGGACAGTCCTCAGGTTTGTCACCATAGCGTAACTTTATGCTATCTCCCCAAACAATCAGTTCTCTCCTTATATAGACTTTAGAGCCAGGTTCAGCAAAGTTCTTGAGAGGATCATCTCCCATTACCCAACCATTGTGAGCTTGTAAATATACTGCTTTGTCACTCTCCATCAAAGCCTCTTCTTCAATAATGCTTGTGTCTTCACCATAATGTAGAAAATACCTTTAATAAAGAAATTTACATGCAATTATTTAAAGAAAATAAAACATTTTGTAAAATCTGACATGCAATGCCATATTTGCTCAATGCTCATACACTATATATGTACATGTAAATAAAACAGATGTGTCTATACTTGAACTAAGTCATATTTTCATGTAACTGTGGGTCCATAACTCTTCTTGAGTCAGTCTTTTGTCTTTGTGATGGTATTTTAGTCATTTCTGATACATTTGATGTACCTTATATTATATTATATTAGGATTTATCATCATAGACTAGCTATGGTTTCTCCCATAGACTTGTGTAATACAAAAGTGCAACACAAAACAGTATCACAAATAAAAATCAACAAAAGTAGAAGAATTTCTCGCATAACGTCATTGACAGTATTGCCAATCAATAATGAGTTTATTAAACTATGTTCTTTTCCCCTCAAGATTTAGTGTACATATATCTCTGATGGTAGCCATTTTTTTTTTCAGGTAGAACAAGGACATTTAGCCAAGTAATTCTGTCATCATTTGACCTCGAGAAAATGGCTGTAACTAGAGTTACGTATGGTTTAGCAAATCCCTCAAACAAGAACAAAAAAAAACAATTTCAAACAGATCATTTTTGACGCATTGTTTTCGTTGGTGAGTGTTTAAAGATGTTATTGATTGGTGATAGTTTTGATTGCGCAATATGAGGAAATAGTGTACTTTTATCAACTTTTATTTGTGGGGTCATTTGGTGATGCATGTTTGTATTACGCAAGTTTAAGGGACCATAGCTTTTCGATAAAATGTCAATATACAAAAACAACAACTTTAAGAACACCAAATGTATAAGGAATGATAAAAATACCATTACAAAGACAAAACACTTACAAATGAAGAGATATGGATCCATAGCTAATATTCATTGTCCAGTCGAACATAAATTTTTGGGTTTATATATACTTCTATTTGGAGATGCACAATGAGGCAGTCATAGAGCAAAGAACTCGCTGATTTGCAAAAAAATCTAATTAATTATTTCTGTTGAATTAGCATAACATGCATTTGATAGATATATACAAGAGTTTTAAAATCATCACGTTGAATGATGCAACAAACATGTTATTATGTAGGGCATCAACCATTTTACATGTATAACACAATGAACTGATTCTATGGCATATATATTAGTACATGTACTTACTGTGGAACTAAGGAACAAGTCTTGGAGACGGCTCCATACTTGGAACTACTAGTACATGTACTTACTGTGGAACTAAGGAACAAGTCTTGGAGACGGCTCCATACATGGAACTACTAGTACATGTACTTACTGTGGAACTAAGGGACAAGTCTTGGAGACGGCTCCATACATGGAACTACTAGTACATGTACTTACTGTGGAACTAAGGGACAAGTCTTGGAGACGGCTCCATACATGGAACTACTAGTACATGTACTTACTGTGGAACTAAGGGACAAGTCTTGGAAACGGCTCCATACTTGGAACTACTAGTACATGTACTTACTGTGGAACTAAGGAACAAGTCTTGGAGACGGCTCCATACTTGGAACTACTAGTACATGTACTTACTGTGGAACTAAGGGACAAGTCTTGGAGACGGCTCTATACATGGAACTACTAGTACATGTACTTACTGTGGAACTAAGGGACAAGTCTTGGAGATGGCTCCATACTTGGAACTACTAGTACATGTACTTACTGTGGAACTAAGGAACAAGTCTTGGAGATGGCTCCATACTTGGAACTACTAGTACATGTACTTACTGTGGAACTAAGGGACAAGTCTTTGAGACGGCTCTATACATGAGAATATTAGTACATGTACTTACTGTGGAACTAAGGAACAAGTCTTGGAGACGGCTCCATACATGGAACTACTAGTACATGTACTTACTGTGGAACTAAGGGATGAGTCTTGGAGACGGCTCCATACTTGGAACTACTAGTACATGTACTTACTGTGGGACTAAGGAACAAGTCTTGGAAACGGCTCCATACATGGAACTACTAGTACATGTACTTACTGTGGGACTAAGGGACAAGTCTTGGAGACAGCTCCATACTTGGAACTACTAGTACATGTACTTACTGTGGAACTAAGGGACAAGTCTTGGAGACGGCTCCATACATGGAACTACTAGTACATGTACATAGAGTGGAACTAAGGGACAAGTCTTGGAGATGGCTCCATACTTGGAACTACTAGTACATGTACTTACTGTGGAACTAAGGGACAAGTCTTGGAGACGGCTCCATACTTGGAACTACTAGTACATGTACTTACTGTGGAACTAAGGAACAAGTCTTGGAGACGGCTCCATACTTGGAACTACTAGTACATGTACATAGAGTGGAACTAAGGGATGAGTTTTGGAGATGGCTCCATACTTGGAACTACTAGTACAAGTACTTACTGTGGAACTACGGGACGAGTCTTGGAGACGGCTCCATACTTGGAACTACTAGTACATGTACTTACTGTGGAACTAAGGAACAAGTCTTGGAGACGGCTCCATACTTGGAACTACTAGTACATGTACTTACTGTGGAACTAAGGAACAAGTCTTGGAGACGGCTCTATACATGAGAATATTAGTACATGTACTTACTGTGGGACTAAGAGACAAGTCTTGGAGACGGCTCCATACATGGAACTACTAGTACATGTACTTACTGTGGGACTAAGGGACAAGTCTTGGAGACAGCTCCATACTTGGAACTACTAGTACATGTACTTACTGTGGAACTAAGGGACAAGTCTTGGAGACGGCTCCATACATGGAACTACTAGTACATGTACTTACTGTGGAACTAAGGGACAAGTCTTGGAGATGGCTCCATACATGGAACTACTAGTACATGTACTTACTTTGGAACTAAGGGACAAGTCTTGGAGACGGCTCCATACTTGGAACTACTAGTACATGTACTTACTGTGGAACTAAGGGACAAGTCTTGGAGACGGCTCCATACTTGGAACTACTAGTACATGTACATAGAGTGGAACTAAGGGATGAGTTTTGGAGATGGCTCCATACTTGGAACTACTAGTACAAGTACTTACTGTGGAACTACGGGACAAGTCTTGGAGACGGCTCCATACTTGGAACTACTAGTACATGTACATAGAGTGGAACTAAGGGATGAGTTTTGGAGATGGCTCCATACTTGGAACTACTAGTACAAGTACTTACTGTGGAACTACGGGACGAGTCTTGGAGACGGCTCCATACTTGGAACTACTAGTACATGTACTTACTGTGGAACTAAGGAACAAGTCTTGGAGACGGCTCCATACATGGAACTACTAGTACATGTACTTACTGTGGGACTAAGGGACAAGTCTTGGAGACAGCTCCATACTTGGAACTACTAGTACATGTACTTACTGTGGAACTAAGGGACAAGTCTTGGAGACGGCTCCATACATGGAACTACTAGTACATGTACTTACTGTGGAACTAAGGGACAAGTCTTGGAGATGGCTCCATACATGGAACTACTAGTACATGTACTTACTGTGGAACTAAGGGACAAGTCTTGGAGACGGCTCCATACTTGGAACTACTAGTACATGTACTTACTGTGGAACTAAGGGACAAGTCTTGGAGACGGCTCCATACTTGGAACTACTAGTACATGTACATAGAGTGGAACTAAGGGATGAGTTTTGGAGATGGCTCCATACTTGGAACTACTAGTACAAGTACTTACTGTGGAACTACGGGACGAGTCTTGGAGACGGCTCCATACTTGGAACTACTAGTACATGTACTTACTGTGGAACTAAGGAACAAGTCTTGGAGACGGCTCCATACTTGGAACTACTAGTACATGTACATAGAGTGGAACTAAGGGATGAGTTTTGGAGATGGCTCCATACTTGGAACTACTAGTACAAGTACTTACTGTGGAACTACGGGACGAGTCTTGGAGACGGCTCCATACTTGGAACTACTAGTACATGTACTTACTGTGGAACTAAGGAACAAGTCTTGGAGACGGCTCCATACTTGGAACTACTAGTACATGTACTTACTGTGGAACTAAGGGACAAGTCTTGGAGATGGCTCTATACATGAGAATATAAGTACATGTACTTACTGTGGAACTAAGGAACAAGTCTTGGAGACGGCTCTGTACATGAAAATATTAGTACATGTACTTACTGTGGAACTAAGGAACAAGTCTTGGAGACGGCTCCATACTTGGAACTACTAGTACATGTACTTACTGTGGAACTAAGGGACAAGTCTTGGAGACAGCTCCATACTTGGAACTACTAGTACATGTACTTACTGTGGAACTAAGGAACAAGTCTTGGAGACGGCTCTGTACATGAGAATATTAGTACATGTACTTACTGTGGAACTAAGGAACAAGTCTTGGAGACGGCTCCATACTTGGAACTACTAGTACATGTACTTACTGTGGAACTAAGGAACAAGTCTTGGAGACGGCTCCATACTTGGAACTACTAGTACAAGTACTTACTGTGGAACTAAGGAACAAGTCTTGGAGACGGCTCCATACTTGGAACTACTAGTACATGCACTTACTGTGGAACTAAGGGACAAGTCTTGGAGATGGCTCCATACATGGAACTACTAGTACATGCACTTACTGTGGAACTAAGGGACAAGTCTTGGAGACAGCTCCATACTTGGAACTACTAGTACATGTACTTACTGTGGAACTAAGGGACAAGTCTTGGAGATGGCTCCATACATGGAACTACTAGTACATGCACTTACTGTGGAACTAAGGGACAAGTCTTGGAGACGGCTCCATACTTGGAACTACTAGTACATGTACTTACTGTGGGACTAAGGGACAAGTCTTGGAGACAGCTCCATACTTGGAACTACTAGTACATGTACTTACTGTGGAACTAAGGGACAAGTCTTGGAGACGGCTCCATACATGGAACTACTAGTACATGTACTTACTGTGGAACTAAAGGACAAGTCTTGGAGATGGCTCCATACATGGAACTACTAGTACATGTACTTACTGTGGAACTAAGGGACAAGTCTTGGAGACGGCTCCATACTTGGAACTACTAGTACATGTACTTACTGTGGAACTAAGGAACAAGTCTTGGAGACGGCTCCATACATGGAACTACTAGTACATGTACTTACTGTGGAACTAAGGGACAAGTCTTGGAGACGGCTCCATACTTGGAACTACTAGTACATGTACTTAATGTGAAACTAAGGAACAAGTCTTGGAGACGGCTCCATACTTGGAACTACTAGTACATGTACTTACTGTGGAACTAAGGGACAAGTCTTGGAGATGGCTCTATACATGAGAATATAAGTACATGTACATAGAGTGGAACTAAGGGATGAGTTTTGGAGATGGCTCCATACTTGGAACTACTAGTACAAGTACTTACTGTGGAACTACGGGACGAGTCTTGGAGACGGCTCCATACTTGGAACTACTAGTACATGTACTTACTGTGGAACTAAGGAACAAGTCTTGGAGACGGCTCCATACTTGGAACTACTAGTACATGTACTTACTGTGGAACTAAGGGACAAGTCTTGGAGATGGCTCTATACATGAGAATATAAGTACATGTACTTACTGTGGAACTAAGGAACAAGTCTTGGAGACGGCTCTGTACATGAAAATATTAGTACATGTACTTACTGTGGAACTAAGGAACAAGTCTTGGAGACGGCTCCATACTTGGAACTACTAGTACATGTACTTACTGTGGAACTAAGGGACAAGTCTTGGAGACAGCTCCATACTTGGAACTACTAGTACATGTACTTACTGTGGAACTAAGGAACAAGTCTTGGAGACGGCTCTGTACATGAGAATATTAGTACATGTACTTACTGTGGAACTAAGGAACAAGTCTTGGAGACGGCTCCATACTTGGAACTACTAGTACATGTACTTACTGTGGAACTAAGGAACAAGTCTTGGAGACGGCTCCATACTTGGAACTACTAGTACAAGTACTTACTGTGGAACTAAGGAACAAGTCTTGGAGACGGCTCCATACTTGGAACTACTAGTACATGCACTTACTGTGGAACTAAGGGACAAGTCTTGGAGATGGCTCCATACATGGAACTACTAGTACATGCACTTACTGTGGAACTAAGGAACAAGTCTTGGAGACGGCTCCATACTTGGAACTACTAGTACATGTACATAGAGTGGAACTAAGGGATGAGTTTTGGAGATGGCTCCATACTTGGAACTACTAGTACAAGTACTTACTGTGGAACTACGGGACGAGTCTTGGAGACGGCTCCATACTTGGAACTACTAGTACATGTACTTACTGTGGAACTAAGGAACAAGTCTTGGAGACGGCTCCATACTTGGAACTACTAGTACATGTACTTACTGTGGAACTAAGGGACAAGTCTTGGAGATGGCTCTATACATGAGAATATATAAGTACATGTACTTACTGTGGAACTAAGGAACAAGTCTTGGAGACGGCTCTGTACATGAAAATATTAGTACATGTACTTACTGTGGAACTAAGGAACAAGTCTTGGAGACGGCTCCATACTTGGAACTACTAGTACATGTACTTACTGTGGAACTAAGGGACAAGTCTTGGAGACAGCTCCATACTTGGAACTACTAGTACATGTACTTACTGTGGAACTAAGGAACAAGTCTTGGAGACGGCTCTGTACATGAGAATATTAGTACATGTACTTACTGTGGAACTAAGGAACAAGTCTTGGAGACGGCTCCATACTTGGAACTACTAGTACATGTACTTACTGTGGAACTAAGGAACAAGTCTTGGAGACGGCTCCATACTTGGAACTACTAGTACAAGTACTTACTGTGGAACTAAGGAACAAGTCTTGGAGACGGCTCCATACTTGGAACTACTAGTACATGCACTTACTGTGGAACTAAGGGACAAGTCTTGGAGATGGCTCCATACATGGAACTACTAGTACATGCACTTACTGTGGAACTAAGGGACAAGTCTTGGAGACGGCTCCATACTTGGAACTACTAGTACATGTACTTACTGTGGGACTAAGGGACAAGTCTTGGAGACAGCTCCATACTTGGAACTACTAGTACATGTACTTACTGTGGAACTAAGGGACAAGTCTTGGAGATGGCTCCATACATGGAACTACTAGTACATGCACTTACTGTGGAACTAAGGGACAAGTCTTGGAGACGGCTCCATACTTGGAACTACTAGTACATGTACTTACTGTGGGACTAAGGGACAAGTCTTGGAGACAGCTCCATACTTGGAACTACTAGTACATGTACTTACTGTGGAACTAAGGGACAAGTCTTGGAGACGGCTCCATACATGGAACTACTAGTACATGTACTTACTGTGGAACTAAAGGACAAGTCTTGGAGATGGCTCCATACATGGAACTACTAGTACATGTACTTACTGTGGAACTAAGGGACAAGTCTTGGAGACGGCTCCATACTTGGAACTACTAGTACATGTACTTACTGTGGAACTAAGGAACAAGTCTTGGAGACGGCTCCATACATGGAACTACTAGTACATGTACTTACTGTGGAACTAAGGGACAAGTCTTGGAGACGGCTCCATACTTGGAACTACTAGTACATGTACTTAATGTGAAACTAAGGAACAAGTCTTGGAGACGGCTCCATACTTGGAACTACTAGTACATGTACTTACTGTGGAACTAAGGGACAAGTCTTGGAGATGGCTCTATACATGAGAATATAAGTACATGTACTTACTGTGGAACTAAGGAACAAGTCTTGGAGACGGCTCTGTACATGAAAATATTAGTACATGTACTTACTGTGGAACTAAGGAACAAGTCTTGGAGACGGCTCCATACTTGGAACTACTAGTACATGTACTTACTGTGGAACTAAGGGACAAGTCTTGGAGACAGCTCCATACTTGGAACTACTAGTACATGTACTTACTGTGGAACTAAGGAACAAGTCTTGGAGACGGCTCTGTACATGAGAATATTAGTACATGTACTTACTGTGGAACTAAGGAACAAGTCTTGGAGACGGCTCCATACTTGGAACTACTAGTACATGTACTTACTGTGGAACTAAGGAACAAGTCTTGGAGACGGCTCCATACTTGGAACTACTAGTACAAGTACTTACTGTGGAACTAAGGAACAAGTCTTGGAGACGGCTCCATACTTGGAACTACTAGTACATGCACTTACTGTGGAACTAAGGGACAAGTCTTGGAGATGGCTCCATACATGGAACTACTAGTACATGCACTTACTGTGGAACTAAGGGACAAGTCTTGGAGACGGCTCCATACTTGGAACTACTAGTACATGTACTTACTGTGGGACTAAGGGACAAGTCTTGGAGACAGCTCCATACTTGGAACTACTAGTACATGTACTTACTGTGGAACTAAGGGACAAGTCTTGGAGATGGCTCCATACATGGAACTACTAGTACATGCACTTACTGTGGAACTAAGGGACAAGTCTTGGAGACGGCTCCATACTTGGAACTACTAGTACATGTACTTACTGTGGGACTAAGGGACAAGTCTTGGAGACAGCTCCATACTTGGAACTACTAGTACATGTACTTACTGTGGAACTAAGGGACAAGTCTTGGAGACGGCTCCATACATGGAACTACTAGTACATGTACTTACTGTGGAACTAAGGGACAAGTCTTGGAGATGGCTCCATACATGGAACTACTAGTACATGTACTTACTGTGGAACTAAGGGACAAGTCTTGGAGACGGCTCCATACTTGGAACTACTAGTACATGTACTTACTGTGGAACTAAGGAACAAGTCTTGGAGACGGCTCCATACATGGAACTACTAGTACATGTACTTACTGTGGAACTAAGGGACAAGTCTTGGAGACGGCTCCATACTTGGAACTACTAGTACATGTACTTACTGTGAAACTAAGGAACAAGTCTTGGAGACGGCTCCATACTTGGAACTACTAGTACATGTACTTACTGTGGAACTAAGGGACAAGTCTTGGAGACGGCTCCATACTTGGAACTACTAGTACATGTACTTACTGTGAAACTAAGGAACAAGTCTTGGAGACGGCTCCATACTTGGAACTACTAGTACATGTACTTACTGTGAAACTAAGGAACAAGTCTTGGAGACGGCTCCATACTTGGAACTACTAGTACATGTACTTAATGTGAAACTAAGGGACAAGTCTTGGAGATGGCTCTATACATGAGAATATAAGTACATGTACTTACTGTGGAACTAAGGAACAAGTCTTGGAGACGGCTCTGTACATGAAAATATTAGTACATGTACTTACTGTGGAACTAAGGAACAAGTCTTGGAGACGGCTCCATACTTGGAACTACTAGTACATGTACTTACTGTGGAACTAAGGAACAAGTCTTGGAGACGGCTCCATACTTGGAACTACTAGTACAAGTACTTACTGTGGAACTAAGGAACAAGTCTTGGAGACGGCTCCATACTTGGAACTACTAGTACATGCACTTACTGTGGAACTAAGGGACAAGTCTTGGAGATGGCTCCATACATGGAACTACTAGTACATGCACTTACTGTGGAACTAAGGAACAAGTCTTGGAGACGGCTCCATACTTGGAACTACTAGTACATGTACATAGAGTGGAACTAAGGGATGAGTTTTGGAGATGGCTCCATACTTGGAACTACTAGTACAAGTACTTACTGTGGAACTACGGGACGAGTCTTGGAGACGGCTCCATACTTGGAACTACTAGTACATGTACTTACTGTGGAACTAAGGAACAAGTCTTGGAGACGGCTCCATACTTGGAACTACTAGTACATGTACTTACTGTGGAACTAAGGGACAAGTCTTGGAGATGGCTCTATACATGAGAATATATAAGTACATGTACTTACTGTGGAACTAAGGAACAAGTCTTGGAGACGGCTCTGTACATGAAAATATTAGTACATGTACTTACTGTGGAACTAAGGAACAAGTCTTGGAGACGGCTCCATACTTGGAACTACTAGTACATGTACTTACTGTGGAACTAAGGGACAAGTCTTGGAGACAGCTCCATACTTGGAACTACTAGTACATGTACTTACTGTGGAACTAAGGAACAAGTCTTGGAGACGGCTCTGTACATGAGAATATTAGTACATGTACTTACTGTGGAACTAAGGAACAAGTCTTGGAGACGGCTCCATACTTGGAACTACTAGTACATGTACTTACTGTGGAACTAAGGAACAAGTCTTGGAGACGGCTCCATACTTGGAACTACTAGTACAAGTACTTACTGTGGAACTAAGGAACAAGTCTTGGAGACGGCTCCATACTTGGAACTACTAGTACATGCACTTACTGTGGAACTAAGGGACAAGTCTTGGAGATGGCTCCATACATGGAACTACTAGTACATGCACTTACTGTGGAACTAAGGGACAAGTCTTGGAGACGGCTCCATACTTGGAACTACTAGTACATGTACTTACTGTGGGACTAAGGGACAAGTCTTGGAGACAGCTCCATACTTGGAACTACTAGTACATGTACTTACTGTGGAACTAAGGGACAAGTCTTGGAGATGGCTCCATACATGGAACTACTAGTACATGCACTTACTGTGGAACTAAGGGACAAGTCTTGGAGACGGCTCCATACTTGGAACTACTAGTACATGTACTTACTGTGGGACTAAGGGACAAGTCTTGGAGACAGCTCCATACTTGGAACTACTAGTACATGTACTTACTGTGGAACTAAGGGACAAGTCTTGGAGACGGCTCCATACATGGAACTACTAGTACATGTACTTACTGTGGAACTAAAGGACAAGTCTTGGAGATGGCTCCATACATGGAACTACTAGTACATGTACTTACTGTGGAACTAAGGGACAAGTCTTGGAGACGGCTCCATACTTGGAACTACTAGTACATGTACTTACTGTGGAACTAAGGAACAAGTCTTGGAGACGGCTCCATACATGGAACTACTAGTACATGTACTTACTGTGGAACTAAGGGACAAGTCTTGGAGACGGCTCCATACTTGGAACTACTAGTACATGTACTTAATGTGAAACTAAGGAACAAGTCTTGGAGACGGCTCCATACTTGGAACTACTAGTACATGTACTTACTGAGGAACTAAGGGACAAGTCTTGGAGATGGCTCTATACATGAGAATATAAGTACATGTACTTACTGTGGAACTAAGGAACAAGTCTTGGAGACGGCTCTGTACATGAAAATATTAGTACATGTACTTACTGTGGAACTAAGGAACAAGTCTTGGAGACGGCTCCATACTTGGAACTACTAGTACATGTACTTACTGTGGAACTAAGGGACAAGTCTTGGAGACAGCTCCATACTTGGAACTACTAGTACATGTACTTACTGTGGAACTAAGGAACAAGTCTTGGAGACGGCTCTGTACATGAGAATATTAGTACATGTACTTACTGTGGAACTAAGGAACAAGTCTTGGAGACGGCTCCATACTTGGAACTACTAGTACATGTACTTACTGTGGAACTAAGGAACAAGTCTTGGAGACGGCTCCATACTTGGAACTACTAGTACAAGTACTTACTGTGGAACTAAGGAACAAGTCTTGGAGACGGCTCCATACTTGGAACTACTAGTACATGCACTTACTGTGGAACTAAGGGACAAGTCTTGGAGATGGCTCCATACATGGAACTACTAGTACATGCACTTACTGTGGAACTAAGGGACAAGTCTTGGAGACGGCTCCATACTTGGAACTACTAGTACATGTACTTACTGTGGGACTAAGGGACAAGTCTTGGAGACAGCTCCATACTTGGAACTACTAGTACATGTACTTACTGTGGAACTAAGGGACAAGTCTTGGAGATGGCTCCATACATGGAACTACTAGTACATGCACTTACTGTGGAACTAAGGGACAAGTCTTGGAGACGGCTCCATACTTGGAACTACTAGTACATGTACTTACTGTGGGACTAAGGGACAAGTCTTGGAGACAGCTCCATACTTGGAACTACTAGTACATGTACTTACTGTGGAACTAAGGGACAAGTCTTGGAGACGGCTCCATACATGGAACTACTAGTACATGTACTTACTGTGGAACTAAGGGACAAGTCTTGGAGATGGCTCCATACATGGAACTACTAGTACATGTACTTACTGTGGAACTAAGGGACAAGTCTTGGAGACGGCTCCATACTTGGAACTACTAGTACATGTACTTACTGTGGAACTAAGGAACAAGTCTTGGAGACGGCTCCATACATGGAACTACTAGTACATGTACTTACTGTGGAACTAAGGGACAAGTCTTGGAGACGGCTCCATACTTGGAACTACTAGTACATGTACTTACTGTGAAACTAAGGAACAAGTCTTGGAGACGGCTCCATACTTGGAACTACTAGTACATGTACTTACTGTGGAACTAAGGGACAAGTCTTGGAGACGGCTCCATACTTGGAACTACTAGTACATGTACTTACTGTGAAACTAAGGAACAAGTCTTGGAGACGGCTCCATACTTGGAACTACTAGTACATGTACTTACTGTGGGACTAAGGGACAAGTTTTGGAGATGGCTCCATACTTGGCACTACTAGTACATGTACTTACTGTGGAACTAAGGAACAAGTCTTGGAGACAGCTCAATACTTGGAACTACTAGTACATGTACTTACTGTGGAACTAAGGAACAAGTCTTGGAGATGGCTCCATACATGGAACTACTAGTACATGTACTTACTGTGGAACTAAGGGACAAGTCTTGGAGACGGCTCCATACTTGGAACTACTAGTACATGTACTTACTGTGGAACTAAGGAACAAGTCTTGGAGACGGCTCCATACATGGAACTACTAGTACATGTACTTACTGTGGAACTAAGGGACAAGTCTTGGAGACAGCTCCATACTTGGAACTACTAGTACATGTACTTACTGTGGAACTAAGGGACAAGTCTTGGAGATGGCTCCATACATGGAACTACTAGTACATGCACTTACTGTGGAACTAAGGGACAAGTCTTGGAGACGGCTCCATACTTGGAACTACTAGTACATGTACTTACTGTGGGACTAAGGGACAAGTCTTGGAGACAGCTCCATACTTGGAACTACTAGTACATGTACTTACTGTGGAACTAAGGGACAAGTCTTGGAGACGGCTCCATACATGGAACTACTAGTACATGTACTTACTGTGGAACTAAGGGACAAGTCTTGGAGATGGCTCCATACATGGAACTACTAGTACATGTACTTACTGTGGAACTAAGGGACAAGTCTTGGAGACGGCTCCATACTTGGAACTACTAGTACATGTACTTACTGTGGAACTAAGGAACAAGTCTTGGAGACGGCTCCATACATGGAACTACTAGTACATGTACTTACTGTGGAACTAAGGGACAAGTCTTGGAGACGGCTCCATACTTGGAACTACTAGTACATGTACTTACTGTGAAACTAAGGAACAAGTCTTGGAGACGGCTCCATACTTGGAACTACTAGTACATGTACTTACTGTGGAACTAAGGGACAAGTCTTGGAGACGGCTCCATACTTGGAACTACTAGTACATGTACTTACTGTGAAACTAAGGAACAAGTCTTGGAGACGGCTCCATACTTGGAACTACTAGTACATGTACTTACTGTGGGACTAAGGGACAAGTTTTGGAGATGGCTCCATACTTGGAACTACTAGTACATGTACTTACTGTGGAACTAAGGAACAAGTCTTGGAGACAGCTCCATACTTGGAACTACTAGTACATGTACTTACTGTGGAACTAAGGGACAAGTCTTGGAGACGGCTCCATACTTGGAACTACTAGTACATGTACTTACTGTGGAACTAAGGGACAAGTCTTGGAGACGGCTCCATACTTGGAACTACTAGTACATGTACATAGAGTGGAACTAAGGGATGAGTTTTGGAGATGGCTCCATACTTGGAACTACTAGTACAAGTACTTACTGTGGAACTACGGGACGAGTCTTGGAGACGGCTCCATACTTGGAACTACTAGTACATGTACTTACTGTGGAACTAAGGAACAAGTCTTGGAGACGGCTCCATACTTGGAACTACTAGTACATGTACTTACTGTGGAACTAAGGGACAAGTCTTGGAGATGGCTCTATACATGAGAATATAAGTACATGTACTTACTGTGGAACTAAGGAACAAGTCTTGGAGACGGCTCTGTACATGAAAATATTAGTACATGTACTTACTGTGGAACTAAGGAACAAGTCTTGGAGACGGCTCCATACTTGGAACTACTAGTACATGTACTTACTGTGGAACTAAGGGACAAGTCTTGGAGACAGCTCCATACTTGGAACTACTAGTACATGTACTTACTGTGGAACTAAGGAACAAGTCTTGGAGACGGCTCTGTACATGAGAATATTAGTACATGTACTTACTGTGGAACTAAGGAACAAGTCTTGGAGACGGCTCCATACTTGGAACTACTAGTACATGTACTTACTGTGGAACTAAGGAACAAGTCTTGGAGACGGCTCCATACTTGGAACTACTAGTACAAGTACTTACTGTGGAACTAAGGAACAAGTCTTGGAGACGGCTCCATACTTGGAACTACTAGTACATGCACTTACTGTGGAACTAAGGGACAAGTCTTGGAGATGGCTCCATACATGGAACTACTAGTACATGCACTTACTGTGGAACTAAGGGACAAGTCTTGGAGACGGCTCCATACTTGGAACTACTAGTACATGTACTTACTGTGGGACTAAGGGACAAGTCTTGGAGACAGCTCCATACTTGGAACTACTAGTACATGTACTTACTGTGGAACTAAAGGACAAGTCTTGGAGATGGCTCCATACATGGAACTACTAGTACATGCACTTACTGTGGAACTAAGGGACAAGTCTTGGAGACGGCTCCATACTTGGAACTACTAGTACATGTACTTACTGTGGGACTAAGGGACAAGTCTTGGAGACAGCTCCATACTTGGAACTACTAGTACATGTACTTACTGTGGAACTAAGGGACAAGTCTTGGAGACGGCTCCATACATGGAACTACTAGTACATGTACTTACTGTGGAACTAAAGGACAAGTCTTGGAGATGGCTCCATACATGGAACTACTAGTACATGTACTTACTGTGGAACTAAGGGACAAGTCTTGGAGACGGCTCCATACTTGGAACTACTAGTACATGTACTTACTGTGGAACTAAGGAACAAGTCTTGGAGACGGCTCCATACATGGAACTACTAGTACATGTACTTACTGTGGAACTAAGGGACAAGTCTTGGAGACGGCTCCATACTTGGAACTACTAGTACATGTACTTAATGTGAAACTAAGGAACAAGTCTTGGAGACGGCTCCATACTTGGAACTACTAGTACATGTACTTACTGTGGAACTAAGGGACAAGTCTTGGAGATGGCTCTATACATGAGAATATAAGTACATGTACATAGAGTGGAACTAAGGGATGAGTTTTGGAGATGGCTCCATACTTGGAACTACTAGTACAAGTACTTACTGTGGAACTACGGGACGAGTCTTGGAGACGGCTCCATACTTGGAACTACTAGTACATGTACTTACTGTGGAACTAAGGAACAAGTCTTGGAGACGGCTCCATACTTGGAACTACTAGTACATGTACTTACTGTGGAACTAAGGGACAAGTCTTGGAGACAGCTCCATACTTGGAACTACTAGTACATGTACTTACTGTGGAACTAAGGAACAAGTCTTGGAGACGGCTCTGTACATGAGAATATTAGTACATGTACTTACTGTGGAACTAAGGAACAAGTCTTGGAGACGGCTCCATACTTGGAACTACTAGTACATGTACTTACTGTGGAACTAAGGAACAAGTCTTGGAGACGGCTCCATACTTGGAACTACTAGTACAAGTACTTACTGTGGAACTAAGGAACAAGTCTTGGAGACGGCTCCATACTTGGAACTACTAGTACATGCACTTACTGTGGAACTAAGGGACAAGTCTTGGAGATGGCTCCATACATGGAACTACTAGTACATGCACTTACTGTGGAACTAAGGGACAAGTCTTGGAGACGGCTCCATACTTGGAACTACTAGTACATGTACTTACTGTGGGACTAAGGGACAAGTCTTGGAGACAGCTCCATACTTGGAACTACTAGTACATGTACTTACTGTGGAACTAAGGGACAAGTCTTGGAGATGGCTCCATACATGGAACTACTAGTACATGCACTTACTGTGGAACTAAGGGACAAGTCTTGGAGACGGCTCCATACTTGGAACTACTAGTACATGTACTTACTGTGGGACTAAGGGACAAGTCTTGGAGACAGCTCCATACTTGGAACTACTAGTACATGTACTTACTGTGGAACTAAGGGACAAGTCTTGGAGACGGCTCCATACATGGAACTACTAGTACATGTACTTACTGTGGAACTAAGGGACAAGTCTTGGAGATGGCTCCATACATGGAACTACTAGTACATGTACTTACTGTGGAACTAAGGGACAAGTCTTGGAGACGGCTCCATACTTGGAACTACTAGTACATGTACTTACTGTGGAACTAAGGAACAAGTCTTGGAGACGGCTCCATACATGGAACTACTAGTACATGTACTTACTGTGGAACTAAGGGACAAGTCTTGGAGACGGCTCCATACTTGGAACTACTAGTACATGTACTTACTGTGAAACTAAGGAACAAGTCTTGGAGACGGCTCCATACTTGGAACTACTAGTACATGTACTTACTGTGGAACTAAGGGACAAGTCTTGGAGACGGCTCCATACTTGGAACTACTAGTACATGTACTTACTGTGAAACTAAGGAACAAGTCTTGGAGACGGCTCCATACTTGGAACTACTAGTACATGTACTTACTGTGGGACTAAGGGACAAGTTTTGGAGATGGCTCCATACTTGGCACTACTACTACATGTACTTACTGTGGAACTAAGGAACAAGTCTTGGAGACAGCTCCATACTTGGAACTACTAGTACATGTACTTACTGTGGAACTAAGGAACAAGTCTTGGAGATGGCTCCATACATGGAACTACTAGTACATGTACTTACTGTGGAACTAAGGGACAAGTCTTGGAGACGGCTCCATACTTGGAACTACTAGTACATGTACTTACTGTGGAACTAAGGAACAAGTCTTGGAGACGGCTCCATACATGGAACTACTAGTACATGTACTTACTGTGGAACTAAGGGACAAGTCTTGGAGACAGCTCCATACTTGGAACTACTAGTACATGTACTTACTGTGGAACTAAGGGACAAGTCTTGGAGATGGCTCCATACATGGAACTACTAGTACATGCACTTACTGTGGAACTAAGGGACAAGTCTTGGAGACGGCTCCATACTTGGAACTACTAGTACATGTACTTACTGTGGGACTAAGGGACAAGTCTTGGAGACAGCTCCATACTTGGAACTACTAGTACATGTACTTACTGTGGAACTAAGGGACAAGTCTTGGAGACGGCTCCATACATGGAACTACTAGTACATGTACTTACTGTGGAACTAAGGGACAAGTCTTGGAGATGGCTCCATACATGGAACTACTAGTACATGTACTTACTGTGGAACTAAGGGACAAGTCTTGGAGACGGCTCCATACTTGGAACTACTAGTACATGTACTTACTGTGGAACTAAGGAACAAGTCTTGGAGACGGCTCCATACATGGAACTACTAGTACATGTACTTACTGTGGAACTAAGGGACAAGTCTTGGAGACGGCTCCATACTTGGAACTACTAGTACATGTACTTACTGTGAAACTAAGGAACAAGTCTTGGAGACGGCTCCATACTTGGAACTACTAGTACATGTACTTACTGTGGAACTAAGGGACAAGTCTTGGAGACGGCTCCATACTTGGAACTACTAGTACATGTACTTACTGTGAAACTAAGGAACAAGTCTTGGAGACGGCTCCATACTTGGAACTACTAGTACATGTACTTACTGTGGGACTAAGGGACAAGTTTTGGAGATGGCTCCATACTTGGAACTACTAGTACATGTACTTACTGTGGAACTAAGGAACAAGTCTTGGAGACAGCTCCATACTTGGAACTACTAGTACATGTACTTACTGTGGAACTAAGGAACAAGTCTTGGAGATGGCTCCATACATGGAACTACTAGTACATGTACTTACTGTGGAACTAAGGGACAAGTCTTGGAGACGGCTCCATACTTGGAACTACTAGTACATGTACTTACTGTGGAACTAAGGAACAAGTCTTGGAGACGGCTCCATACATGGAACTACTAGTACATGTACTTACTGTGGAACTAAGGGACAAGTCTTGGAGACGGCTCCATACTTGGAACTACTAGTACATGTACTTACTGTGAAACTAAGGAACAAGTCTTGGAGACGGCTCCATACTTGGAACTACTAGTACATGTACTTACTGTGGAACTAAGGGACAAGTCTTGGAGATGGCTCTATACATGAGAATATAAGTACATGTACTTACTGTGGAACTAAGGAACAAGTCTTGGAGACGGCTCTGTACATGAAAATATTAGTACATGTACTTACTGTGGAACTAAGGAACAAGTCTTGGAGACGGCTCCATACTTGGAACTACTAGTACATGTACTTACTGTGGAACTAAGGGACAAGTCTTGGAGACAGCTCCATACTTGGAACTACTAGTACATGTACTTACTGTGGAACTAAGGAACAAGTCTTGGAGACGGCTCTGTACATGAGAATATTAGTACATGTACTTACTGTGGAACTAAGGAACAAGTCTTGGAGACGGCTCCATACTTGGAACTACTAGTACATGTACTTACTGTGGAACTAAGGAACAAGTCTTGGAGACGGCTCCATACTTGGAACTACTAGTACAAGTACTTACTGTGGAACTAAGGAACAAGTCTTGGAGACGGCTCCATACTTGGAACTACTAGTACATGCACTTACTGTGGAACTAAGGGACAAGTCTTGGAGATGGCTCCATACATGGAACTACTAGTACATGCACTTACTGTGGAACTAAGGGACAAGTCTTGGAGACGGCTCCATACTTGGAACTACTAGTACATGTACTTACTGTGGGACTAAGGGACAAGTCTTGGAGACAGCTCCATACTTGGAACTACTAGTACATGTACTTACTGTGGAACTAAGGGACAAGTCTTGGAGATGGCTCCATACATGGAACTACTAGTACATGCACTTACTGTGGAACTAAGGGACAAGTCTTGGAGACGGCTCCATACTTGGAACTACTAGTACATGTACTTACTGTGGGACTAAGGGACAAGTCTTGGAGACGGCTCCATACTTGGAACTACTAGTACATGTACTTACTGTGGAACTAAGGAACAAGTCTTGGAGACGGCTCCATACATGGAACTACTAGTACATGTACTTACTGTGGAACTAAGGGACAAGTCTTGGAGACGGCTCCATACTTGGAACTACTAGTACATGTACTTACTGTGAAACTAAGGAACAAGTCTTGGAGACGGCTCCATACTTGGAACTACTAGTACATGTACTTACTGTGGAACTAAGGGACAAGTCTTGGAGACGGCTCCATACTTGGAACTACTAGTACATGTACTTACTGTGAAACTAAGGAACAAGTCTTGGAGACGGCTCCATACTTGGAACTACTAGTACATGTACTTACTGTGGGACTAAGGGACAAGTTTTGGAGATGGCTCCATACTTGGAACTACTAGTACATGTACTTACTGTGGGACTAAGGGACAAGTTTTGGAGATGGCTCCATACTTGGAACTACTAGTACATGTACTTACTGTGGAACTAAGGAACAAGTCTTGGAGACGGCTCCATACTTGGAACTACTAGTACATGTACTTACTGTGGAACTAAGGAACAAGTCTTGGAGACAGTTCCATACATGGAACTACTAGTACATGTACTTACTGTGGGACTAAGGGACAAGTTTTGGAGATGGCTCCATACTTGGAACTACTAGTACATGTACTTACTGTGGAACTAAGGAACAAGTCTTGGAGACAGCTCCATACTTGGAACTACTAGTACATGTACTTACTGTGGAACTAAGGAACAAATCTTGGAGATGGCTCCATACTTGGAACTACTAGTACATGTACTTACTGTGGAACTAAGGGACAAGTCTTGGAGACAGTTCCATACATGGAACTACTAGTACATGTACTTACTGTGGAACTAAGGGACAAGTCTTGGAGACGGCTCCATACATGGAACTACTAGTACATGTACTTACTGTGGAACTAAGGGACAAGTCTTGGAGATGGCTCCATACATGGAACTACTAGTACATGTACTTACTGTGGAACTAAGGGACAAGTCTTGGAGACGGCTCCATACATGGAACTACTAGTACATGTACTTACTGTGGGACTAAGAGACGAGTCTTGGAGACGGCTCCATACTTGGAACTACTAGTACATGTACTTACTGTGGAACTAAGGGATGAGTCTTGGAGACGGCTCCATACTTGGAACTACTAGTACATGTACTTACTGTGGAACTAAGGGATGAGTCTTGGAGACGGCTCCATACTTGGAACTACAAGTACATGTACTTACTGTGGAACTAAGGAACAAGTCTTGGAGACGGCTCCATACTTGGAACTACTAGTACATGTACTTACTGTGGAACTAAGGGACAAGTCTTGGAGATGGCTCTATACATGAGAATATAAGTACATGTACTTACTGTGGAACTAAGGAACAAGTCTTGGAGACGGCTCTGTACATGAGAATATTAGTACATGTACTTACTGTGGAACTAAGGAACAAGTCTTGGAGACGGCTCCATACTTGGAACTACTAGTACATGTACTTACTGTGGAACTAAGGGACAAGTCTTGGAGACAGCTCCATACTTGGAACTACTAGTACATGTACTTACTGTGGAACTAAGGAACAAGTCTTGGAGACGGCTCTGTACATGAGAATATTAGTACATGTACTTACTGTGGAACTAAGGAACAAGTCTTGGAGACGGCTCCATACTTGGAACTACTAGTACATGTACTTACTGTGGAACTAAGGAACAAGTCTTGGAGACGGCTCCATACTTGGAACTACTAGTACAAGTACTTACTGTGGAACTAAGGAACAAGTCTTGGAGACGGCTCCATACTTGGAACTACTAGTACATGTACTTACTGTGGAACTAAGGGACAAGTCTTGGAGACGGCTCCATACATGGAACTACTAGTACATGTACTTACTGTGGAACTAAGGGACAAGTCTTGGAGACGGCTCCATACTTGGAACTACTAGTACATGTACTTACTGTGGAACTAAGGGACAAGTCTTGGAGACGGCTCCATACTTGGAACTACTAGTACATGTACTTACTGTGGGACTAAGGAACAAGTCTTGGAAACGGCTCCATACATGGAACTACTAGTACATGTACTTACTGTGGGACTAAGGGACAAGTCTTGGAGACAGCTCCATACTTGGAACTACTAGTACATGTACTTACTGTGGAACTAAGGGACAAGTCTTGGAGACGGCTCCATACATGGAACTACTAGTACATGTACTTACTGTGGAACTAAGGGACAAGTCTTGGAGATGGCTCCATACATGGAACTACTAGTACATGTACTTACTGTGGAACTAAGGGACAAGTCTTGGAGACGGCTCCATACTTGGAACTACTAGTACATGTACTTACTGTGGAACTAAGGAACAAGTCTTGGAGACGGCTCCATACATGGAACTACTAGTACATGTACTTACTGTGGAACTAAGGGACAAGTCTTGGAGACGGCTCCATACTTGGAACTACTAGTACATGTACTTACTGTGAAACTAAGGAACAAGTCTTGGAGACGGCTCCATACTTGGAACTACTAGTACATGTACTTACTGTGGAACTAAGGGACAAGTCTTGGAGACGGCTCCATACTTGGAACTACTAGTACATGTACTTACTGTGAAACTAAGGAACAAGTCTTGGAGACGGCTCCATACTTGGAACTACTAGTACATGTACTTACTGTGGGACTAAGGGACAAGTTTTGGAGATGGCTCCATACTTGGAACTACTAGTACATGTACTTACTGTGGGACTAAGGGACAAGTTTTGGAGATGGCTCCATACTTGGAACTACTAGTACATGTACTTACTGTGGAACTAAGGAACAAGTCTTGGAGACGGCTCCATACTTGGAACTACTAGTACATGTACTTACTGTGGAACTAAGGAACAAGTCTTGGAGACAGTTCCATACATGGAACTACTAGTACATGTACTTACTGTGGGACTAAGGGACAAGTTTTGGAGATGGCTCCATACTTGGAACTACTAGTACATGTACTTACTGTGGAACTAAGGAACAAGTCTTGGAGACAGCTCCATACTTGGAACTACTAGTACATGTACTTACTGTGGAACTAAGGAACAAGTCTTGGAGATGGCTCCATACTTGGAACTACTAGTACATGTACTTACTGTGGAACTAAGGGACAAGTCTTGGAGACAGTTCCATACATGGAACTACTAGTACATGTACTTACTGTGGAACTAAGGGACAAGTCTTGGAGACGGCTCCATACTTGGAACTACTAGTACATGTACTTACTGTGGAACTAAGGGACAAGTCTTGGAGATGGCTCCATACATGGAACTACTAGTACATGTACTTACTGTGGAACTAAGGGACAAGTCTTGGAGACGGCTCCATACATGGAACTACTAGTACATGTACTTACTGTGGGACTAAGAGACAAGTCTTGGAGACGGCTCCATACTTGGAACTACTAGTACATGTACTTACTGTGGAACTAAGGGACGAGTCTTGGAGAGGGCTCCATACTTGGAACTACTAGTACATGTACTTACTGTGGAACTAAGGGATGAGTCTTGGAGACGGCTCCATACTTGGAACTACTAGTACATGTACTTACTGTGGAACTAAGGGATGAGTCTTGGAGACGGCTTCATACTTGGAACTACAAGTACATGTACTTACTGTGGAACTAAGGAACAAGTCTTGGAGACGGCTCCATACTTGGAACTACTAGTACATGTACTTACTGTGGAACTAAGGGACAAGTCTTGGAGATGGCTCCATACATGGAACTACTAGTACAAGTACTTACTGTGGAACTAAGGGACAAGTCTTGGAGATGGCTCCATACATGGAACTACTAGTACATGCACTTACTGTTGGACTAAGGGACGAGTCTTGGAGACGGCTCCATACATGAGAATAATAGTACACATACTTACTGAGGAACTAAGGGATGAGTCTTGGAGACGGCTCCATACTTGGGACCATCTGGTTGAGTGAAATGATAACTTGCACCACATATGACATTATTGATAGCATGTTTAATATCTTCAAGAATACCATAATCAGCGACACCATTCAACTCATACAGTTTGTTTCTGAAATCAGAGCAGCAAAGGTCGAGGCGTTCTTCCTCAGTTTCTGCTTCCTTTCTGCAGTAAACAAAAACAGGACATCAATCGTAAGAGCCTTTTAGATTTATACTGTTGGTGATATGTCATGTCTAGTCACTGATCATGAAATTCTATGATTATGGACATTGTCAAGGAATGCCACATACATGACTAATTATTATGATCATACATAATTCAACAAACCCTTTATATACGGATAGTTCCTGTAATGCCTCATTTGCATATAATTAACATATTCACACTTTGAACTATAGGTCAGTTGTAAGTCAGCCATTAAGTTTCATTTTTTTTTTTAAACTCAAATCCTAATTTGTTGGGTTAAGCACAAAATCAAACACAATTTTACATTCATTTATATATCAATGTTTTGTTTCATACAATATATTTGGTGATATGTTTGTCACTTGCTGGGCCCCATTGATACATTCCTCTCAGTAACATTACGTAACTAGTATCAATCATGAGAGGAAAATTGTAAATTACACAACTTGCTAAGTTGTGTCAATGTTAAAATTCTTGTGTTTTGATAAAAAAAATCCATGTAGTGAAAATTAATTTCTGTATGTGAGAATGGATGGATCCAACACTGAAACTCCCCCAAGGTCCAATAAAAAAAGGTGATCACTATTGCCAATCACACATAGTGGCAACTTTTGTAGGGCTGTTACACAAGTTCACATGAGGAAGGAATATTTGATTTTATCTAGCCATGATTCAATACTATATTTTATTACATGAACCCAATGTAATGAGCATTTAGTTCTGTTTCAGAAGCACCTGTCTGAGCAAGTCTGTCTTTCTGCAGAAGATTATTAGATTAGAGAAAAGATTTTATATATTTTTTTTTTATTATTACATTGGAGCAGGGAGCTCTCATTACATCTCCCTGATTGCAGTTGCTCCTCAAAATAACGTTAATCATAATGGTTATCTTGGATTCATAAAAAACTTATTGGGCAAGGTGTTGAAGATCACTTTTGTAGAAAACAAATTTCAAATCTTGGTTTGGCTGTCATAATGGCATATATAATACATTTGTCATGACATGTAAATTACAGTACATGTATAAGTGTTTTATATTATGAGGGTGCATGCTGACTGTTACTCAATCCTGCATCTTATCTCATCTCACCTTTGGGAGACGTCAGCTGAAGGGACTGATGATTTGATTAGAAAAGGCACCCTTTTATTTGAGAAATGAATGTTGTTGTTTGAGAAAAGCTGCCAGTTGTAGTCGAAAAGATTTACTTCAATTTGATTGAATCACAAAAGTACCCACAAGTGTAGTACTTGTATGCATAAGAATCAGGCAATATATTAGTGGGGAATTGTGTTGGACAAGAATAAAAACAAAATGGCCACCAGTTGGCTATTTTTGGAAAAATCTCAAAAAAAATATGGCATGCACCTGTAACCCAATAATGCATGATCATGATACAAATTTTTGTAGATGTTCAGTCTGCGCCTTTCACTAAAATATCTTGCGGTGAACTGACCTATAATATTCAAGCTGATGAAAAATGCTTAAATTTACCACAGTCCCTTTATGATAGAGGGACTGTGAATTTACTGAATGTTCCCTCTCTGGGGCATAGTTAAATATTTCATTCCTGTGAATTCAACAGAAAATCCAATTTCTACAAATAATTTATTGAGAAAAACTGAGAAAACCATTTTTTCTCATTTGGTTGAGATGAGAAATATTTGAAAATATATAGTGCAAGGAGATACGGTACCTAATACTGCATATTGTAAATTAATTTGTATTCAGAACCTTTGTTTGTAATACACATAGTTGGTTGACCCTGTGACCTCAATAAATTACTTCCGGAAATTTAAAACACACTTATTATGGCAACTACTGGTATATGTATACATTTTTACCACAAGTTTTTCCCATCAAAGATCACCACAATTAACGGTAAGAAGATTTTCCATATATACTTGTAGGATTTCCAGATTGAAAGAAGCTTTTTCATTGTGCAAGATGCTTTCAAAAGGAAATCAGAACTTCATGCATGCTTTCCCAATTTACAGAGATTAATGTTCGTTTAGTACACGTTTAGTTTAATGTAAATACATTAAACATTTGTTTATTTACAAAACAAAACAAAATAAAACATTGGCAACTGTTGCAGCATCCAAACTGTAAAAGGACACAAAAAAAGTATGTTAACATGCAAATGAGGTATTGGCTAATTACCTGATAAATAGATTGTTAGATTGAAGATTTGAAAATAGAAAGCCATTTAGATATAAATGTAGATATAATGTAATTGCTTTTTAAGATCCATTGAGGCACACAAACTCTTCCAGTGCTTTACAAATACATGTACCAACATTGTCAGTGATGCCTTCAATATATAAAAGATTAAGAAGTTACCTTTTCTGGTTAAAAACTTTAAGTGCTTTATCAAAGTCTACAGTTGAGCAAAGTCTCCGATATTTACAGTCCTGTATAATTTCAACTTTTACATCACTTGGCTCATCTGTAGGTGCATTTGCTGTCCAAGTAAACAGTTGATAATTAGCATACAACTTACCGGTATAACATGAAATGTAAAAATGTTCTATGACATGCTACTCAAATCTGTAGTAAGAATAAGTTACATGTATTAGCCTTGCAAATTCATTTAACCCTTTCAACATCAACTTTGTTTTTTTCATTTAAATTTGTGATTTTTGGTGAATTCAATCTTATAGTCAAAATGTGACATTGCTTCTAGTTTTTGATAAAAAAAATTGTAACATTTCATGTTGAAAAGAACAGACTATAAACCAAGCTACTAGTATTTTGAGAATGTTGTCTGAAGTTAAACATTAACTAATGGGTTAAACATTATTGAAATAAGATGGTAAAGTAAAACCATTGTAGTTTAAATTTTGATAGAAACATTTAATTAAATCTTATTGGTCGATGAAGCATAAAATTCTCCATACTGTATTTGCTTTAATGGCCTATGGTCATAATACAGTAACCCTCGCTAAGTCATGCCTAAGTAAATCATGATTTCAGCTATGTTGTGGGTAGTTGGATGGCTCCCAAAAATTATATTGTGTTTTGTGGACATTTTTGAAGTAAAAGAATTAATGTTTCGTTGCATTGTGTATTTAATTGGTTGTTAAAGGACTGGAGGGCAAGTGAAGACTTTACGTACTTCTCCCCCCCCCCCCCACAATATACATATAGCTCTATATAACTCGCTACAGTGAGTTGAATCCATCAGCCTGATTTCTAGTTTTCAACTGAACAGCATGTTTAAGAGAAAGCTTTTGAGTCTGTCCGTACGTAAAAAAATTTGCAACAATCGGTCAGTGAGTCCACTATTCGTAAGTGGGTAAAGAATGAAGAAAAGCTGGGAAAATTTGTTTTCAAAGTTGACCAAAAGGCAGACTGAACAGAACATGTGTGAAATTATCTAACAAGGATGACATCGGTAAAGCTGAGACGCTGTGATTTTTTTCAATAGAGAAAATGTACTACAATTAATCCCATATGTGTATATGTGCTTTTCTCCATTTTCAATGCATGAACTCCTCTTTTTACATGGCCCCTCGGTAAGTCACAACCCCCAATAAGTCACAGTTTTTGCTTGGATTCTAACACTAGCGACTTAGCTAGGGGTCACTGTAAGTCATATTTCAATGATTTTGTATAAATAAAAGCTTTTAATACATACAGTATACATAATGACCAATCAACAGGCAGCAAATTTGCAGGTTTTATGTTATAGCAGGCCATGAGTATGATGGTGAAATGATAAGCTGTTATTCTGTGTCAGGGTACATCTTGGAAATAAGCCAAAAGATGGTATTTTATCGTTGAGTACACAATATGCCTACTACAATAATAAGCCTTGCAATCTTACCTGCTGCTAACTGTCTAAACTGTTTCACAGACTCATCAACATTAACTTGCACAAATTCAGATAACTTGTATTGTGGTAGTACATCACATAGAAGTACAGACCTTATAGCCTGTAAGATAACAAAATATACAAGGTATAACATACATTGTATAACCATCTTATCACATGCACAAGTTGCATATCACCACAGTGTGACGTAACACAGGGCATCATCAAAAACTTGTATCACAGCAGTGTTATTGTGGCTCAAATTGATGTCAATCATACAGTTGGATTATTTATAACTATTCAGTCAGCTACATGTATTAGAGTATAAATGCATGTGTCAAGCATTTGGGTGAAGTTAGATGGGTAGTTTTCATGGAGGTGAGAATCACCTTACAAACACCTATATCCAGGATTTTGCGTGATGTTGATTCCCTGATTGTTATAAACAAATGTTCAGAAACGGGCTATTCAACATTTGCAAGCATTGTACATAGTTACATAGTTACAGTGAGGCACATTAAAATGAATATCCAGGATCTGGGACTTTTGTTACATGTACATGTGTGAATTAAATATAGTATTGCGTCAATGTGTGGAGTGTGGTGGGCAGAAAAAATTCTAATTCTAATTCTGTCTGGTAAAACGTAACATTGTCACGATTGCAGCCTCTATTAGTTGAGCCCTGAAAGATTACACATTTACATATATACAAGTATACATCTGTAAAGGGCTTGCTCGTGATCAGTAATAATTAAATTTTACTTGAAAAGAAAACTAATTTGTCATGATGCGCCTGGCTGCTGTGAAAGTGCAAGTAGACATTGTTTTTAAACAGAGGTCAGACTGTTGATTTGTCAAATACATGTTGTTACAACATCAGTGATTCGCTGAAGTCAGCTCATTGGATTATTATTATTTTTTGGCAATAAACTGTAATATTTGGATTTTCAATCATTAATTGTGACTGTGTTCACCTCCCATTGATTTCAGTTTTTTGTGTCTTGGTTAATCTTGAAACCACTATATAGCTGGAATGTCGACTAACCTTGTGAAACTACAAAACACAGGGGCCATCGCTCAACTTGAAGCCAAGTTGTAGTTAGTAGCATGGAAATTTAACGTGATAACTACACATACACTGCCATAACTCACACAAATAAGGTTGTAATGTTAGATTTATTTTAGATTATAATTTTTTTTTAATTATTGCTTCATTTCACTTGGTCCATGTTGTCTGCTAAAGTGTATACCTTACAATTTATGTATACATCAACAGTACAGAAAGTAAACCCAGACATGTTGATTTACTTTACAAATACAATGTACTAGCATTTGTCCCAATGCTGTGTATAGTGTACAAATTAAGGAGAAGTGGTTTATCAGAATGACTAGTGTCGTTATTTGCATATCCGAATGGGGCATTCTCATTGGTTGATCGGTACGACATGCTGACGAGTTACAGATGGTGAAATGAATGAATGTGCATAAGTATCACAAGAAGTTTGAATGTGATCCGTTCAGACATGTCTGAGATACAAATGAATTTACACACACAGACAATCTATAAAATCCCTGTTTTCATGTCCCAGTGGGAGCTAATAAAAGAACAGCCCATTAGTATGTGTTATAAATCACCACTATCAGAATTACAGGTCTTTATGACGTCATAGCTTACATCATCACACACAATAAAGTAAATTCATTCCAACAAACAGGTAGTGATTCATAACAACAATAATGAACAATACAGCATCAGATTTGATTCAAGGAAAGTTGTGGACGCAATAAAATACACATTAGCTTGTCACAGACCATTCTCCTCATCCAATACGGTGCTGCAATGAATTCATTATTTTTTAAATAACAAACATGAATCTGGTTAATAAAATAATGTGTGACAGTGTTTCCTAAATGGAATGTGAAAAATAACAGACTTACTTGTAAATGGTTATCATGATTGATGACTTTTGGTACACCTTTGTGTTCCCACTTTCCAGCAATAACATCTAGTGTAAAATGCCACAGAATACGATCCAGTAAGTAAGCAGGTTTGAGATGTGGAGAGTTTACCATATTATATGAACATTCTGGATGTTTATGAATCCAAGGACTATCAAAAGATGAATGATTCCACACCACGTCTGTAATACTCAGCATATGGAATTCCATGTTGAGCTTTGTAACAAAGTCACCCACATCTTGGTATGTGATTTTCTTGCCATCATTGTTGAACACTGGATTTAGTTGATCCTGGTTTCGCAATGAGTAAGAGGATTCAGAGGCTCCCAGTTCCTGCAACGGGGTGAAGTGAAGTACATTGTAGTACGTCTCTCTGCCGACTTGTAGTCTTTGCTCCCATTGTGGAAAAGGTCCCAGGCTTTTTGCCAGCACTGTTTGCAAGCAGATACAGTCAAGTGGAAGGATTTCATTCTCAGGCCCAATTTTCAGTGTTGGATCAACCACAAAGAAACCAGATCCCTGTTTCATTAAACTAGAAAATAAATAAAACAAAACATGAATGTCATAGTCCTTGTATTCAAACAAAATGTATTCAAAAAATAAAATACTTTAAATATCTAAATACTAACTATGTAGGTTGATGGCAGAAAAATGTGCAAAATATTTTGTTCCTTCACTGTTCCTTTGCTGTAAATTTTTTTTTCAACTGTTTGAAATTTTAACTGTTTTAATGTTTTACATTTCTGAAAAAGCACTAATAATACAAATTTGATTGAAGATTGAATCACATAATAACACAACCTATGGTATTACCTAAATACATGGAGTATAGTACTTGTGTGCAAACTTTCAACTGAATTTGGCAATATATTAGTTAAGGTATTGCATTGGACTAGAATACAAACAAAATGGCCACTAGTTGGCGCTTTTTGTTCGAATCTTGATAAAAATATGACATACAGATGTAACAATGTGCATGATGATACATGATACAAAATTTGAATGAACTTGAATACAATCAATACACATGTTTTATAGAGACATAAATTGCACAGATAAAAACTAGAGACTATATCCTGAGAAAAAAGAAATTGAAAATTGAAGACGCTTGTGTATAGATGGCAAGCAAAAGAATGCACAAAAGTACACATACATGTAAACCAAAAATTAGGACTTATTTTGACCATTCATTTATTCAAGCACATACATGTACCTAGCAAATATGTTGTATGCGAAAAGACAAGATCATTTTATTCAACAGAACAGGTGTGAAAATCAATTTTCTACGTTGGGCACCAATTTGAATGTGGGACACACCAAATCAAACTAGGTTAACAAATTATAAAACTGTGGGTATCATTTCTTAATATTAATTTAAGTTATCACAACCACGGGAAAAGTATTATGCACAACAACAGTAATGATGGACACAGATACTTTCATCATTCATTAAAATTAAGGACCAGAAAGTGTGTCTAGACGATGAGCAACTCAAACTATTGAGACATCTACAGGCAACATATTATGAGGGACTGTCATTATGCAACTTTAAACTATATTTATCCATCAAATAATAACTAACGATAAATTACCTCAAGTAAAAACGAAAACCATGACACACTGTACACATTATAAGAAATAGACTTTGTAATCTTCAGATAAACTATCTTGTATCTATTTTGATAAAGATCCAACATGTGGCAATGACAGGTCTTAGGGAAGAGTAGGAAATCAAACTCGCGGTTTACCGCGGTCATTACCGCGGTGGTGGTGGGTGCTCGCCGGTCTACCGCATTTTATGCAAATTTATGCATAGATTCCATGACCCCGGTTTACCGCGGTCGTGTGCGGTAGGCTGGCATGGCAATTTACACCCTATTGTTAAGACTATGAATGGACACCATAGACTGGGAAACTAAAGGTTACTTGCCGCCAAGTTCAAATAATAAAAATCGAGTGGTACCAGAAGATTGGAAAAATCGTCTCTATTAGTTCGCAGAAGAACACTATTTTATTTTCACGAGTCTTGGTATAACATCGCAAAGCAACCCAGAATAATGTAGACCCCACATAATGTAAAATAATATCACATTATTTTGAATTTACATCATGTATAGTCTCTGGATTTATTTTAAAAGATTAATGTTTCACGTATACCAATATAATTGGGCGAAGTATAAATTCCAAGTGTAAAACACTCGATGAGAGGCCGCAGTTTACGTTACCTCGAGACCATGCACTAAGTAGGAAAAGCAAGCCGAAGTCGAAGAGGGAGTGTCACACACTTGGTGCTACAATATATACTACAACAACTGGGCGATCAGCGAAAAAAATAGCGCACTTCTTGGCGAAACTGACTAATCTAATAAACCTTGGCCCAAGTTTAACCCCAAGTCACGCGCTGAACAAGTAGGTTGTTACCTTGGTGACCATTCGCGCTCCGCGCGTTGACCTTTTTATTATACACATCCCATTACGCAAATTTTTACTGGCTCTGTGTTGCCTACGTAAAAATTGTTACCGTTCTGGTTGTGAATATTTCACCATTGCCGACGTGATAATGCGTTGCCTTCGTAATAATTACGCAAACTTATTTTCCATTGTTTACGTACTGGCTGTGAATATTTCAACTTTGCCGACTTGATAATGCGTTGGCTTCGTAATAATTGCGCAAACTTGTTTTTCATTGTTTACGTGCTGGCTGTGAATATTTCAACTTTGCCGACTTGATAATGCGTTGCCTTTGCAATAATTATGCAAACTTATTTTTTATACCCCTGTCGACACCTCGAGTCAGGCTGCTATCACCCTTTCTATTTCAGTAATTGACGGTCTGTAGGTGTTAAGTTATCACCTCCAACTGATTGAGCGGGCAATTTAATACGAGATAATGCCAGACTTAGTTTTTCTACTTTAAAAAACTGACGGCAAAACACAATACAATCGTCCGGAGCCATCGAACTACGCGACTTAGTCGAAACCGCGACTTACTGCCTCAGAGACGGGGCCACTGAATAACTGTTGTTGATAATGATATTGTAAACAAACACACACACACAAAACATTAAAGCCAGAAAAGTCAAGTCAAGAAACAACATTTCAAATAATAATAATTATGGTTTGACATCTATATCATTTTGAAATAAACTAAATTTCATGTAAATAAAATCCTTACTGTAATACTAAAATAAAATCTTTACTGTAATTTCAAACTCGGGGCAGCGTACTTTGAATGCAGAGTATTCGATCGCTTACATTTAGAGTGAAAAAAACAAAACAACATCAGGTGCTTTTGAACTACGTGCGGTTGGCACAGTAACGGGCAATGACCTCAGCGGTTCACACGCAAGGAAATTCTAATCGAGCCAGCTAGCATTATCGTACGGTATCATAAACTCAATAATTATTCATTCAAAATGCCTTACACACTCACGAGTACCATGGAACACGAACATGTAACAGAAAAATAACGTCTTTTGTTTAAAAAAAGATTCTGTCAACCAAGAATACATGCGCAAGGCAAGATTTATGAAACGAAACAGAAAATAATCATGTCAGTGCAATGCAGACAGCCTGACCTGTTTTGATTAGTTCGCCCGTTTCTCGTTTGCTGGCCATTTTTTCTGGAGTGTGACACAAATGGTGAACATGATACTGCCAAATCAATCAAGAACCAGGATACGGCTTGGATACGCTGAAACTTTGTAAATCGTCCTCTTTTCAATTGTAAACTTTATTCCAGTGTAATAAAGGTATACTTGCATGTACCATGAAAAATTGTATCGCATCACTTTGGAAATTTACGCTAAATACATGTACTAAATACTAAACAAGCGCACATATCGTATTCATTTACAGCATCGGATTTTAAAACAATGACTCGTGGAATCACAAAGAAACTGTTAAGTACGTATTTCACACATTACCGAGGACCGCGGTAGAGACCGGTACAGCGGTAGAGACCCCTAATTATAAGCAGTCCGCGGCTCTCCCCGGCGTTCTGCGGTACACCGCGGTAATGACCGCGGTGCACCGCCCGTTTGATTTCCTACTCTTCCCTTAATTGATTGTTTATTTACCTCCTCTCAGAAAAGAAAGTATTACATTTCATGCCAACAAAGAAAGACACATATCATAGATGCAACTCACCTTTTATCATAGTCAAAGAAATACTGAAATGATCCAGCACTTTGGAGATTGACTTCACAGAAACTATCGGACTGATCACATTTGCTCTTAGAATGCGACTGCCATGCTAATTCATAGTATTCTCCACGATCAAACTTCTTATCTGTAGATGGTGGGTGATTGCAGAAGACTCTCACTTTCCTGTGTTGTAAGGAAGGGCCAAGGATAAAATGCAATTTCCAGCCTGAAATAAAACATACATGTAAGATTGGGTACTGTGAACTATTTTATTTTTGGTAATACTTATTTTCTGATATATTTTATGATTTGGACAGCATTAGAAGTGTTCATGCTACACAAAGTACCGGTATGGGCTAAGATTTAAGCTAAACTCATATTTTTGCATATCGAAAAAAATGTATTTAACCTCTTCCCCGTGCTAAGAAAATGTGTGTGAACGCTACTATTGAAAGCACAACATTGACAACCATGGGCTACTATTGTCTTGCATTGTTGTTGTAGGAGGGGTTTCTGTAAGTCTAAAATCAAAAAAGATGCTCCATCGTTTATGTTATAAATTATTAACAATGATAATTACACAACTGGAATTTGAATAATCTACAGTGAGTAGACCTTTAGTGTCATTGTCCATTGCTACAACAGAATCTTTCAGTTTTCTCATAATACCGGTACCGTTGAAAAAGTTTTTTCAAAACATTTTCAAAATAGTTGCCCTTATATTTACGAACATAGTTCACCTTGCTTATTATATGCAAGTAGGGCAGTAGGATATTTAATTAGGTGATTTATTTTTACAATTTATTTTATAAATTACACATAATTAAAATATGTAATCTAAATCGTGTGTATGCTATATAACACAATGGTTATGTAACAATGCGATACCATGTAATTTAACAATGTATAACAGGGGTAAACAACAATGTAACAAGATATTATATGGTTAATATGGTCACTCTCAGACAACTAATAAACAGACTAGCAATGTCGTAAGAATTAATGTAACAGAATGGTTAATGCACGATTACTAAAAAAGTTCTTTAGTAACTGTGGTTAAGGCAATGGAAGTTTGCAACATAATAGCTATTATAATAATTGTAAACATCGCAACTCAATGATTAATGTAATATAACAATGTAATGTAATCATGTAATACAATGATTAATGTAATATAACAATGTAATGTAATCATGTAATACAATGATGATCGTAATATAACAATGTAATGTAATCGTGTAATACAATGATGAATGTAATATAACAATGTAATGTAATCGTGTAATACAATGATGAATGTAATATAACAATGTAATGTAATCATGTAATACAATGATGAATGTAATCCCCAAATAGGATTTGAACAAAAATGATGAATAACCAATCTACTACTACCAGTCATTAAATGACTGATGTGATGAATTACAGGTTATTTTTCATACCATAACATTACAATACATGATAATTTATAGGATTATAAATTATTTAAACTAATTCACTTTGTAAGAAAAATGAGAACGCGTACATGTAAATATGAATACTTCTTGTGTCAGCAATTGAATGTTGTATGAAGTTTGTAACAACCAGTTTTCACCTCATACAAATCAAAATAAACTGACTTCATAACAATTACCATACAGTTGACATTTGCTTTTAATTATCTACAAAGTGTTTCTAAAAGTCACAAATAGTATCCACTCTCAATGTAGATAAACTCTCACACCTGTATGGTGTGAAATCTATCTGACTAACATACACATAAAACAAGCCATGCATGGCACAGTCCCTGTTAGTTATCAAATTTAAGATATATAGTTTTGCTTATAGTAATATAGCTGGAACATAACCATGTCACGAATATGATTACTTGTCCATATTGAGAGATATTGCTCCGGAACAGCATTCAAAATCAGACATTTTGAATACATGTATATATATAACATGATGTATAACGAATGTATAAAATTTGAATATAATCAGTCAAAGCATTTAAGAGATATGGCTCTAGAAGCCCATTCATTAAAACAAAATGGCCGCCAGACAGCCATTTTGAATCCGATCTGAAAAATAAATGATGTGCATCAAGAACCTGTAATGTCTAATATATGTACCAAGTTTGAACGAAATCCATCCATAAATGCCAGAAATGCTTGATATTTGATTTTTTTTAGCACAAAAATGGCCACCATTTGGCCATTTTGAATAGGATCGTCAAACCAATTTATCTGTCTATCTATGACACGATGTATAATGAATATTTAAAATTTGTACATAATCAGTGAAATCAAGTCAGAGATATGGCACGAGAACCACATTCATTAAAACAAAATGGCCACCATTCGGCCATTTTGAATCTTATCTAAAAAACAAAATTATTTGCATCAAGATCCCATAATGTTCAATGTATATACCAAGTTTGAAGAAAATCCATCTGTAAACAGCCGAGAAATGCTTGATTTTTAGGATTTTTTAGCACAAAAATGGCCACCATTCGGCCATCTTGAATCAGATCATAAAACAAAATGATGTGCATCAAGGTCCTATAATGTCTAATGTATATACCAAGTTTGAACAAAATCCATCTGTAAACAGCTGAGAAATACTTGATTTTGATGATTTTTAGCACAAAAATGGCCGCCATTCGGCCATCTTGAATCAGATCGTGAAACAAATTGACGTGCATATGTATAATATCATGTATGATGTATGTGTGAAGTTTGATTGTGATTGGTCCTGTCATTTCTAAGAAACAGGTCCGGACACACGCACACACGCACGGACACACAGAGGTCAAAACATAAGTCCCCGTTTTCGGACTGCGTCCGATCGGGGACTAATAAATGAGTAGTAAAGAGGCAGAGTTGATAATGTCAAATCACAAATAACATATGAAATCAATCTATAGTGAAATTGTTTTTTCATATTTAAAGTAGCCGTGTTATCAGAACTGCATGTCTGTATTCTACTAGTCTGTTCTTCTATATAATATAATACTTCACAAAACATCCTGATTAATTATAACCACAGTTATAAAAATCTGTTTTAGTAACCGTGTTATGACCAAGCACAACTTTGACTTGTTTGAATTTACTACTAGTCTTGCCTGTAAATGTGCAACTGACACTTAGAACAATGAAGATCTATTAAAATTAGCTACTGTAAAATACTTTATTTTCGCTTGGAATTAATTTTCGCTATTTTCGTTGCAGGAATAAGGCAGTGAAAAAAAAATCCAGCAAATATACTTTTTTTCTCATATTTTGCATTCAACTCGTCAAAAATCAGTGAAAATAAAATCCACACAAAACACCTAAACAGTCTATTCAGCAAAAATGTTTACAGTATTATCAATATACCGGCACATGTACATGTAGATATTCATTGAGTGAGCTGCACCAGTGCATTTTTGTCATTTAAAAAGAAACAGAGTTGTGTTCAAGGGTGTGAAGTCGTATTCAGATATCTAATTTACCCAAAAAGAAACTTTATTTTAAGCTTTTCAATAGTAGAAATGAAACAACTACAACAGTTCAGTTGGATTATTCCTTATGCAACATGCAATGTTCTTTTATCCCATTTACCACATCAAGTATGTTCACATGACATTTTTTTTTGGTATAATTTCCTGATACAATCAGTATTCAAAAAGGGTACACCATAACCACAGAGATAAACGAGCAGCAGAAGTAGATGTGAACATGTTCGCCATGTTGAGATTTAACTACATACAAGCAGGGCTCAAAATTAGGAATAAAGATAACAAATTCTTGCGTCTCAGCTTCCATTATCCAAAATTAATAACCCAACTGAACTATCAGAAATTTTTAAATAATTAAAGGTCTTTCCACTGAAATACCAAAATAATCACCAGTAAGTACATATATCTGTATAGATTATCCTATACAAAGTGAGTTGGTTTTTTCTACATATGCAATTGCAAAATAGTTTTCACAACTGGTGTAGCTCACCAAGCTAGGCTCTCAAAACAAATGTTATTTTCAAGCAGTAACAAAGCACTATTCTCATGTCATTTTATATCTATTGTTAGTTACTACAGCTTGCTGTGCAGCATATGGAGATACGAACACATACAAATGTAATAAACTTATCTATGTTATGAATATCAGTTATGCTAGGTATTTTAGAGGATGACCAACATAAATCATTCACTATCAATGTATGAGAAGTGTAAATTAAACATCAACCATGACCACAAGAAATAGAACAGCAACAATGCAGTACAAGAAACTGATTACTTAGGTTATATTGCATTGCTCACAAAACAATGTCACATAAATGCACTGCAATAATGCTGTTATTTGCAAAATAAAACTTATTTTTACTATGATACCATCATACATATTTTCATGACTCTTTGCTATTCAAATTAATTATTCACATTTAGCTTTAAAATTATTTAACATCTACAAAATGACATGCATCTATTTAAAGTGGTTGTAAATTTCTAATATTATACATACACAGCCTAAACACTTTCAACAATCAAGTTGTTTTACAATATTGTACACTGTATATCACTAGCTTATACTGTTACGGTGAATGTCACAATATTCGTATTAAACATTTTATGCATGTTTGAACAGTTCACAAAGTAAAAGAAGTAATGTTTTTATTTCAGCGATAAAACTGGGTAAAAATGTCAAAAGTGGATTACCCCCAACAGAGCACCCATTGTTTAACCAATATTTGAAAATGGTAATACAAAATGTATTTAATAATATTGTGAGCTTGATTGAGAGATTATATCATCATTCTCCTTTCAAACACCCCCCCCCCCACCCTCAAATAAATTCACTGGGTACATGTAACTCATTAGACTCCTATTATGTGCTACATAGACAGCAGTAAAAATGCAATAATGAAATATTAAAACAGAAAAACAGATCAGAAATCAAATAGGGAGCAAAATATTAATAGGTTGAAATCAAGTGAACATTTAGTTTGTGTTATGGACCAGGCATAAAACCTGAGGCATCACATATTATTTTGTAGGATGGAAAATGGAGTACATATAAATACCGGTAGTGGACCATTTATAGTGGTTGTACATGTATATATTCAGCTGGTTCTACATGTATGAGTGTATTGACTTGATTTTTAGTCTCTGTCTTGTGAGTACAGTACACTTTTACTGTAAACTGCTTTAATTTCAATAGCCGAAAAATGCAAAATTTTGTAGCAGTGACACAGGGTGTTGATGATTTTTACAAACCATTATGACGCAAGTGCAAAATAAACAGCACACTGATACCACGTTCCAACTAGAACAAGTTACATGGACATAAGTTGGGCTCAATAATTAAAAAGAAAAGGATCTCATAATCTTGTGTAACCAGCATAACCAGCAATTTTCACAAGAGGTAAAGGATATGGTCACTGGATATTAAACACAATTGTGCTGACTTATAGACAGGCCATTCTTCAGCTGACCATACATTTCTTTCTTTCATGTACTTTTTCATTTGAGCAGTAAGAATCTAAATAACATATCATGATGCGTACAATATACATTTATACACCAGTCTTTAGGTATAATAAAATACAAATTACTTTAGATGACTGATTCATTTTCTCTATACGTGTCTATACATGTCTACCTTTTTTTGATCATCAACCTGAAAAAAAAAATAACATTACCAAAAACTTATTTTTTTTGAGTAACTTGGCTAAAAATTGTATTAAATAAAGTTATGCGTAATTTATTAACTAAGTTCACTTCACTAAAATATCATTGCTACTTTGAGAGTAAAATAGTTGTCCTACATGTTTGAATTCAAAATAGAAAGGCCCAATGGCAATACAGGAAATAAGTCAAGAATCAGGTATGCATCTCAGACTAATCTTAGTGACAAATGCTTCACATCAAATATTGACTATACCGGGTATATCCAAATTTGAGAATGATTGAGTTATGATGACTACAGACATGATGGTAACAACTATACCTAACTACTGTAAAATCTGTATTAGAAACCGCGGCTTCTATTAAAATGGTACAATCCAATAGAGGGGGTGCAGCTTCTATTAGAGCATCTACACATATGAGAAATGATGATTTTTTGGTTCCCAATTGTTTAAAAAGAATGGGTGCGACTTCTATTAGGGATGCGGCTTCTAATACAGATTTTACGGTACTTCTTTAGCATTACAGGCCAGGTAAAAAGGGTGAACAGATGTTTTGTACATACATATATTATACATATGCAATTCATGACGTACAATATAAGCTATAAGTAATAAATAAATAAGTAGTGTTTGTAATGTATAGAACTTTGTATAAATCATGCGGATTTGAAAAAGCCAGGGCTGAAACATTTAATGTACAATGTATTTACATAATGAAATCAATGTAATCTAAAATGAGAGAGTAGAATGGTACCTGGTAGTAATGATTTATTTATACGACACTAGACAGCATAACATTTTTATTTATTAACCCATCATGTCAGACTGAATTCAGGTGTAACAATTTTATGCAAATGAGCATCTATATTTAGTAACTTATTAAAAACATATACCAGTAAATATTATGTGAAGAATAGTATACAAATGCATACTTTTATATATGGTGCCATGGTAACACCTATTGTTAGGGTTAGTAATTCAATGCTGTAGACATAATGGATAAATAAATTGTTGGCTATGTACATGTACATGTAGTCTATTGGGAGAGGATGACCCAGTAAACATGTGATATTACTGTACACCTGTAATGATATAAGTGTTAGTTAGTGTTAGTTATTTTTTATGTTTTCAGAATTTATTACTTTATTGTACTTTTCATCAAAAAGTATGGAGTATGATAGCAATAAAGATTCTATTGTATTGTATTCTATTTCATTCAACTTTAATAGTAGCGATAATAACATCTAAACATAAATAGACCTAAGGTTAGCAAACTACGCTTCCAGAAGATTTGGATTCACAATAGTAGTCAGAAAACAGTGGCTATTTTATAATCAGTCTTACATTACATGTCGAACAATTTACCATTGTACTGGCAATGTACGTCCTGGCGTTTAATTTTAAATTACCGGATAGTTTTAAAATCCTACAAGTGAACAACTTCATTACGTCAATCACAAACCGTAAACAAGATAGAAATAAATAGTTTCTGACTCGACCTGTCAAAATATGCAAGACCCATTGAATAATACCCAAATAAACAGTAGGTTACAATACCAATTTACACAATGCTGTAACACAAATAATACAACTCAATTGTTTGAGGTGCAAATCAATCCAATTTTGTTTACAAAATGCTTGGGAAAGATATTGTGAAATGTGTGAATGCTGTTCCATTAGACAAGCATGGTATACAAAATGTCAAGCTTTTTTCTAATCTACAAATCCATTATTTATAGAGAAATATTTTAGACAACTTGAAATACATGTAGGTCTGTAAACTGAGAACAGACTTCTCAAGGTAGAGTGAACCAAGTGAGTATTGGTCACCAAATCCGGGAGGAGAATAACACACTGGAGAGGAGCACTTGTAGCCAAGGTGTTTACTGCTCAACTGCTAGGCCTGGAACTGAGTCTAAATACTCACCAGATGTTCCATACAATGTATCAATATCATTATGCAAATAGCTAAACTAAACTTCATAGCCTCAAATCATTACAAGGTCATACATTTTGTACATGTATGTGATTTAATAACTATCGCTATGTTACTAAAAATATGCTAGGCTCCCATGAAAAAGTAAAACAATTTTAAATGGTGAAATAAATTACCAGGTATACACAGCAACTATAATACAGTTATCTGAAGAAAGTGTTCATATATAATATATATGTGAATAGAAGACTATAAATAGTGTCAGTGTGTTGTCACCCAGCCTTTATAGGGTATCGTTCAAACTATAACAGGGAACTGAATCACAATCCTTGTGGGTTCAGTGAATATAAAGCTACAATGCACAGTAATTTGACAGTATTTTCAATATCACATGAATGACCTAACATGTCTCAGTTTATTAAATAAGATGGAAAACACACTATTGATGAAGAATACATCTAAGAATGTGTAATGTTGCCATGGGAATGCCATTTTAAATTGCATTCATGTAGGACATTACAGGAATACAATGTACATGTACATGTATTTGGTTTATATATTTTGGATGGCGATTTTCATGGTTGGGTTGGAGCATTTGACCATAATTCCCTCCACTAATTGAGCTTGGAACAAATATATATTTTTGCAGGTGGTTGAATTGTAGTGGTTGAAAAATACAAAATATATTTTTTTTGAGTGGTTCAATCATTATAGTGGGGTTTTACACAGTGGAAGCAGGAAAAAATGTGAAACATGCATATATACATGTAGCACAGAAAGACCCAAGATTTTAAATAAGAAACTTGGATAGTTAGCATTGGAGTGTAATCACTTCCAGCCAAAAGGTTTACCTGATTGAGAAAAATAATAAATTATTGTTTTAGCAGAACTAACTAGTAGAAGAATTACGAAACACAACAGAAAGTTGAAAGTTGGTGTGTAATCTTTCGTATATAGAACATAGAGCTAAAATATTAATGGGTGATCAAACCTGTACATTACACATCAAAGGAAGCTGTAGATAGAATGCATGTGTGCTGAGGGTATGGGAGGCATATGAAGCAGAAATAGAAGATATTTGAACATATAAATTTGAGAAGCCTCTTGGTTAAAATATAGGTAGGTCTCTGCTCTTTGGGAGCACAATGAGAAAGAAAGACCACAGTATTTAAGTTTATAATACTAACAGAAAATATTGAAACAAAAGAAATACATTTGATTGTACATGTATATGATCTGTAGTTTGCAGACTTTGATTTATCACAGCACACCTACATACCAAGTTAAATTTAAATCACACATGTTATTGAGACAATTTATGAAAATTAGATTAATATTATGCATGGAATTCAAACCTAAACTAATCATGTCTGGGCATCCATCATCTAGGCACTAAATTCCATTGAAATCTTTTGTGTGCTCTTAACAATACAATTGTTAAAGATATCAGTGGACACATACACACTTTTGTACAATTTGGCATTTTGTTCGACATAGCACCAACCTCGTCTGATCTAAACTGTTGAATCATGGGGCCAAAAAAAAAATTGTTTTGTTGCCCTCAGCGACCGACTGAAAAATATGAAATATCAGGTCGGTTTTCTTTTTTTTTTTTAATATTAACAAGTCATTGAAAATGAAACAGTCCCCGTTAAGTTCTCTTTGTGCTCGTCATATTAAAGCGGAGGGGTTGTCGCGAGCGTGTCCTTGAAACTTGAGTTCCAAGTGGCGTATACAACAGATTGTTTATTTACATCAAAACACGTGTTTCGTGTCATAGTAATATGGCCAAAATAAAAACAGCCGTTATTCAGCCATCTTTGAACTGATTATGAAACACACTGATATGTATGATGTATGTGCCAAATACGAATGAAAATGGTACATAAATTGTGGAAATATAGTAGTAAGGCCAAAAAGTCAGATGGCTGTCAATCGGCCATCCTTGACCAGATTTTGAAACAAATTGTCATGGATATGCATCCTAACATGTATAAAGTACATGTATGTGCCAAATTTGAATGAAAATTGACAGAGCACGTCCAAGATACCGCATAAAAAAACAAAAACAAGATGCCTGCCAGTCGACCATCTTTGATCCATCATGGACATGTATCCTAACATGTATAATCTATGTACCAAGTTTGAATGAAAACTGACAAAGCATGTCCAAAATACAACATTTTCAAAAAACAAGATGGCTGTCAGTCGGCCATTTTGAATCGAATCGCTAAACCACTGCATGTGCATATGTCCCACATAAGGTACTAGGCACATGCAAAGAATGAACGGAATCGGTCCACAGGATTCTGAAATATGACGTTGGATAGACTGATGCACGGACAGACGGACACACGGACGGTCAGACGGACAGGCTCAGGAACTCACGGACGGTCGGGGACATGTATCCTAACATGTATGATCTATGTACTAAATTTGAATGAAAACTGACAAAGCATGTCCAAAATACGACATTTTCAAAAAACAAGATGGCTGCCAGTCGACCATCTTTGATCCAATTGTGAAATAAATCATCATGGACATGTATCCTAACATGTATAATCTATGTACCAAGTTTGAATGAAAACTGACAAAGCATGTCCAAAATACAACATTTTCAAAAAACAAGATGGCTGCCAGTCGGCCATTTTGAATCGAATCGCTAAACCACTGCATGTGCATATGTCCCACATAAGGTACTAGGCACATGCAAAGAATGAACGGAATCGATCCACAGGATTCTGAAATATGACATAGGATAGACTGACGCACGGAGAGACCAACACACGGACGGTCAGACGGACTGACTCAGGAACTCACGGACGGTCGGGGACATGTATCCTAACATGCATGATCTATGTATTAAATTTGAATGAAAACTGACAAAGCATGTCCAAAATACGACATTTTCAAAAAACAAGATGGCTGCCAGTCGACCATCTTTGATCCAATTGTGAAATAAATCATCATGGACATGTATCCTAACATGTATAATCTATGTACCAAGTTTGAATGAAAACTGACAAAGCATGTCCAAAATACAACATTTTCAAAAAACAAGATGGCTGCCAGTCGGCCATTTTGAATCGAATCGCTAAACCACTGCATGTGCATATGTCCCACATAAAGTACTAGGCACATGCAAAGAATGAACGGAATCGGTCCAAGGGACTCTGAGATATGACTCCGGACGGACGCACGGACACACGGATGGACGGAGACCGAATTATAAGTCCCTGTTTTCGGACTTTGTCCGAACGGGGACTAACAAGCAGCATATCGGCTGAGATAGCTCCGCTGTTAGCAATGTACATTTCAATTAAAGAACTGAAGACATCATTAGAAAATGAACAATATGTATAGTATCAAAGCAATCGGACTTACAGTTTTTAACAAGAAGTCGAAAATATTACTTTTTACCAAAAATGAAAAAAATATTCACCAAAATAAAAGAATCGAAGATATCATCACGAAATGAACAAATCTGAGAAAAGTCTACATGTAGTATCTATATACGTAATATCAAAGCAATTGAACTATTGGTTTTTAACAAGAAGTCAAAAATATCACTTTTTACCAAAAATGACAAAAATATTCACCAAAATTAGAGAATTGAAGATATCATTACAAAATGAACAAATGTGAGAGAGGTCCACATATAGTACCTATATATTTAATATCAAAGAAATTGGACTTGTGGTTTTTAACAAGAAGTTGAAAATATCACTTTTTACCAAAAATGACAAACATATTCACCAAAATTAGAGAATTAAAGATATCATTACGAATTGAACAAACCTGAGAGAGGTCCACATGTATGATGATGTATGATTCTTGAGATACATGTATCAGTGGAACAGACGGACGGACACACACACACACACATACACATACAGACACACTATCCGGTAACTGCAGACTTCCATTGTGTGCTTTGCACACTGAAGTAATAAATACAGCACTTCATGGCAGGAACTATTTCACATTCAGTGTTTGCATATGATTAAAAACATTCAAAAATGTTTTCCAACACACTTAAACATTACTTCATAAATTCTGATGGAGCATAAATGTAAATGTTATTGCAATAAAAATAAGTGTCCAACCCTTATACTGCGTACCATATGCACTTTTATATTGACCTAACATATAGAGTTAAAAAATGTGAATTTTGAAGCCATGTACCCTCGGCACTGAGTGGGTCGAGTATGGTACAGACAGGGTAACCGCAAGGAATCCCATTGTGTGCAGCACACACAAGAATCAAAAATGACAATGTAACACAACTGTGAGACTTCAGTGACATCACCATATTATATTTTTATTATTATAGTTCTGACCACGTATACATTTTTGTACCTTATTAAAGAGTGTGATTTACATATACTGGTATAATACATGTATTTGCACCTATATACTCAGTATGCATGTTGGTAGTGAACAACAGTAAACCAAAAAAACTAAATGCAGCTTTGTTTTACTACCTCCTTCTCTCTTTGTGCATGCATGTCCTTGAAATTTTCATCAAGAAGATGTGTAATGTATGAGATTGTTACTGGTAGATGCATGTGATAAGTATATCATCAGAAACAAGTACTGGGTCACAATGACCTTAGCTACATACATCATAGAGGTACATGTAACGACTCCCAGTTAAAACATCTCTATTCATACTGGTTGATTAACCATGTAATAAATACTTATCACTAGCAGATGAGCATACACTTAAAATCTCTGACATAAACAAACCAGTACAATTTTGTTATATTTAAACATACCATGGAGGTAAAAAGAGAAGGAGTCACAGCCAAAATAATCCTCCTAAACTTATTTTGTTTTAGCCAAGTTTAATCCTATAATTCCCTTTGTCTTATCGTCCTTTCACCCCAGGATCGTCGCCAACGCATCATTTCACTCAAGCGTTGCTGCGTACAGTACGCACTCCAAGGTCTTATTTTACAGTGTCGCAGTAAAAGCCAAAGGACATAAAGCATGCGTCTTTTATACGCAGAGGAATCGTGTTTGTGAGAACGGGAAAGTTGTAATTTTTCGTTTTTCAGCACATTTCCCGTTGTATTTTTGAATCAGTAATATTGTAATATTTCGAAACCTTGCTAGTACTGTCTTTTAGTCCAAAATAAAGATCGTTTAATGTTCCTTGCAATGGTGCATGACATGGACTGCACCGCGTTGTACCAGAGACTGAATTTTGAGGTTCGAAATGACACTTTTTGAAGTTTATATCCTGTGTATGTCCTACTTCCTATGGCAGTGCGTCAATTTTCTTTATACACCATGTACAAGAAAATCGCTGCATTTTTTTGTTTTCGTGCAATCATTTCGTTCACAGCAAATGCAAAAAAATTCGTCTGTAATATGCTCTGCGATTTCGTTTATAGCAGTTTCAGCATCGTAGTCAAACTCGTGCGCGTTATCGATCGTCGCCATATTTGTTTATAAGAATTTGACTAGAATTGTCACGAAAATTGCCGAGTGCTGCCGAAGGCGTCCGTAGTATGCTAATACATGGTAATCCTCACTGCGCTAAGAGGAAACTCTCCTCCTTGATCCGTTCGGCAAATAAACTCCCTGATCTATGTACAAACAGCGGCGACCATCCTGGTACCTCTGATCTAAGCTTGGCTGTGACTCCTTTTTTTACCTCCATGAACATACCATAACAAATATTTGCATCATCAAAAATGCACTGGAAATATCACACTAAGTGCACCATCTCATCTGATTAGGAAACAGAACTGTGATTTTGTTTGTCAGCTGTGACATAGGAAAGCTTTTTTAGGATGACTAAAGGACAATAAATGAATGACAATGAATCAAACAAATTTTCAATCTAAAATTGTACTTCTGTAACTTCAAGGGAGTTGTTTCAGTCATTAATCATTATTTGGATCATCCAAATCACTGTATAGAATATAGAATTATCAGCTGGGTTTTATTCTTACATGTCTGTATCTTTTATGGATGCACATGCCCACACTAATATAGCAAACATGGTATTTTCTTTTAACCTTATTTGCCATTTTTAAAACTGATAACTATAATTAGTTCAAATGTATGCACTGTATTTGCTCAATTAGTGGCGCATACAAATGATACAAAGGGTGTCTTTAGCAAAATTAACTCAAATTTCAATGATCTACTATCCAGTAAATGCATATTTTGGTTTGAATGGGCTTCTAATAAACTTACCGGGTATATTATAATAGAGAAAATATGGTCCAATCACTGATTTAAAATTCTTTCAAGTATTTTCATTAGTTTTATAAATGCACTGGCATGTTGTAATAGTTGAAGAACTCAAGAAATAAGAAAATATTTTTACATTAGAAAATTACCATTTAAAAGAAAAATTGATCATTATGTTGACTGCATGATGGGTCCTGAGGACAAAGGTCAAATCAGATACTGTGTCATCCATGTTGTTACAGTGTTTACCGTACGTTTTGTTTTGATGATTCTTTTGATGATTCGTTTGACTTTTCGTCAATAAAAAGCAAGTAACAAGCAAATGAACCAATAAATTGGTGTTAGTTCTTCTGTTCTTAAGTAGCTAGGCTATTTCAGGAATGATGAGGGAACTTGTTTCTACTTTTCCCATGGCGTGATTAACGCAACTGCTTGTGACAATCACTTCACGCATCTAGCCATTGTTTTTCGTTTACTTATTCGGCCAGTTGTTCCCTCCAGACATCAAATTCATTGTCCCAGTTGGCACCTATGTCACTATCTGTCTTTTACTTTTTTGTTTTATCGCTTGTATCAAGGTTTCTCAATAACGTAGTTGGGACATCTTCCGGGACTCTTGAAACAGCTCTTCATCGAAAACAAAGGAGGGTGCTGAAGATAAATAGAGGGGCTCTACAAATTGAAGAGGGGTGCAAATAAATTATAAAGGGCGCTGCGCCCCTTTTAAACCCCTAGTGGAGAACACTGGCTGTAAACCAATCAATTTTCATTGTTAATAATAGCAATAGTATGGTAATTTAGCTCAATGATGGGAGACGAAATGAGTCATTGTGACTGACTTAAGGTAGCAGGATAGTTTTTTTGCATGAAAAATGTAAACACCTATAATCGGAATAAATTTTACAAGAAACCATACAATCTATACATGTTTGGAAAGCTCTTGACTTGTATTTTCCTATTATTAATATTTTGTGAACATTGTGTTTGTTTTAGCGTCACGTGATTCTGAAAATCAGCGGGGCTGATAATTTAACTAACGCAAATAAAATTTTAATTGTCATCTCTACAGTCATTCATGCGATCAAAAACTTTACACTGTTTTGAAGCAAAGGATATGAAGTTTAAATCCGTATTTCTATTTTTTGCATTAAGTTTTTTTTTTCTTTCCGAAAATCACAAATTTCAAGCACGTTTTTTGGTGTTAAAGTTAGAGTATACCGTTGGTTTGCACGAGGTTTGTGAAAAAAAGCAAAAGAATTTTGCAAATATGCAAATACGGATATGAAGCCAACATATCAAAGTATAAGAAAAGCTAAACGGCGACATCGTAGCGCTATTCACTGAAACGCCATTTAAAATTAGGTCAACGGTAATTGCCAAAAACCGAACACCGAGAAATCGGCACTTTTATGATTTCAAACTTCAATCAACGTTAACTCCCGTTTCAGCAGCAAAATTTACATGGGCTAATTGTAAATAAAATGCTTTGAAAGTTGTTTTCGAGAAAAATCATGAACCGACATTTATATCTGTGAAAAACTTTGTTTTTTGGCCGTTTTCTTTCACGCTATGGAGTTTTGTGACGGTCTGTGCTGATAACGAACGGTGACGTCATTCATTAAAGCTTGGATTATGCAAAGTGGGCGGTTCTGTTTGCGAGTAACAAACAATACAGAGACTACACTTGGCAGTTGAAGTGTTTGCAAATACAGTGTATTTATTTTTGGGCACAGGAAGTAAAGTAAGCAAATAACACCGAATAAACGGCAAGGTAAAGACTATGTCTAATTATAGTAAATACGTACTGCGTGCGTGACTAGAACCGGCGCTCGCGTACGGCACCTAATCGCCTAGCTTCACGCCACTACACGTCTTCCCCTCGGCCACCGGGCATCCCCAAAAAAGGATGCTTAATAACCGAGCTTATTACGTGCAGAGAACGTGAAACCCGTCCACGCGATACGCGCCACACAGCATGGCCAGAATGCGGCAAAGGCCTTCATATCTGGCTGTAGTAGGATGGTGAAAGTAATGGTACAGCATTTTAACAGTGAATAAGTACTGAGAAATAATTTTTAAACTCATAGTTGCTGTCGACATAGGAAGTAAAGTAAGCAAATAACACCGAATAAACGGCAAGGTAAAGACTATGTCTAATTATAGTAAATACGTACTGCGTGCGTGACTAGAACCGGCGCTCGCGTACGGCACCTAATCGCCTAGCTTCACGCCACTACACGTCTTCCCCTCGGCCACCGGGCATCCCCAAAAAAGGATGCTTAATAACCGAGCTTATTACGTGCAGAGAACGTGAAACCCGTCCACGCGATACGCGCCACACAGCATGGCCAGAATGCGGCAAAGGCCTTCATATCTGGCTGTAGTAGGATGGTGAAAGTAATGGTACAGCATTTTAACAGTGAATAAGTACTGAGAAATAATTTTTAAACTCATAGTTGCTGTCGACATAGGAAGTAAAGTAAGCAAATAACACCGAATAAACGGCAAGGTAAAGACTATGTCTAATTATAGTAAATACGTACTGCGTGCGTGACTAGAACCGGCGCTCGCGTACGGCACCTAATCGCCTAGCTTCACGCCACTACACGTCTTCCCCTCGGCCACCGGGCATCCCCAAAAAAGGATGCTTAATAACCGAGCTTATTACGTGCAGAGAACGTGAAACCCGTCCACGCGATACGCGCCACACAGCATGGCCAGAATGCGGCAAAGGCCTTCATATCTGGCTGTAGTAGGATGGTGAAAGTAATGGTACAGCATTTTAACAGTGAATAAGTACTGAGAAATAATTTTTAAACTCATAGTTGCTGTCGACATAGGAAGTAAAGTAAGCAAATAACACCGAATAAACGGCAAGGTAAAGACTATGTCTAATTATAGTAAATACGTACTGCGTGCGTGACTAGAACCGGCGCTCGCGTACGGCACCTAATCGCCTAGCTTCACGCCACTACACGTCTTCCCCTCGGCCACCGGGCATCCCCAAAAAAGGATGCTTAATAACCGAGCTTATTACGTGCAGAGAGAACGTGAAACCCGTCCACGCGATACGCGCCACACAGCATGGCCAGAATGCGGCAAAGGCCTTCATATCTGGCTGTAGTAGGATGGTGAAAGTAATGGTACAGCATTTTAACAGTGAATAAGTACTGAGAAATAATTTTTAAACTCATAGTTGCTGTCGACATAGGAAGTAAAGTAAGCAAATAACACCGAATAAACGGCAAGGTAAAGACTATGTCTAATTATAGTAAATACGTACTGCGTGCGTGACTAGAACCGGCGCTCGCGTACGGCACCTAATCGCCTAGCTTCACGCCACTACACGTCTTCCCCTCGGCCACCGGGCATCCCCAAAAAAGGATGCTTAATAACCGAGCTTATTACGTGCAGAGAACGTGAAACCCGTCCACGCGATACGCGCCACACAGCATGGCCAGAATGCGGCAAAGGCCTTCATATCTGGCTGTAGTAGGATGGTGAAAGTAATGGTACAGCATTTTAACAGTGAATAAGTACTGAGAAATAATTTTTAAACTCATAGTTGCTGTCGACATAGGAAGTAAAGTAAGCAAATAACACCGAATAAACGGCAAGGTAAAGACTATGTCTAATTATAGTAAATACGTACTGCGTGCGTGACTAGAACCGGCGCTCGCGTACGGCACCTAATCGCCTAGCTTCACGCCACTACACGTCTTCCCCTCGGCCACCGGGCATCCCCAAAAAAGGATGCTTAATAACCGAGCTTATTACGTGCAGAGAACGTGAAACCCGTCCACGCGATACGCGCCACACAGCATGGCCAGAATGCGGCAAAGGCCTTCATATCTGGCTGTAGTAGGATGGTGAAAGTAATGGTACAGCATTTTAACAGTGAATAAGTACTGAGAAATAATTTTTAAACTCATAGTTGCTGTCGACATAGGAAGTAAAGTAAGCAAATAACACCGAATAAACGGCAAGGTAAAGACTATGTCTAATTATAGTAAATACGTACTGCGTGCGTGACTAGAACCGGCGCTCGCGTACGGCACCTAATCGCCTAGCTTCACGCCACTACACGTCTTCCCCTCGGCCACCGGGCATCCCCAAAAAAGGATGCTTAATAACCGAGCTTATTACGTGCAGAGAACGTGAAACCCGTCCACGCGATACGCGCCACACAACATGGCCAGAATGCGGCAAAGGCCTTCATATCTGGCTGTAGTAGGATGGTGAAAGTAATGGTACAGCATTTTAACAGTGAATAAGTACTGAGAAATAATTTTTAAACTCATAGTTGCTGTCGACATAGGAAGTAAAGTAAGCAAATAACACCGAATAAACGGCAAGGTAAAGACTATGTCTAATTATAGTAAATACGTACTGCGTGCGTGACTAGAACCGGCGCTCGCGTACGGCACCTAATCGCCTAGCTTCACGCCACTACACGTCTTCCCCTCGGCCACCGGGCATCCCCAAAAAAGGATGCTTAATAACCGAGCTTATTACGTGCAGAGAACGTGAAACCCGTCCACGCGATACGCGCCACACAGCATGGCCAGAATGCGGCAAAGGCCTTCATATCTGGCTGTAGTAGGATGGTGAAAGTAATGGTACAGCATTTTAACAGTGAATAAGTACTGAGAAATAATTTTTAAACTCATAGTTGCTGTCGACATAGGAAGTAAAGTAAGCAAATAACACCGAATAAACGGCAAGGTAAAGACTATGTCTAATTATAGTAAATACGTACTGCGTGCGTGACTAGAACCGGCGCTCGCGTACGGCACCTAATCGCCTAGCTTCACGCCACTACACGTCTTCCCCTCGGCCACCGGGCATCCCCAAAAAAGGATGCTTAATAACCGAGCTTATTACGTGCAGAGAACGTGAAACCCGTCCACGCGATACGCGCCACACAGCATGGCCAGAATGCGGCAAAGGCCTTCATATCTGGCTGTAGTAGGATGGTGAAAGTAATGGTACAGCATTTTAACAGTGAATAAGTACTGAGAAATAATTTTTAAACTCATAGTTGCTGTCGACATAGGAAGTAAAGTAAGCAAATAACACCGAATAAACGGCAAGGTAAAGACTATGTCTAATTATAGTAAATACGTACTGCGTGCGTGACTAGAACCGGCGCTCGCGTACGGCACCTAATCGCCTAGCTTTCACGTTCTCTGCACGTAATAAGCTCGGTTATTAAGCATCCTTTTTTGGGGATGCCCGGTGGCCGAGGGGAAGACGTGTAGTGGCGTGAAGCTAGGCGATTAGGTGCCGTACGCGAGCGCCGGTTCTAGTCACGCACGCAGTACGTATTTACTATAATTAGACATAGTCTTTACCTTGCCGTTTATTCGGTGTTATTTGCTTACTTTACTTCCTATGTCGACAGCAACTATGAGTTTAAAAATTATTTCTCAGTACTTATTCACTGTTAAAATGCTGTACCATTACTTTCACCATCCTACTACAGCCAGATATGAAGGCCTTTGCCGCATTCTGGCCATGCTGTGTGGCGCGTATCGCGTGGACGGGTTTCACGTTCTCTGCACGTAATAAGCTCGGTTATTAAGCATCCTTTTTTGGGGATGCCCGGTGGCCGAGGGGAAGACGTGTAGTGGCGTGAAGCTAGGCGATTAGGTGCCGTACGCGAGCGCCGGTTCTAGTCACGCACGCAGTACGTATTTACTATAATTAGACATAGTCTTTACCTTGCCGTTTATTCGGTGTTATTTGCTTACTTTACTTCCTATGTCGACAGCAACTATGAGTTTAAAAATTATTTCTCAGTACTTATTCACTGTTAAAATGCTGTACCATTACTTTCACCATCCTACTACAGCCAGATATGAAGGCCTTTGCCGCATTCTGGCCATGCTGTGTGGCGCGTATCGCGTGGACGGGTTTCACGTTCTCTGCACGTAATAAGCTCGGTTATTAAGCATCCTTTTTTGGGGATGCCCAGTGGCCGAGGGGAAGACGTGTAGTGGCGTGAAGCTAGGCGATTAGGTGCCGTACGCGAGCGCCGGTTCTAGTCACGCACGCAGTACGTATTTACTATAATTAGACATAGTCTTTACCTTGCCGTTTATTCGGTGTTATTTGCTTACTTTACTTCCTATGTCGACAGCAACTATGAGTTTAAAAATTATTTCTCAGTACTTATTCACTGTTAAAATGCTGTACCATTACTTTCACCATCCTACTACAGCCAGATATGAAGGCCTTTGCCGCATTCTGGCCATGCTGTGTGGCGCGTATCGCGTGGACGGGTTTCACGTTCTCTGCACGTAATAAGCTCGGTTATTAAGCATCCTTTTTTGGGGATGCCCGGTGGCCGAGGGGAAGACGTGTAGTGGCGTGAAGCTAGGCGATTAGGTGCCGTACGCGAGCGCCGGTTCTAGTCACGCACGCAGTACGTATTTACTATAATTAGACATAGTCTTTACCTTGCCGTTTATTCGGTGTTATTTGCTTATTTTTGGGCAGTTGTGTTTGTAAACTTATTAGTTCAAGCATGCCACGCGTTTCGGAGTCTCCTGGAGGCAGCTCGTACATACTGGCGAAAGGGCGGACCCGTTACTGGTTGAGGTAACCCCTAATAGCTTGACAGATTCACCAGAGCGCACCGTCCCTTTCCAATCGCTCGCATTCCAATGGCAGCCTTTTTATTTATTTAGAAAACTGCTCCCTTCTTTCGAGATGACGGGAAGCTAGTAGGCTGGCTCAGTTTCGATCGAATACAACTGCCTAGACCGTGACGCCTGCGCTCCACTATTGAGATATTGCCTACTTTGCAAAATTGACAAATCTCTTTTTCTAGGGCGCCATTCAACAGTGACATGTCAATGAGTCGAATCTCGCAGTCTTCAAACGATCGGCCGTGACATTCACTCTCACTTTCTTCTTCTACGTCGGAAGTTAACAATATTTTCCTGCGAGATACAGACATCTCTCGAACGTTTTGAACAGGAGTATCACCCACTATATCGAAGTCTGATTCATCGGACTCCCAGTGTCACGGTAAAACTTTCTTCGCCCACTTCATGGCTGACACTGGTTTCGACGGGGAAATCCGTTCTGTACGAACCCAGCATCGTCTCTTTCACAATCTTTTTTGACAGGAGTGATCATTCTTTTGATGTTTTTCTTCTTTCTTCCTCGCTTTCTTTTTCTTGGAAATTTTCGCGTGCTTACTATCTCGTCCATAATTAGTGAATGACAACTAAACTAAAGAATTACTGATAATAATTGTAAAATGTGACCCAGTGATGTATGCCGGCATGTAGCATTTCCTGTGCTATTAAAAATCAAACCCCGTGTAACCGTGGCAGTAACCTCAGGTCTTATACTTGTAGATGAATCTCTTCAAAATTTAATTGTAACCGGACTCACTGTTATCATCTATAAAAACTACCTAGATTTTAGATGATCCTTTTATTTTTTACCGAAGTCGTACGAAAAAGTCAACCCTTGCCTTGCGTAAAACACTGGTTCACTATCCGATGTCAAGACGTCGGCCCGGGGGGGGGGGGGGGGGAGACACTACTATTTCGTTGCCGTGCATTTTGTTCGCATGAGTACATTAGATAAAACAACCAAGTATTTATCAGACAGATTTATTGCATGTAACATAATTTACGAATTTAGAAAAAGCATGCAAGTATGCCTACTTGGTGAAAACTCCTCTGAAAAATGGATTATATAAACCAGGTCCAAGCATATTCTTATCATTGATCAACCTTTACATGTAGTTTGTGGCCTGAATTTTCATGCAATGCATAGCCACCAAAGATGGCCGTATTTTATTGTTTGCAACCACATTTTGTAAAAGGGAGCCCCCCCTCCCAATGTAACTGCATTACTTCTGGACTAAGAAAGTAACCCCGTGGTCAGACACCTTTCAATGACAAAGCCAAGAAAAAAATATTACAGAAATTTATTGTAAGTTTTTATTCTGTTAACATATAATTACATTGAAGTGGTACATTCATGTACTTTTTTGATTATTCAAAATTTGTTGTTTCTAAAGCGATTGTTTTGTCTTTGCTGTACTTCCTGTCTAGAAAGGCAGCAGTGCACACATCTTATCAGCTGTGTGTAAACTACAAACAGATATCTTATCAGTTGTTTGTAAATAGCAAATAAAGAAAGTGGCCCAACTTAAAACTATTTACCCTCAGTTCAGTTATGTTTGTAAACCCTGCATATTAATGAGATGCACTAGTTGGGTGTACACTGGATAAACAAAAACTTGGCCATTTGTTTGCACACTAGAAAAAAATCAGTTTACTTGTACAAGATATTTTTATTTCAATAAAATAAATACACCCATGTATGTAGCATGCCTTAGGGAGCTATTCATGTGATTTTCAAAAAAAAATGTGAAAAGTGCCCAAAAAACTATTCTGCTACCTAATGTTGTGGTTACCCAGATTTACTAGTGTGTTGTTCACAAAATGATGTATGGTCATAGACGATTGAATGGTTAGGTTTAAGGAAATATCATGCAATATAATAAGATTGAATTTCAAAATAATTAATAATGTGGTACACACACTGAGGAATGAATGTTTGTCATAATTCTAAATTTAATTTTGCTGACTCGGATCACCATCAACAAAACACACTACAGTCTGTGTGTGATAACAGTCGGGTCAGATGACAGTCCTAGCCAACCTACATGGTAGATAGCCAATGTCTTTATAAAAGCATTCATTTGATTGGACGAGTTAATTAAAAACAAACCAATGAAAAACCAGAATTTGAACACACCCTCCAATATCGACCAATCTGATGGATGCTTTCAAACAGAGAACACCTTGGTACCACTCTGCCCGGGGAGCACTTGATGGTTACCGAGATATTTGCGAAAATATATTGACCCTAACATCAACAGCGTTTAAGTATAGTGTAATACATCTTCAAAAACGTCAATCGGGCGTAAATTGACGTTTTTACTCAGCAATCACGTACTAAACGTACAGAATGTAGTCCGGTTCGCTTTGAGTACGTGCATCTTACCTTTTTGAAGTCTGAACAGTGTACTGTCAAGATGTTCGCGATCATTGAGCTGTAGTCTTCTCACTTGGTCTGCCATTTCTCCCGTTCTGATACGCGATGGGAAACAGTTCCCTGACAATCAAACTAAACCAAGAAGAAGATGGGTACCAAGTGTCAATCGAATGTCGTTCAACTCGTTGCACTTTCGAGTGACGTAACCACTGTTTTGCCGATGACTTGTACTTCCTCGCCAGTCCTGAGAAGGAAATAAATCAGATGTTTTTAAATACAAGGTGAAACATCGGCAGATCGATAACGTAGTGATTCTTAGGGTAAGGCAATGAAACACCGGGAACCGGTCACCAAAGCACGAACATGTTCAATAACATCTACAGCAGACGTACAGTAATCGGATACAGTCAAAAGAATTTTCGCAACACGTACTGGCTACAATTTCAGTAAAATCTCATAAGAAATGATACATACGGGTTCCAGTAGTAACGTAGTGAATCTCGCTGCTCTAAAATGGTTGCTGTACGTCCCGAAACGCGTAATATTGGCGTTAAAATCCCTTGTCTGCAAACAGGACGTGTGAGAATCATGGAAACATACTCAACCAGGCAAGCTAATCTATGCAAATTTGTGCTTTGGTATGCAAATTATTTACAGCCCAAATAGCTCCACAACAGTGTTGGCCAATCAGGTTCAACAATAAAATCTCACAGAACTTCGTCATCCCCATTCTCGTAGCTTGCGAGAGGATCACAACTGTGCGACATCTTGACGTTCTCCGTGTTCTGGAAACAAATTTAAGTCAAAATGGTACGTTTTTATAAACAATCACTTATTTTTGTGGTAATTGAGTACTTCCGAATCCCACCGCACAGGCACAGAAGAATTCGCTAATCCTCCCGATCCCGATTTTAGTTAGGAATCATCCCAGTCATAACACTAAACTCGAGGCCGAGTTATAACCAAGCATATACCTCTCTTTCTAAGGTCTATGAGCCAAGACAGGAGATGTATTTCAGTGTCTTTGGTGACAGTCACTTCGCCGATAGTCAAGCGAACACAATCGACTGTGTCTCGCTTGTGTACTAGGGGTCACAATTTAACTTAACTGTCTATTTTATTTATGTACTTTATTTGAGTACTATAAATACACAGTCCCTCTATCAGGCCCGTAGCCAGCACTTTTGAATAGGGGGTTCGAAAACAACAATAAATGATATATTTATTTATAATATTCAAAAAGTGTTTTTGAGCTCTGTTACATACATTTTTATATTCTCGGTTTTAAATTCAATTGGTTTACTTTGTGTTACGTTGGTAAGTTATTCCACATAACATTTTTGAACTATTTTACCATTTTAGAGAAGGGTTCCTAGGCCATTCCCCACCCACAAACACACCCACACCCTTGATCCATTACGGCAAAATGTTGTACACAAAAAAGACAAGACTGTACGTATCTTAGCATTATTGTCCAAGCATTTTAAGGTAGAATGCCACTCACGAGCTTTTTCGCTCTTCACAGATGTTAGCGCACATAAAAGTGACACAATTTCATGTCGAAATCTGTCTACAATTATTCATTTTAGTATTAGTCAATTATGTAATTTTATTTCTGTATTATTTAAAAACAATACAACATCCATGTAAACATATGGTACTAAGTTAAGCTGAATTCATATTCATCTCGTCGCTTTAAAACTTTTAAAAGATACAGAGCTAGTTGATATGTGGTGTGGCAGTTTTTGTAGCGACGAAGTAAGCCCAGACTGTCAGTATTTGCATAAATCAGCCCTTGGATCATTATAAAATGAACATATAAAATGAACATATAAAAACAAAGTGAATTTCAATTGTCTACCATGCTAAATTCAAACGTATCACTGCAAAAACTAAAAATTTGTTGATCTAACTGTATTTTTGTGTGTCTGCCTAATTCAACATTATGTTTATGGCCAAAACAGCAAAAACTCGTCAGTATATATTTTAGTCTATAATTGCTTACCAATAAATCTCCCAAGTTATAATACTACATTGATTTTTCCGAAAGTACACAGCCTGGATGATTGTGAAATTGAAGCATGCCATTCTTGCTGACAACATTTTTTTTTATTCTTTGAGTAAATATCTCTAAAAAATTTGCAGTATCTAGGTACAACTTGTTTTTCAAACCAGACAATGCCGAAACCAGATTTGAACAGGAGATTTTTATGTGGGTTTCCCAAGTAAGTCTGCCGGTCTTGTCTAATCGTTTAAGCATGATATAACATGTTTTGGGGCTCCAGCTACATGTATATATTATTTAATTTTAACCAATATAAGAGACAACGCTTAAAATAATCACAGCATAATTGCAGCCTTCCACATTCGTCCAACATCGCTATATTGTTTGTACAACTATTAAGATATCTGCAAAATGTTGTCTGTACCCTCTCGATTTCCGAATTTTGGTACCCCCATATCGCTACCATAAGAAATAGCTGGCACAATGATTGCATCAAACAAATTAAATGCACTAACCAATAGCATACTACCAAGTTTCTTGCAGTACGTAAATTTGTTGGTTCACTGTAAATCTGTTTTTAGATGGCGGTAAAATAATATGCATATAGTAGCAGTTTAGCAGTAAACAAATAAATAAACTTCAATGACTACATCTCCTTTTTATGAACCCACTAAAAACATAGAAAATTTTCTAAGACATCAAAAAAACCGTGTAAAAAAAAATATGTTTGAAAAATATGATTTATCGCATAGTTTCAGTGCTGAAGCAACACTGTGGGATAATTTTTTGGCTGCAAGAAGCTCTTCGACCTATACAACTTGTGATGATACATCTTCGTCATATTTTTAATGATGTTTTCAACCCTTAGCTGTACATTATATCCAATAACACAGGCTACACGTACTAATACAATAAGTTGACTACATTTGGCTGACACACTTAGAACAAAACAGTATATATGCCATCATTAACTTGAAAAATACAAAACTAATGAACCAATATGAAAGTACAGTGTCGTGTTGTCGTCTCAATCCCGTTCGAATCCCACACTTTACTAACTGAGCGAACACTAGCACAAGACAAATGGACCTATTCAGGACCACCACATCCTTTAGAGAGTGACTACCATTACATTATTGTTTCAATGTTGCTTTAATATTTAACATCATCTGCTTGAACGCGATCTTCATTACACCATCGCGGAATCACCAAATAAAAGCTTGCCCATTTATAACAACCTGTTTTGATTGGCTGCTGTTGAACTGACACGACGTAACTTCACGATTGACATTTAAAGCTCGTTACCATCTAAATGCTCATTACTATGCTATTTTGATCGAGTCTGATAGTTACCTCACTGAGTCAAGTGATTTAAACGATGATAATTATTTTAATTAATACTGTTTGTTTTATTATGTTCTAATCTACGATCATAAATCTATTCACTTCCAAAATTTAGGGGGTTCGACCGAACCCCCCGAACCCCCCCAAACTACGGGCCTGTCTATCTAGAGGGACTGTGACTAGTATTTCAATTTCATTTTCGATCGTCACTGCTGACGAGGTTGGACAGATGGTGAGCAAAATGAAATCTTTGAAGTCATGTGTAACGTTTGAAATATGTGTAAATACAACTGCTATGGGATTCTTTTTATGTGGTATAACTTGTCAATAGCTGAACATCACCATGCAATTTTATAGTTTCGATTGTGTTTGAGATTTTAACATCTTAGGGTCCCGTCAAGTCAGTCAAGTCAAGTCAGCTCCCTGGTGAATCTCACACGAGATTCTCTGTTGGACGTTCGAAAATGTACTATTACCGTTGGATGAAACACCGTCCCAGGGACGGTGGGTGAAACCATCGAGGTAGAAAAGAGTCTCTTTTCTACCTCCATGGTGAAACCAACGTCAAACTAATGGGGGGGGGCCCTTGAACAAGCGGAATATAAATACTAGTAGATCACGATTCAATTACCTTTCAATTTATTTTATTTGATTGTATAAATTGCTATTTAATAAATGGGAAAGTTATCCAAATAAAATGTATGTACTGACACAGTCTGAAATGACAGGACACAGTCATTGGTGTCTGATGTCACCTAACTATGGTGTAATTTATAGAGAGGTTTAACAAAGTTAGGTCGCCCTCACAGTCAGCTGGCTCACACATGATAATAAAATGCGATATTTACATCTTGAATGCAGCATAAAACTAAATAAGAGACAAGTTGTGAAACAAATTTTTCAGATTCCTACAAATCAGGCCAAAAATGCCAATCTTTCACAAAATACGATCCGTTGGGGTTATATTAGGCCAACCGATAACAGAACTCAGCGTTTTTGTGTGGAAAAATCCAAACACCTAATTACACGAAAAACACTTTCCTGTGGTATTTGAAACCAAAAATTGTCATTTCAGCTCAGCAGCTAATTCATATATAAAAAAATCATCGATTGCCTATGTATTTACACACAGTGTTATTCACAATAGATTGTCGACAAAGTTGGGAAAATTTGGTGTTGTGCAATCAAATGACCAGTGCATTTGAAAGGTTGAAGTTATGATGTCATTGCTCAGGAAAACTTGCTCACTTGCTTGATACTTCATTTTTATGTCAGTGGGGTGAACACCAATGACCATTCCCTGGCACCATCTTGAAGGGCAAAGCCCTGACAATTTTTGCTGTTACAAAATGTAGCAATTTTTCCTAACTCAAGAGATTCATGAATAATGGCAGCAGACATGTGACAACTAGATTCATTTGATAACACAAATTGTGAAATAATCTGTAATAATTTGAATATTAAAGAGTATATTGTTTCAAACATTATTCAACCTACAGCTCATAATATTTGGTTTTTCATCTAATAATTGTTGTATTGCATTCCAACTGGCTAGTTGCTTTAAAGTGCCTGCTGCTATTTTCACGCCTAAAATTATCCATTGATACATAAATATTATTATTACATATGTACTGCAGTTTATTTTGATTCGTCCCTGAAATCAAAATCGGTATTTCCACAACCCATATGCAAATGAGGTCCGAGAGCAAACAAAGTAGTCCCTTCAATATTTAGAAGTACGATATTTTCCCCTTGGGGTACATGAATATACTTGCCGAGTGACATGAAATTTGAACAACAGTAATGGTACTTTTAGGCAGTCACTTATTTTGGCCCAAACTAATTTGCATATCACCCATGCAATAATGTTTTCGGTATTTTCACGGTCGATATGCAAATGAACATGGTATTTTTATTGGCTACCGAACTATTTTTATTTTGCAAACACATTTTCGTCTGCTATTTTTATCCAGTTCAGATCGTTCAACAACATTTTTGGCATGTCAGGTGTACATCACATGGAATACTACGATTGGGAGAACTTAATGTGTGTTGACCACCTGGAAACTCGAGATGCGGTGTATTCTGCTGTACTTTCACTCGCTTCGCTCGTGAAAGTACGGTCGCAGGATACACCGCATCACTCGTGAAAATAACTTCCATATGCAACGAAAGCCACGGGGAGGGTGTGGGGTTCTGTCATATTATTTTCTTATGTTTCTAAGCATAAATTATTTTTTTAAGTGAAAAAATGTGTTTTAAACTCAATCTACGGCAACTTTATTAGTCCCCGTTCGACGAAGTCCGAAAACGGGGACTTATAATTCGGTCTCCGTCCGTCCGTCCGTCTGTGCGTCCGTCCGTCTGTGCGTCCGTGTGTCCGTCCGTCCGTCCGGAGTCATATCTCAGAATCCCTTGGACCGATTCCGTTCATTCTTTGCATGTGCCTAGTACTTTATGTGGGACATATGCACATGCAGTGGTTTAGCGATTCGATTCAAAATGGCCGACTGGCAGCCATCTTGTTTTTTGAAAATGTTGTATTTTGGACATGCTTTGTCAGTTTTCATTCAAACTTGGTACATAGATTATACATGTTAGGATACATGTCCATGATGATTTATTTCACAATTGGATCAAAGATGGCCGACTGGCAGCCATCTTGTTTTTTGAAAATGTCGTATTTTGGACATGCTTTGTCAGTTTTCATTCAAATTTAATACATAGATCATGCATGTTAGGATACATGTCCCCGACCGTCTGTGAGTTCCTGAGTCTGTCCGTTTTACCGTCCGTGTGTTGGTCTCTCCGTGCGTCAGTCTATCCTATGTCATATTTCAGAATCCTGTGGATCGATTCCGTTCATTCTTTGCATGTGCCTAGTACCTTATGTGGGACATATGCACATGCAGTGGTTTAGCGATTCGATTAAAAATGGCCGACTGGCAGCCATCTTGTTTTTGAAAATGTTGTATTTTGGACATGCTTTGTCAGTTGTCATTCAAACTTGGTACATAGATTATACATGTTAGGATACATGTCCATGACGATTTATTTCGCAATTGGATCAAAGATGGTCGACTGGCAGGCATCTTGTTTTTGTTTTTTTATGCGGTATCTTGGACGTACTCTGTCAGTTTTCATTCAAATTTGGCACATACATGTACTTTATACATGTTAGGATGCATGTCCATGACAATTTGTTTCAAAATCTGGTCAAGGATGGCCGATTGACAGCCATCTGACTTTTTGGCCTTACTACTATGTTTCCACAATTTATGTACCATTTTCATTCGTATTTGGCACATACATCATACATATCAGTGTGTTTCATAATCAGATCAAAGATGGCAGAATAACGGCTGTTTTTATTTTTGGCCATATTACTACTACAGAGAACACATGTTTTGATGTAAATAAACAATCTGTTGTATACGCCACTTGGAACTCAAGTTTCAAGGACACGCTCGCGACAACCTCTCCGCTTTAATATGACGAGCACAAATCAGAACTTAACGGGGACTGTGTCATTTTCAATGACTTGTTTTTGTGTATTTTAAAACGAGGCTCCTCATTAGCTTCTTATTTGCATACAGAAATTCCCCTTGTGACGTCAGAAGGGGAAGTCGCATGGCAGCTTGCATTGCCGATACGTGTAAATAAGGCAAATTTCTTCTGCAGTTTTCTCGTCTTTGACTAAATTTTCACATATGTACTTGTTCGTCGAGGAGGAATGAACCATAATGAACACATAGTATCAATTTTTGTTGCATGGGGTTGAGTTAGATGCGAAATATGTTCGTTCTGGTGTAGCTGGTCACCGTGATCGTCAGCGGCGCACGTTTGTACACTGTCGCTGGACAAAATAGAATTTGACGTTGGAATTATCTCGTTATTTAGCAGGTTACTAGGCACGTCACTACACTGTTTTATTTCATCGATCGTCTGAGTAAAACTTTCAAAATTAAAATAAAAGAGAACATATTTTGACATTCTAAACATTAGACCATAGTGATCACTATAAAATAATTTAAAAAGCGACAAATCACAGTTACTAAATACATGACAGCCGCGTGGAAATAAATTGAAATTCTGTTGAAATAGGTGAACGCGTCGGGTCACGACGAGGGCAAGTACGTTAAAAGCGGATAACAAAAATAATCGAGATCGACACACTTACAGATAAATAAATTCAGAGTGGATTCGAGTTAGCGTGATCCATGGCGTAATTGTTATAATTATAACATCATATTAAAACTTTATTTGGTGGAAACACATTGACCAAGCCCGGATTCTTATTTCAGAAATTATCACGCAGATCAAGCTGCAAGCATGGAGGTAAAAAAAGAACAGAGGTGTGAATTCGACATTCAACACAAACCACCTAACAATTCAGAAACTTTTAGCCTTCGAAAATGAAAACAATTAACAGTGTGTAAGGGCTGTGTAATTCGTTTTCGTTTTCGTGTCACTGTCAAAATTATTGCTATCTTTTACCTAACAGGGATTGCAAAAAAGTCAACTCATTTGAAACACTTGCCGGACGTCTCTCTCTCTTCTGAAATCCGCCTCGTTGATCATGGTTCGGAATCTATTTCTTTCAAAAGTGTTGCGCCAGGTTTATGTTGTCAGCGTTTCTCTTTAAACCTAGTTGTTTTTTTCATGGACGAAGACAGTTTTTCCAAAAAAATGAATCTGAGGTTAAGTGGCTTTCGTCCACTGATGTCGCACCTTCGGATTGATTAGAAACGTGTGAATACTTACACTATGACTATATGTTTCACTGCAACTGCCCACAACACAACATCTAAAAACTCTCTCTCCCCAAAAAAAAGAAAATAGACAAAAAAAGAAAGAAAAAAAAAACGCCGACTGAAAAATGTATATCGTTTAAAATTATACTGAATGACCAGTGTTATTACGGCTCAGGGGTATGACTTCCTCTCACATTTTGGCATTTGGTGGCACACTTTCGGCGAGAGTCGGAAATCCGGAAACAGTCGACCGTTTCAGGATAGGTGGGCATGGCTACAACACGAGAAATATCCCAAATTTACTTGGATACGAGTAATCATTTTCAGCAAAAAAATCAATAACTGCCCATTTCAGTGGGATACAGATCTAAAATGGGAAACGTGAGGGTGGGCATTGCACAGGCACTTTAAAATAGTTGCTGACATTATCTTCTTTATTACCTTTTTCTGATTACCAGGGAGAAAGAAAAGCCACCAACAAATACTACCCACCTGATTTTGATCCAGCCAAACATAAATCATTAGATCGATACCATGGTAGTCATCCATTGCGAGAGAGAGCTCGTAAATTGCACATGGGAATAACTATCATTCGCTTTGAATTGCCGTATAATATATGGTGTGATGGATGTAACAAACATGTTGGAATGGGTAAGTGTATTTTAATACAATTTTTAATGGTTGCTAATGCCTACATTTGTATTACCGGTACTTTAACCTCAAAAAATTACTAATTTTCTGTTCGTTTGTTTTTTCACCAAAAAATATTGTACTGCAATACTGATAAATGTCTTCCGTCAACAAGGCTATTCAAAAATTTGTGTAACATTTAACAAGTAAAACTTTCTACTCCAAATCATTTGGTTTATTGGATTTCTTTTTATTTTAGTTCAACAGGAAAAAACAAGAAAAAAATACATTTTTCAAAACACATTTGATTATGTAATCACTATATTCACTATACTCTTTATTTATTGGTGGTCCAAATTAACTGTTCCAGACTGAGTGATGATCTTATGAATACAATGGATTTAATTTGCATCTAATTGAAACTGTTTTACCATAGACCCTCTAACTGTTAGTGGGTCTATGGTTTTACACAACAAAGTTTCTTGGATAAATTAATTATAGTTAGTGAAAATTGCTCAGTTTTGTCTGTTTCTGGGAGTTAGTCTCCACCTTTTTAGCTCCACTGTCAACTTAGCGACAGAGTGGGCTGTCCATATTATTGATTACATGTCGTCTGTCAACTTCATATCTTTGACTTTTTCTTGATAATGGCAAATATGCCTGCTTTGATACTTGGTGTTCTCACCACTATATCATGTATTTCTAAAACAGCACAAACTCCACTCAAATTAGTATACCAAATTTATATATGTTGCACATATACATGTAGGTTGTACAGTTCAGAGTCTCAACAACCATCCAAAGTACAGTTTTCTGAGAGTTTTCGCCATTGTTTTCACTGTGATGGTTACCAGGCAGTGAAAATGCTTGAATATCTGTGGATATGTATCCTGACCAGCCCTATTGCTTTGATATTTTATGACACCTGCAGTCAACCTTAGTCAGATTTGTTCCCTTTGTGACAATACCTTCAATTCCTTAATTTTAGTGGATATTTTTATCATTTTTGTAAAAAATCAATTTTTGACTTGTTCTTTAAAATTCCTAGCACAATTGTTTGATATTTTATATGTAGACACTTTAGGTGAACCACTGACGGATTTGTTTATTTTGTGACAATAAGTTTCATTTTCTAATTTTAATGAATATTTTTGGTAAAAAATGCTATTTTTAACTATACAATCATATTCTTCTACATTGTATCTCAAAAACATATACATGTATATTGACATACAGTTACATAATGTACATGGTGGAGAGAGAATGTCTCAATCATTTTTCTTCCTTGTCACTACCTTAAATCAATATGTATACATATTGCTTGTCACAAAGTGGAAACCTCAAATGAGTTTTTTTTTGCTACAGTGTAGTACATTAAACTTTTTAGATAATGCAAGAAACATACAAACGCTTGGACAATTTAGATTATGATTCATTTTGCTTAGGGCTGTTTGTTGACACATAGCATACTATTACACAAATATTAGTTATATTTTTGTTCAATACAGGTGTACGGTATAATGCTGAAAAGAAGAAAGTGGGAAACTATTACACAACGCCTATTTATAGATTCCGAATGAAGTGCCATTTGTGTGATAGTCACTTTGAGATTGAGACTGATCCTAAAAACATGGAGTATGTGATTGTCAGTGGTGCCAGGCGAAAGAATGAAAAGTGGGATCCAGATGAGAATGAACAGATTGCACCAGAAGGTAAACAAACTTTGCAATGATTTTACTTACAGCATCATGTTAAATATGCTAAATATGTATTTGTTTCAAATACATAGTTTTCACAAAATTCAAATGTGACATGGGTATTTTTTGAGCATTTAGGCCAATAATTGATACATATATCAGACTACTATTAGTTGAGTACTGTAAAAACTCGATTAATTTGCGGTAGTAAAAATAATTAATTTATAAGTGCACGAATTAATAGCGTAAAAAGGGAAATTATTGGTTTTTGGTGCGCGAATTAAGAGTACTTTTTGATCGATTCAAAAAGGAGCTGTTTTCATAAATTTATTAGTGATTTGTTTTGTTTTCCAATGAACACGATTACAGGACGTTTTTTTAGTGCCTCTGAGACTCGTGGCTAGCGACATTCATGGCGTATAGTCGGGCAAAGAACACGCACTGCGTTAAGGACCACAAAGTAGCCGTCTGGCTGCACTGGCTTTTTTTATTTTTCTAGGCATCGCCCGGGCGATGTTATGGCAGATATTACGAAGCCCATCTTGTCGGGGAAAAATAACCCTGCGTTGATAAAAATGGTCTCAGAAAATGTTTAGAAAAAATAATGTTTTGCGTTGACCAAATATAATCATGCAAAGTATAAATTCAAAGTGTTTTAATACATTGGTGAGAGGTCGCATCACTAAGAAGGAAAAGCAAGCCAAAGTCGAAACAGGGTGCATCATGGACATGACACAACACACGCTGTGACAACTGAGTGATCAGCAACATCATTTTGGGACACAATTGAGCTTCAAGTACTTTTTTGTGAAACTTGTTGCGCGGCGATGCTGACATCAAGTGTGTGTTGACCGAAGTTTGACCCCAAGTCATGCACTGAACTGACGCGTTACCTTAGCAACCTTTTTTTCTTTCGTGCCTCGCACGTCAAACTAGTAAAATTGTTATTATATCCGAAGGTACTGTAATTACGCAACTTGTATGCAACTCTGTACTGGCTTGAATATATCAACTTTAACGTTGTTTACTTAGTGCACTGCTTTTCTAATTACGCAAATTTGTTTACAATATTGTACCGGGTCTGTACTTTGTTATGTATTGCTTTAATGATAATTAGTTTTTTTGACTCCCGTGTGCGAAGCACAAAAAGGGAGTCTTTGCAGTTAGTGTGTCTGTATGTGTGTGTGTGTGTATGTGTGTCCGTCTGTTCCACTGATATCTCAAGAACCATACATCAGTTTTTGATGAAACTTGGTGCATAGATGCTCTGGGCCAATGCGCAGATTTGATTAGGTTTTGGTAAAAATCCATGCATATTAATTACCTAATTTGCATGATAATCAGCTGATTTTTAGCTGTTCCATGACTGTTCCACTGATATCTAAAGAACCACTCATTGGATTTTGATGAAACTTGGCACACAGATGCTCCAAACTCATGCGCAGATTTGATTAGTTTTGGGTAAAAATCTGTGCAATATTAATTACCTAATTTGCATAATGATTAATCAATTTTCGGCTTTTCCACTGATATCTCAAGTACTAATCATCACATTTCAATAAAACTTGGTACATAGATGTCATAGGACACTGCACAAACCTGATAGTTTTTAGGGTAATATCAGTAGATATTAATTACCTAATTAGCATAATTAATTAATTTTCATCTTTTGATATTTCTGTAGTACATGTAATTGTCACATTTCAGTGAAACTTGGTACATAGATGTCATAGGACACTGCACAGACCTGATAGTTTTTAGGGTAATATCAGTATATAATAATTAGCTAATTTGCATAATTAATTAATTTTCAGCTTTTGATATTTCAAGTAGTAATCATCACATTTCAATGACACTTGGTACATAGATGTCATAGGACACTGCACAGACCTGATAGTTTTTAGGGTAATACGAGTACATATTAATTACCTAATTAGCATAATTAATTAATTTTCAGCTTTTGATATTTCTGTAGTAATTGTCACATTTCAGTGAAACTTGGTACATAGATGTCATAGGACACTGCACAGACCTGATAGTTTTTAGGGTAATATCAGTATATATTAATTAGCTAATTTGCGTAATTAATTAATTTTCAGCCTTTGATATTTCAAGTAGTAATCATCACATTTCAATGACCCTTGGTACATAGATGTCATAGGACACTGCACAGACCTGATAGTTTTTAGGGTAATATGAGTACATATTAATTACCTAATTTGCATAATTAATTAATTTTCAACTTTTGATATATCAAGTAGTACTCATCATATTTCAATGAGACTTGCTACATAGATCTTCTAGGATTATGCAGAGACCTGATTAGTTTTAATTGGATATTAATTACCTAATTTGCATAATGTTCCACTGATATATAAAGAACCACAAATTGGATTTTAATGAAACTTTTAAAGAGAACTATGCAGAAACCCAATTAGTTTTTGGTAAATATTTATGCTTATTAATCTCCTAATTAACATAATTAATTAACACTGATATCTCAATTACTGATCATCACATTTGAATAAAATTTGGTACATAAATGCTCTAGAATAATAGACAGGTCTGATTAATTTTGGGTTAAAATTTGTTCATATTAATTCTCTAATTGGCATAATAATTCATAATTTTTACCTTGCCCATCAAAGATGGAAGGGAAAGGTATATTATGGGAAAAATTTTGTCCGGCGTTGTCGTCGTCGTCGTCATCATCGTTAATAATTGTTATTGTGTGCATAATAACTTTACTAATTCTATTCCAAACTTTATCAAACTTGGTCACCTTATTCATCAGTATAAAGTCTTCCCTGAGTTTGAACAACAGATGTCCTATATGAAAATATCATGCAAAAATTGAGAAAATCTGATAAAATATTTTGACTGTTTCTACTTGACTGATCACTGGTGATACACATCAAAGGTCACTGATCTCAGTGGAAATATGCATTGTTGTATGTGTTCAATGAAGCAAATGATTTATTTTGTAATAATATCCTTGGTAATGTATCTCAGAATCCCATACTGGGTTTCAAAACCAACTCATGGAGAGATTGCACAGTCTGATACACATTTGCAAACCTACCAATAAAATCTTTACAGAAAACAAGATGTCAGAAAATCAATATAAGCACTGCTATGAACTGGGTGCCAAACTTTGATCAAGATCTGAAGCTAATAGAAAATCTGTTCAGTCAAAAGTTATCAAATCAAAAACAATACCTAAAAAATACATTAAAAGCAAAACATTTCATCCACATTTTAAAAAGAAAATTATTCTAAAATATATGTATTCTGTATTTGACAAACAGTTCATTCGACAAATGAAAACTCACAGGAATATGTTTCAGCTATTAGAACAGAATGATAGAGTTTTTATAATACTAGTTTAAAAACGCACTTCAGAGATTGCAGTGTTTGAAGATGTAGTTTCTCAGGAGGCAACAGTACTGTTGACTTCTCCCTCCACTGGACACCAACTATTTAAGTTGATTTGCATACAAAGCAGAGCTTGCAACATGATAGCTATTCATAAAGGGTGTTTTTTTTACTTTTCATATAATACAGTAGTCACACAATGAGGCAGTTCATATTTGTCTCAGTGAATCATTCATTTTTGACAGACACCTGTACAAAATACTTGAACTAAAGCCAGCTAAATTTTTCTGTTATCTTGCATGTTTTATGAATCTATTCACGTCTAAATGCAGCACTTTTTTTTGCAATAAGACATTTGTTTTTATTCTAAAATATCTCAATTACTTTCAATAAAGCTGGAAATTATGTTCCTTAAAATAATTAAACAAATAAGGCACCAATGTTTTTGTAAGATATTTACATCTTTTAAGAACATTCGGTAGACTGATTCCCCACTGTTGGTTCAACCCCAAAACTTGTTTGTATTCAAAATTAATTATGACAATGCATATTTATATTGAAACAAACTATGATAAAGGGAACTATATTATATAACAAAGGGCAAGGTCACCAGAGTTCAACTATGTTTTTGTTCTGTTCTGTTCATATTAGTTACCTGATTTACATAATTAGTTTTCAGCTTTTCCCTCAATATCTCATGTACAAGTAATTTTGAATTAATTTTTAATGTGTCTTCAATACTCTCAGCACACGGGAGTTCTTTCTAAGCTTTCTTTGATTTTATCTATTGTTAGGGCACTGACCCGGGGTATTGGGTCTGTGAATATTTCAATATCACCGACTTGATAATGCGTTGCATTCATAATAATTACGCAAACATAAACATACCATACGTCAAATTAAATTTTACTATAATATAATAAACTCTGGGCAGCGGACTTCGATCGCCTTATTCACGTACATTTCGACTGAACTCTAAGGTTAGATTTATAGAAGGTACATGACCGCTTAACTCTGTGTTTTTTACCGAATCCGGTATAATGAAAATGTGACACGAGGTCAATCACCCGACCAATCAAAAATGTCAATTTACGCACCATAGGGCGGTTCACTTAAATGACGTAATAAAATAATGGTGGGCACATGGTCAATGCAACCCTGTGGACCAGCAACGAAAAAGCCCTGTACTAAGCTTTCCATCACGGAAATTCGTAATCGATGTGCTGACCGATGGATATTTATCGACTAAGTAATAATCTTGCCCAACATCTGTAGTGTCGTGGGGGAATGATTTTTTTCACGTCAAATCTTTACCGAACCTAAACTGCTTGCTAACTGAAAGGCTGTGATGACGGAGATCATCTGCGATTGCGGCGACACCAAGTACTGATAACATAAAATTATATGTATATTTTTAATGTCTTCATGCAATATATTCTGAGTTATCCACTTTATTCTGGCCTGCGAATTAATAGGATACAATTTTAAACATGTTTTTGAACGCCGCAAATTAAAAGTATACATTTAAAAATTAGCTTTCAAAAATAAAATGGGTGCGCGAACTAATAGAGACCGCGAATTAATCGAGTTTTTACGGTAAGTTGGTGTTCTTGCATCCAAGTTATCATGCAAAATCAGTGTCAATTTTGCTTGATACCCATTACAGTCTAATCCTTACTTTTTTCCTTACGTTTATTGCAGATAGAGAAACTCGTAAAAAGCTTGCTACAGATCCAATGTACAAGCTTGAGTATGGTGTTGAAGATAAAAAGAAATCTGAGATAATCATACCCACACTGTCTGAAATTGAAGACATACAATCAGACTGGAAAGAAGACTATATGATTAACAAGATGCTACGCACCAAATTTCGTGTGAGTAATGGGCTATTTTAAGCAAAGTGCTTTGACAAATGACGCTGCATACTTAACAGTTTTTCGATGTCAAAGTTGAGAAGAAAAATGACAGAAAATGGCAGTTAAAAAGTAGTCATGCTTCACAGTGGTGAACAACATAATTAGCTTATCTGACCTCTGTTATGGTTTACAAGGAGTTGTCATGAATGAGACAGGTCATGCCAGATCTCAATTGTTAATGAATTGAGCTATTGCAAACAGTGTAGGGTGTTGTGTATGTCACATGGGACCCATATTGGACACAATAAATGGTGACTCACATGGGACCAATATTAGACACAATAAATGGTGACTCACGTGGCACTTTACGATAAATCAAGACTTTACTATAATAATAAGTCAAAAACTCATCAGAAAAAAACACTATCTTTGTACAAGTTTTTCTTGCAATATTCCTAGGAATATTGTCAGAAGTGTTTTTGTGACTTTAGCCTTATTAATACCAACAAGCTGATGCTTCTGGACACCTGGCTCCCTTTTCATGAGGGATACTGGTAACTGAAAGTGTCAAAGTTCAGAAGGTCAAACCGCTCAAAATTCAAATTTTAAGTCAGATTTCAAGCAAAGAAATTGCATGAAAATGGTGAATTAATTATTCCCGCAAACACAGTGAATTGTTATGTGATCACTAACATACAAATTCATTCATTTCAAATTCAAGCAGTCTCAGTCAAATATAGTGGGAGTGCAAATTGGTGTTTTCACTTTACAGTAGTTGAAGGCAAACAAACACCTCTGGCAGTATTCCTAGGATTATTACAATGTTGCAAGGGATATTAATATGAAGACAGTGATTTTCCTGATCAGTTTGTCACCCAGTGTTGCAGGCAATTACACCAGGATACAGATTGTATTATTTAATATTCATGTATGTACTTTGTATGGTTTCAGCAAGAAAAGCAACAGCTGAAAATATCAGAAGAGGAAGATAATGCTTTGCTTAAAAAATCATCACTTGATATAGAATTAGTGGCAGAGCATGAAGATGATAAGAAACTTGCTTCACTCATGAAATACAGAACTGTGAAATGTAAGTAATATTGGTTGTACATTTCTGTCTCCAACATGACAGTATTATTGTGAATATTCATGTTTATCAAAGAGAACTAGTTTTAAAAAACGGTTGAAATTCTGAATTAATCAGTGATTACAAAAACATTAGATGCCATATGATCCTTTGCGTCAAAATCAGTAATAGATTATGAATATGACGGAATTAAATTATCACTGATTTGAGATTTTAAACGTCATACAATGAAATAAACCGCCAGTGAATCATACTGTAACCATGATGATAATGAATTTTACTTTTGTAATGCATTATGCGATCCAAAAATTCAGAAACTTTCAGTAGTTCCACTTGATATTCTGATTGGTTAATGCTATCAGGTCAATATGGTAGGTCAACTCGTGATCAAGAAAACATGGCAGATACTAAATCAATCAGAGTGTATTAAAACATTTGTTAATGATAACACGAGCATGAAATTTACATGTATTTCATAGCAAGCCAAAGAAATAAAAAATTTTATATCGAACTATTAGTATTACTGAATAATAAGCAAACGCTGTTCGAACCTTGAGAACTTTGGGGAAAGTAAGTTATTTTTGTGTGTAGTAGACGATCATTTGTGAGATGTTTTGTCTATTATATAATATGCGGTCAGTTCAATGTTTTTTGTTATGTTTTCATTAATTACATTCTAAATTAGAGTTGAGTCATTGTTCGGAGGTGGACAAAGTTTTGGAGAATAAAAAACAGAATTCTGTGATCAGTTGAAATTTCAGAAGCCCATGAATTATGAACTAATAATGTGGTTCAATTTTTAGAGTCGACAAAATTTTAGAGTTTATGGTAGTTGCATTTTTTGTTAGTCCCAAAATAAGGACTTAGTGGATTGACCTTTGTGTGTGTGTGCACATCTTCACATGTACATGTATCTTAGACAAGCCTGGATCAATACCGGTACATCTCGGAATAAATATTAACGTACATTTGTTTTAGGATTGGCAGCTATTTTAATGTTAAAAATTCTTCAAAATAAAACATTTCTGCCATTTCGGAAATGAATCTGTGTGAATGGATTTCACTCAAAAATTGAACATTATGAGCCCTTGATGCACATCATTTTGTTTTTCAGATCAGATTACATCATGTAACACATATGCACATAACTTATTTGTCTGGGATTTGTTTCAATGAATGCTGTGTCATAATTAAAACTTATATTTCTTAAAATATAATGTATGTGCTTATATCTAAGCTTTCAGATTGTTATAGTAGCATGCTTAGTAACTTTTCAAGAATTTCTGAATAACAGATCAATTTTTAACTCACTTTTCCCTGCTGCTACTTTAAAAAGATGTCACCAAGGTACTATGAAATTTGACATAAAGTTGTTATTTTTATTACTAGCATTTACAGAAAAACAAAAAGAAAAAAGAAAAGAATTATTATCAAAGCCCATCTTTGAACAATCACCATCGTCAAGTCAATCTTCCCATGAGAAAGATCAAAGATTACAAGATGCCAAGAAAAGACTTGGACTGAATAAAAACTACAGTTCTGGTTCAGCTACATCTAGTTGGGACAAAATACCATTAAGGAAATCATGCCCTGCTACTGCAAGTAGTACATTAGGAATTGTTATTAAAAAGCAATCCCAAGTAGTGAAAGAAAATGAAATTACATCAACAAGGACATCAACAACAGTTGCATTGACAGATGGGAGACAATGTAATGATGAGTGTGGTTTGCCAGAAAAGACTAATCTCGCAAAACAAAGACTTGATGCTACAAATTTCTCGTCACTTGTTCCATTTGACTATGGCAGTAGTGATGATACAGATTCAAGTTCATAATGTAGGTGGGGGGGGGGTGTTCATGGAAGTTTGGCTTTAGTATAGCAAGATAGTCAAGGATCAACATTGGCAGATGTCCAGTTGCCCTGGATAACCACTTTTGTCATGGGGCAGCCACACTGAAAATAAATTCAAAAATCACAGAATTCAGAATTCCCCAGACCAATGTTTTATTATCATAGCATAGTATTTGTTGTACAAGGAGTGCATATAAAACAAAAATGATTTTTATTGTATGCTGTATTATTAATTTATTTTGACTATACAGATAGTGATATGTATATCATGTATATCTAGTACTGTAAAATACTTTATTTTAGCTGGAATAAATTTTGCTGAATAGACTTTTGGGGCGTTTGTATCGAATTTATTTTCACAGATTTTTGACGCGTTGAATGTAAGATATAGGAAAAAAGGTATATTCTCAGTGAGTTATTTCTTCAGCGAAAATAAATTCCAAGTGAAAAAGTATTCCACAGTATTTTTGAATATGTAAAATTTATTTAAATACAGAAATTATTACAGATATGATTATTGTCAATATTAATTTACATACATTCATTCATACCTAACTCAAGGAGAAGTATTACTATCATTATTTTCAAAGCTGTGAAGAGAAAGTATTCTTTCCAGACGAATAGCACAACTGATTAGCTACAAAATAACATAGGTTAATATTGTTGTAATAATTCTTCTCCATATAATACCCTAGAAAGAACTTTACACAGTATAGTTGGATTGGAGATAATGTCACATAATGGACAAATCTGATAGATGTCCGCAAAAATATCAAAGTATTCAGGCTGGTCATTGTCAAGAAGTCAAAAATAGCATTTTTTTTACCCAAAATGATGAAAATATTGTCACATATACAATGTACGAGGGAGACTCACCAAAGGTACCTTCCTGGAAAGATGCATTCAAGCCATATATAGCTGGCTGTTAAGGAGTCACCAATGTAAAGTTAAAGACTGACAATTGATAATATGAATACATTGTAGCTCAGTTTGACTTCAACAGCAGGCATTATTAAAGCAGAATACACACTTTGTATTTTGACTGCAACCTGATTAACAATCAATGGTTACATCTTCCATACACGCATATCAAGTACAATGCGTGTGCAATTGGTTATTGTAAACAATTAATTTTTTCTTTCATGAAGACAACATTTTGCGAGAGTCACTGACACTGAATTTATTTTCATGGCTTTCCCATTTGTGAAACCTTAGAAATTATTACAATTTTCAGTGACTCTTGAAAATTTATCTCACAAAATACATACTATTTACAATATACAATATTTATATTACAATACTTTATATATGTCATCTCAATCTTATAGTAATACAAATGAACCATTTGTATTGCATCTTCAGAATCATGACATTCTCTGCCATCTTGTGACTTATTGCATGCTCTTTGATGTAATTAATGTTGTTTGGGTCCAGTTAAGTGGCTTGGTTGAAATTCTGGATGCAGTATCGTGATAGTGTGCATATTCAATAGATGTTCACTGCTGTCTGATATATTCCACCGATCTTCAACAGGGTCATAACATTCCACAGAATTTAGAATACATTTGCTACCATATCTACCCTCCTTCTCACCACCAAATACATATAACTTGCCATTACAAACTGCAGTGCTGAAATCATGCCTGCTTTCAATAAGGTTCTTGACAGTCCTCCATGTGCTGCTTTCGACATCAAAGCACTCTATGTGGTTGTAGTACGGCATGTTACCGATTGTGTAAATGCAACCATTGAGCGCTTCTGCACGAATTTTCTGTGTACGTACTCGCATATGACCTTGTAAACTCCATTCATTGGCTAGTATGTCATAACATTGGATGTCTGGTATGCCATCGCAATCTGAACTTGAACTCCCAAAAATGAAGATCTTTTCTCGACAAGCAATGACTGAATGATGCCAATCAACAACAGGAGTCGGCAAGGTTGTGATGATCTCCCAGGAATCTGACTCTGGTCGGTACACTTCCATTTTGTCAAGTATTGTACGATTCAATCCATAACCACCCACAAGATATACATGATTGCTGCAGGATACAAGCTTACCATGCCATCGTGGTTGTGACGGACTTGCCACTTCAGTCCATGTGTTCTCATGTGGGAGAAACAACCAGGCGTTACCCAGATTTGTCCTAACCATGACATTACTGCCCAATGATGCTGCAGTCTGGACCTTCTCATATTTCTGAAATGGCGGTGATTGACGCTGAATCTTCAACTTACTTTGCGGATCATACATAAAGGTTCGATGCTTGATTTCCATGTGATCAACTGATTCTGCACCCAGGATAATGATAGCTTCCTTGTAATTTCTAGGATGACACTGGAACAATGATGTCTTCTGTAATTCTGTAAATGACATGTTCTGATACTTCTGAGCATGTTCAATCAGTCGTAGATTCTCCTCACTGCTAGTCAATGGGTTATTCCCAGCCTCAACTAGATAAGTTGGTGATAAGAAAGGCAATCTTAAAACATTCAAGATATCAAACATCAGTTTAGATCTGTTTTCTATGTCATATTTCACCCATTGCATCGCTGCTTCATACACTACCTCTTCATTATCTGTGTACAAATCTTTAGATAAATACTTCAAAAGTAGCTCACCCGGCAACTGTAAAAACTCCTCATACTTAGTGACTTCAGAAAATATAACAGTGCTGTACATTTCAGCTTTCTCGTAAAGCTCCTTCAAGTTGTGTAAATAGGCAAACTGTAGTATGCCAAGACAGTTTGAGGCATCCATGTGATCCTTCATGAAAACAGAACAAGCAGATTCCAGAGATGATATCTGGAAGAGACTGGCAGCTTCAAGGATACTCTGTGCATTATGCTCACTAATATCAATACAACCAGTATACAGAAACTCAACAATGATACCCAGACTTTTAGGGTCTATACCCTTCAGCATTATTGTTTCAACTCTACTCTCCTGCATCCCATTTGAAAACATTGCATTAAAATAGGGACTGCATAAAGCGAGCACAGCTCTGTGACAGATGATTTCATCCTCTTCCTCACCAGCACAGAGTACAACATCAGTGAACTTTTTTTGATGACGTAGCTCATTGAGGCCTCTCAATACGAAGGCTGGATGACTGGCATCCTTGTATTTGAACACAGCTATGGGCTCCATATTCTTTATTTGTCATTTAATTCATGTACATGGGAATTCTGGAAGAGAAAAAAACAACAGTTTTTTTAAAAACATATTACAAGAGTACTAAACAGTGCATTTGCAGTGATTGGCATTTCAACATACTATAGTTTTCTTTCCTGCAGCTTGAACAACTACCCAGAATACTACGTTGTATGCAACATAATAATAATTATAATTATTTTGAACAGAAATTTGAATATATACTGAAATTAAATGTAATTTTAGCATTATAAAGTATGGTAAATCAGTCCTTATGAAACCTGCATATTGAACACATTCATTCAATGATTATTGCTTTATCTATGGATGTTAAAACAACTATTTTTATGTACTAGTACATCACTGACCAAAATGAAGACTACCCCACCCTCCAAATAAAAACTTGCTCAGCAAATACATGTATTTCAGTGAAATTCCATAAACACAGAAGATTTTCCTCTACTTGACACACTTAAAAAATATCTGTATTTTCCAAAAACACTGATGCATAAAACTTTGTGTAATCAATACATTCAATAAATACATGGAGCAAGCTGTTCTGTGTATAGTCGAATCATAGTAAGAACTAAAAACTTAATATTTTGTTTTGTAATGGTTTTGTTAGGCTGATCCTTTTCCATACTTATTTCATCACTGCACAGTGCCTACGGTAATTGACAAATTGATTAACCCTGCATTATTAGTGCCCTGTTGAATAACAAAAAATGTGAGAGTTTGCAGACGAATTTCACACATTTCCTCATAAAATTTGTATTTAACATGCATGTGAATCAAATCCTCAATTGACATGAATGTCAGCGTTATTCCAGTTAGACTCTATAATCTGCTCATGGAATCATATTGTCATACCAAAATACAATCCATAAATTTAGAACAAGAATCAAACTATGTACCCGGAAAATTAGTTCAGAATAAGCTAAGTACAAAAAGGCCAAATAAGACAAATTGGGTCGAAAAAAAAATACTGGGTAGAAGGACAGGAATTATTTTATTTGGCCCAATAGATTTACTACTATCATTTATATCAGAGGTACATTACTTGGGGTTTGTAGCTACGGTGACATGATACCAAGATCCCGTCACAATCTCGCTCTCGCATAAACGTTCCAACTCAGAAAAAATGCGAATGCGCATGCCCGAGGTAACTAGGATACTGGGATGTCCAGGTGGATCAAAATAGCTGCCCACGATATGACGGATTACGAGAACTATATTTTCTGTACATTTTCGATGTATTACATTTTTCACTATGATGGTGACAAGAAAAGTTTATTTTTTTCATTACAAACCTTGAACATTGATATGCGTCATGTCAGAAGGTCGTAGCCTCAGTCTCGCTATCTACGAGAAGAGACTTGAATGGGATCTTGACATGATGTCACCATACAGTACAATGCGAGTTGCAAACCCCAAGTAATGTACCTCTGTTTATATTTATATACATTGTCTTATTACTCTTTATGTAAAATTCATTTTATAAATTATCACTTAAAAATTATTTACAAGGAGTATTATTTATTATTTACAGTCCTGCGCAAGGAGGCAAAACAGTTACAGTTGTATTATTATTGTTTACATAAGGGTGGGGACAACAAGGGCGGCAGTCGTCGTGTCGCGTTCTGTTCGATATGGGACTCATAGCGACGTATCAACGCGTGTAAAATTGTTTATTCGAACAGGCGTTGCGCGACGACCACCGCGCTTTAACATGAGCATTTTCAACTCCCTTTCGAAAGCACCTGATACTAGTATTTCTCCCAAACCAAGTGACATACCTCGTGTGTTATTACAGTTATTTGGTTAAAAAATATCACACATACCTGTTGCGGTGATCGATCACATTGCACCTCCAGCTCTGTGGCGTAAGCGCTCACCAGAATACATCACGTGACCTTTGATATGTCAAAGCTCGTGGAGAACTCAAACTACAAACAATCATACACAGCGAAGTCGTCGTGAGGGCGTAGTATACAGTTCATTGCTACTTGTCGACTGCAATATTTGAAACAGTGCCATTATGTTGAATACAGGGTAAGTAAGTAAACTAACCGACCCTATATCAGTGTGAGTACGGTGATATAGCATTATACTGGGCCGGTCTATTAAGTATACATCGAAGACATGATGGGAACCACATTAGTGTGTGTCAGACCATCATGGACGTCACGGTACGAGAGCGTCCATGGTTTTTTTGGTTCGTGGTTTTGACATAAATCGCCACTAGAACCAAAATCGCCCTAGAACACAGTCATGTGCACGGTCATTTCCCAAAGCACAACACCCTCGGCGGACGTGGCATGGAAAATTGTATTTGTTAGAATCCCTGCCTTCTTCCACCAATGAATTATATCAATTGTTTTACATACATTCATTGAATACTCAGTTTATATACTTACATGTCTCGTCTGTTTAAGTGGAAAATATGTGTTTTATCGTAATATCTGCAATTGTCAACAAAACATGGCAGCTCACGACCTAAGTACGACTGGTATGGAGCTCCATGATCAGACATTGTCAAATTGCATTAACTTTGATGCAATGTAAAGTATGACTTTTGTTTCAAGCATTAATGTTATATGCAATATTGCACATCTCTTGTCCAATGCATGCACTATAGCACTGAATGCATGGTCCTGTCTGCAATTGTGCCTGATATATGGCAGTTACATGTATGCATATGATGAGGGTGTAGCATTTAAATGTCAATTTCTCAATTTCCCATGTAATGGAATGCCTCATTGCCAGTTTGCAAGAACACGTATCACCCAGTCAGTCTTTCCCTGGAATAATTTACCGTAGCCATGTACCAATTTCAAATATCCTTCAAATCTTGTTTTGCAACAATATTCTGAATACGTAGAGTTAATTTAAAAATTTTATTAATCTCGCTGGAACATATCCAACCAGTGAGATGGATATGTCACACAATCCGTTGAAACATTGGCCTTGCTAACTCAACTTCCTCACTCACAAACTGTTTCCACTCAAGGAGAGGTGAATAATCTTTTTTCAAGTGTTCTTGTCCACACTCTTCGGTGTAATACCATAATAACAATAATTGTATATATTAACTACAAGATAGTCAACTTCTATTTTTTCAAAATTGTATACATGTATCTGTTGAACTTATAGTGTAGTCAAAGCTAGTAGAGTAGATGATAAATTTTACATTGACATGATAAATTGATCACAAATAATTGGTCAATTACCATTTCTTACAAAATCCAAAATGGCCATTGAAATGTTGGCCTTTCATGCCAAATTAAACATGACTGCTATTAAAAGTTTTTATTCGTGAAACAGATAGCCAATATTCCAATGAGTGTCTAGACCAGAAAGGATTTAAAATGGCCACTCCTGTTTACCGTAAATTCAAACCAAGATGGCTGCAGAACAGTTGACCAATAAATTCTGATCAGTTGCATCATCCCCATTGGCTTGGGCCCCTAAAAACATATCAATAAAATTAGATTGAGATTGAGATTGCTTACAGATTAGATATCCATGTTTTGTTGAAATATTTCTTAGAAATCATAAACAATTTCCCAGAATGCTGGTACTAGGATTTTGCTTGGGAGTTGTACCAACATAAATCCATATAGTGGTATTTTAAGGGCACTTTTCATGATTCTACTCAGGTGATGTGATAATTTAATGTTTTGCCATCTATATTACTGATGTCAGAATGCAATATATAAAATAGAAGTTTCTTTTCACTAGATCATGGGGAACGAACACTTAAGATTACATTGTACCATTGTTTCAAGATTTCAAACTACATACAGTTTGGATAAATTGTAGATAAATTGTTATTCTCAATCCACAGAAAACTAGCTGGCAGGACGATCTTTATCACCGGTGCAAGTCGTGGAATTGGTAAAGCCATAGCTTTGAAAGCTGCTAGAGATGGAGCTAATGTTGTGATAGCTGCAAAGACTGATAAACCACATCCTAAGTTACCCGGGACTATCTACACTGCTGCAGAAGAAAGTATGTATTTGCATACAGCATTCAACTATGCATTCCTTTCTCCATGCTGTACATATATAAAGAAACTTCTCTGTTAGGCCAGACTTTTATTATCCCTTGTTTCGCGAACCCGCTGAATAAACATGAGCTGAAAATGAAATAAAAATAAAATTTTATTTCAGCGTAATTTCTCGCGCCTGCCGACTTGTAAAAAAAAATATTTGTTTTATCTTCATTTTGTTATCGCCCACCGCATATTAAACAAATCCAAGTTGCATTTTCGTGGGAGTATCATGATCAAAGTACCGAAGTCTCGCGCAGATGAGAAACAAGGTTATACATGGAATAAAATTTTATTTCATTTCTTCTCTCCGATCAATAAGAATCACACAAATCTAATGGAAAAAAAGAATTAATTATATATTTTTCCCACCCTCCTCAAAAAAATTGCCTTATAAAAACTCAAGAAACAAGGAATAAAAAAAGTCTGGCCTTACCTGAGCAGTCACAGCCTTCAGTGTTCGTTTTTGGGATTGTTTTAACTCCTATGAATACCAATCAGCAATATTGAAATGCTTCTCATTGAGTAGACTTGCTTGCCAAATTTTCGAAAAATAAATATAAATTGCGTAAATGAGGGGTGAACGCGAAAATCATGTGACTGCGAAATCCCAACAGACCTGCCATCAGTGTAAGCGCCCTCACATTTCCGGCCAGATTCGGCTTGTAATAATGGTTGACATGTCTAATATGTTTCAACCAATCAGAAGACAGGCTAATTAACATATCAACTGAGACCCCGGAAACCGGTTTATTGTTACGATCCGTGGCTCGGCTACTCGACCCACCGTAAGACGTATATAGAATTTTTCATCGGAATCGCAACAGACTGCAAGCAAGTCTACTCATTGAGCTGCTATGTTGTATATGATTAATGTTAGAAAACCAAAGTTGATGAAAATTAAAAAAAAAAAAAACTGTGATACTAAAACAAACACAGATGACAAAAAAAAAATGTACTGTAGTAGTATTTTTCCAAAAAATAAGGTTAAATTCTTTCTAAAAATGTATAGGTTTGATCATCTTTGGTCCGATTTACAGCCATTGACCCTTTCTTAAAATACTATCCTGCTACTTTGAAGACAAGATAATGTAGATGTGTGATTTTTAGGAATTGTGTAATAATAATAATAATAATAATAATCTTTATTGCATAATCGTATCCGTATTTGGATATTGACTCAGAAAAAGAATATTACAATAAAGATGAAAAACTGAGGAAGTAACGAAATGGAAGCACTAAAATTAAAAAAAATGATAATAATAATAATAAAAAAAAGTTTATTTATTTAGGGGCAGCTGGTAGTTTTTTGAAAAGATTTTCTCTGGCACTGAAACAATTATAGATGTAGCTTGCTAGTTTTGCTATTTTTTGACTGTTATTGCCTACACCAATTACATTCAAACTTCACACATACACTATAACAGTGTACATAGTTTTATACATAAATTGTATGTACATCAATTTGTTTCACGATCTGATCCAAGATGGTCGAATGGCAGTATTTTTGTGCTGAAAATTTAAGCATTTCTGGCATTCTGGAACCGGATCTCAGCAGTTTACAGATATATTTTATTCAAACTTGGTACAGACCGTGATGCACATCATTTTGTTTTTCAAATTGAATTCAAAAATGGACAACTGACAGCCATTTTGTTTTAATGAATGTAGTTCTAGTGCCATATCTCTGACATGTTTTGACTGATTATGTTCAAATTATTCATTATACATTATGTCATACATAATACACATTTATTGGTATGATGATCTTATTCAAAATAGCCGAATGGTGGCCATTTTTCTACTAAAATATCCAGCATTTCTGGCATTCCAGAACCAGATTTTGGCCATTTATGGATCGATTTCATTTGTTCATTGGTAAATACATTGGACATTTTGGAACCTTAATGTACATCATTTTTTTTTCAAATTGGATTCACAATGGCTGACTGAATGCAGTTCTAGTGTCATATCTCTGACATGTTTTGACTGATTATGTTCAAATTTTGTATATTCATTATAAATCATGTCATATTTATGCAGATGTATTCAGAATGGTCAACCAGTGCCAATTTTTATTTAATGCTGTTCTAGAGCAATATCTCTCGATATGGACAAGTGCTCAATCAAATACAAGATGACTAAATGTCAATCATTTTAATGTTAAAAATATCATTATTATAAAGCATCAGCTGCTTGAGTCATAACTGTGACATGTATATGCTTAAAATATATCACTATAAACAAAACTATATATCTTAAATTTGATAACTAACAGGGACTGTGCCATGCATGGCTTGTTTTTAATATGTCTTCAGTACTACACAAAAAGTTCTTTCTAAGCGTTCTTTGATTTTGTTTTGATGTTACTTGTACATGTATTACTTTTTAGTTTTTTGTTACCCATATATTTATTGCTAACAGCTGGTAGAAGTTTTTCTAAAGATGCTACTGAATGTTACTTTTACTACAAAAGATTTGATAAAATAATAACTTGTTGAATATTTTTTATTTGAAGTTGAAGCAGCTGGTGGCAAATGTCTTCCATGTGTTGTAGATGTGAGAGAAGAATCACAGGTGCAGACTGCAGTAGACAATGCAGTCAAACGATTTGGTGGTATCGATATTCTTATTAACAATGCTAGCGCTATCAGCCTGACTGGAACACTGAATACTTCAATGAAAAAATTTGACCTGATGCACAGTATAAATACTCGTGGTACCTTTCTCACGTGAGTATAATTAAAGAGCTTGTCATGAAGCTGGCATTCAATCTTTGAATGAATAAACAATGGCACACATGTATGCTGTATGTAACTTGTATTGAGCTTGTACTGATAAAAATGAACAGAAATGATTGAATGTTGAACAATGTAAATATTGGACATTCTGATTGCCGATTATCACTGTGATATTAAAACTGACTTTGTTGAAATCACACCACCATACCTGTCAACAGCAATCAGGTACGGCATCCAATCAGGTGGGGATCCTTTAGAGTCGGGTTGGGTATCCAAGGCATCACTTTGGGAATCAAAGGCAGTCACATTGGGCATCCAAGGCAGTCACATTAGGCATCCAAGGCATCACTTTGGGAATCAAAGGCAGTCACATTGGGCATCCAAGGCAGTCACATTAGGCATCCAAGGCAGTCACATTGGGCATCCAAGGCAGTCACATTGGGCATCCAAGGCAGCCACATTGGGCATCCAAGGCAGCCACATTGGGCATCCAAGGCAGCCACATTGGGAATCAAAAGCAGCCACATTGGGCATCCAAGGCGGCCATATTGGGCATCCAAGGCAGTCACATTGGGCATCCAAGGCAGCCACATTGGGCATCCAAGGCAGCCACATTGGGCATCCAAGGCAGTCACATTGGGCATCCAAGGCAGTCACATTGGGCATCCAAGGCAGTCACATTGATAATCCAAGGCAGTCACATTGATAATCCAAGGCAGTCACATTGGGCATCCTTTGCAGTCACATTGGGCATCCAAGGCAGTCACATTGGGCATCCAAGGCAGTCACATTGGGCATCCAAGGCAGTCACATTGGGCATCAAAGGCAGTCACATTGGGCATCAAAGGCAGTCACATTGGGCATCCAAGGCAGCCACATTGGGCATCCAAGGCAGTCACATTGGGCATCGAAGGCAGTCACATTGGGCATCCAAGGCAGTCACATTGGGCATCCAAGGCAGCCACATTGGGCATCCAAGGCAGTCACATTGGGCATCAAAGGCAGTCACATTGGGCATCAAAAGCAGTCACATCCGGCATCCAATGCAGTCAGGTGGGGCATCTAATGCAGTCAGGATGGGCATCTAATGCAGTCAGGTGGGGCATCCAAGGCAGTCAGGAGGGGCATCCCAGACAGTCTGGAGGGGCATCCAAGGCAGTCTGGAGGGGCATCAAAGGCAGTCTGGAGGGGCATCCAAGGCAGTCTGGTGGGGCATCCAAGGCAGTCAGGAGGGGCATCCAAGGCAGTCAGGAGGGGCATCCAAGGCAGTCAGGAGGGGCATCCAAGGCAGTCTGGTGGGGCATCCAAGGCAGTCTAGTAGGGCATCCAAGGCAGTCAGGTGGGGTATCAAAGGCAGTCTTGTGGGAAGTACATCCAAGGCTGTCAGGTGGAGCGGATCCAAGCCAGTCAGGTAGGACGCGTTCAAGGTCATCATTTGAGTAGGTTCTTTTTGCAATAAGCATGATTTCCTGCCTCATAGAATTCTATATTAATATTATGATTGGTTTATTTTTAGATCTAAATTATGTATTCCATATTTGAAGTCTGGTAAGAATCCACACATATTGAATATGAGTTCTCCACTTTCAATGTCGTCAAAGTGGTTCCAGAACCATGTAGGTAAGGCCTGGAATATTGTCACTTGGATTATGATTTTTGAGGTAGAATATAATATATATTGAAATTGCAGCAAGTCATTCAACGGGGCAACTGTAACTATAGAATGTATGAATTATTGTGATCACATTCCTGACACCAAAAGCTCGCGCCAAATATTTATTAGTATAGTGGTCACCAAAATGAAAACTTCACAGCTATTGTCAATGCCAGTTGTTAGTGTTTACTCTGTTATCAGTTCTAATCTATGACTTCATGTATTACCTTTATAGCCTACACAATGGCTAAATATGGGATGTCAATGTGTGTGCTGGGAATGGCTGAAGAATTCAGATCTGATGGTATAGCAGTCAATGCACTCTGGCCAAGAACTGGTAAGAAACTGAAGGTTATTTTTATTATGTAAATGGAATTTCTGTTTATTAGATGATTTGTTAATACAATTTTTTGCAAAGCTTTCTTGTTACAACACATTCCCTCTGTGCTGTCTGGTTAATAAAACTACTTAATGTTTTTCTAGCTATCATAACGTCAGCATTGGAAATGTTAGCTGGTAGTGAAGTTGCAAGTCAATGTCGAAAACCTGAAATCATGGCTGACGCTGCATATGTTGTGTTGACCAAAGATAGCAAGGATTTTACTGGAAATTTCTGCATTGACGATGTTGTGCTGAAAGATGCAGGTGTCACTGACTTTGATGTGTATGCTGTTACACCAGGTAAGGTTTGCTGTATTTAGCTTTGCCTCAAGATCACCTTTGGTATGACCATAACGCCCCTGAGATCACCTTTCATGTGTGCATAAACACCCCTGAGATCACCTTTCATGTGTGCATAAACACCCCTGAGATCACCTTTCATGTGTGCATAAACACCCCTGAGATCACCTTTCATGTGTGCATAAAGACCCCTGAGATCACCTTTCATGTGTGCATAAATACCCCTGAGATCACCTTTCATGTGTGCATAAACACCCCTGAGATCACCTTTCATGTGTGCATAAACACCCCTGAGATCACCTTTCATGTGTGCATAAACACCCCTGAGATCACTATTTATGTGTGCATAAATACCCTTGACATTACCTTTCATGTCTGCATAAACACCCCTGAGATCACCTTTCATGTGTGCATAAACACCCCTGAGATCACCTTTCATGTGTGCATAAACACCCCTGAGATCACCTTTCATGTGTGCATAAAGACCCCTGAGATCACCTTTCATGTGTGCATAAATACCCCTGAGATCACCTTTCATGTGTGCATAAACACCCCTGAGATCACCTTTCATGTGTGCATAAACACCCCTGAGATCACCTTTCATGTGTGCATAAACACCCCTGAGATCACTATTTATGTGTGCATAAATACCCTTGACATTACCTTTCATGTCTGCA